>NW_015163253.1:22918-23021 GCF_001447785.1 Gekko japonicus | reverse complement strand
TCTTCTTTGTTGTTCAGTTTTCTCGTTATTTTGTCCATTTCTGCCATAAATAGCACTTTTTGTATCCATTCAGAGATTTCCGGTATTCTCTCTTGTTTCCAAC
>NW_015163253.1:22129-22274 GCF_001447785.1 Gekko japonicus | reverse complement strand
TATCAGGGGCGGCTGAGGGGCCAGCTATGGCCGTTCCTCGGAAAGCGTGATCTGGCCACAGTGATCCATACTCTGGTTACGGTAATCCTCTCTGCATCAAACTGCCTTTGAAAACAGTCTGGAAACTTGCACGGGTTGAAAATGC
>NW_015163253.1:21874-22000 GCF_001447785.1 Gekko japonicus | reverse complement strand
TTACTGTCCCCCCTGCCTTTCAGAGGTGATGTAGGTAGCAACCAGACACAGGGGCTTTTCTGTGATGGCACCTCCCCTATAGAAAAGAGCCAGTTTGGTGTAGTGGTTAAGTGCGCGGACTCTAAT
>NW_015163253.1:21666-21781 GCF_001447785.1 Gekko japonicus | reverse complement strand
TGATGTAGGTAGCAACCAGACACAGGGGCTTTTCTGTGATGGC
This sequence comes from Gekko japonicus, assembly GCF_001447785.1. Taxonomy (NCBI): domain Eukaryota; kingdom Metazoa; phylum Chordata; class Lepidosauria; order Squamata; family Gekkonidae; genus Gekko; species Gekko japonicus. Next base: position 21,738 of record NW_015163253.1, on the reverse strand, counting down.
ACCTCCCCTATAGAAAAGAGCCAGTTTGGTGTAGTGGTTAAGTGCGCGGACTCTAATCTGGGAGTACCGGGT
>NW_015163253.1:21362-21641 GCF_001447785.1 Gekko japonicus | reverse complement strand
TTTTTTTCCAAAAAATTGGAAAAATTGAAAAAAGAAAAGAAAAGAAATTGATTATGGAACGTTTTATTTTAACATGATGAATAAAATATTTTAAGACAAGGTGTTCAAATATTTTCCAAATCATTTCTCAAATATATATATATATATGGTATCAGATTGATCTAATTTCTGTGCACTGAGGACAAGCAAGTCCTAGGTTACAAACTGAACTCTCCAAAGCAAGAAAAAGATGCATTTCTTCCTTTAGGAGGTGCGATTGTCAGAAGAAAATAAAAAAGT
>NW_015163253.1:11882-21117 GCF_001447785.1 Gekko japonicus | reverse complement strand
GCTAGTTGTGATAATTTCATGCGAAGTAAAAATGTCCATAGTCATATTTTATGTTCCTAAAGTAACAGAATGACTTTCAATCTAGAAAAGACAAGAGAAATGCTAATGTAGCATTTTTTTCAATTTTTCCGAAACTTTCCAGAAATTTTACATCTCTACCTACCTCACAGGGTGTCTGTTGTGGGGAGGGGAAGGGAAAGGAGTTTGTAAGCCACTCTGAGACACCTTTGGGTAGTGAAGGGCAGGGTATAAATCCAATCTCTTCCTCCTCCTCCTTCTTCTTCTCTTCCTCCTCCTCCTCCTTGAGGTTTGCCTGGTGCTTTGCGTTCCTGTTTACCCTGGCTTTTAATTAAGGAGTTTTCTTTTCACTTAGTTTTTATAGTGTCTTTTTTAGCCCGAGAATTCTTCAGAAATGAATTTTAAGCCATTGAGTGTTTTTATGCTCTGGCTGGTTTTTTAATGTCAAATTTTAATCAACTCTTATTGTGTTTATTTTCTACGATGCCTTGGGCAGGCAGGTTCCCTGGACAGGTGGCTCAGTCATTTTTCTAAATAAACTATGCGGATGCTTTCTGAGACACAGAATGACAAGGCACCATGTCTTAATTGCTTTAATGTAATGTATCTGACAGATTCTTGGGTTCTGAATTCATTCCTCGCCGAGGAAGAAAAAATCCGTTATTGTTCTACCTTGAAAGAAGAGATATGATCCAGAGGAGAAAAGTACTGAACATCCCAGAGTTCTACGTGGGTCAGTAAGAGGTCTAGAACACAAACAGCATAATGGTGATGTTGGGTACCGGAAAAGATTGTGCTGAAAATTCCTAAATGTGGCATTGTGCATTCAGTTTAAGGGACGTTAACAAACAGTGGTTGGATCACCTGTCATTCTAGATATCAAACATAATAAATAACTGTGCTAGGTGCCGAGAATGTTGAGCAAAGACAATATAAAAATGAAAGCAAATAAATCAGTTTATTACACAATACACTTGAAATACAAATTTTAAAACATAGGCCTTGAATTTAGTCTTTAGGGTGAAAGCCATCAGACTTCGTAATCCTCAGTATACAGTTTAGAAGAAGAGGAGATTGGGTTTATACCCTGCCTTTCACTACCCGAAGGAGTCTCGGAGCGGCTTACAATCCCTTTTCCTCCCCCTTCTTACAACAGACATCCTGTGACTCTGAGGTAGGTGGGGCTGAGAGAGGTCTCTTGAGAACGGCCCTTGAGAGAACAGCTCTGAAAGAACTTATGACTGACCCAAGGTCACACCAGCAGCTGCATGTGGCGGAGTGGGGAATCAAACCCGGTTCTCCCACATTAAAGTCTGCACTCTTAACCACTACACCAAACTGGCTTTACAATCTTACATTTTTTTTATGCGTGAGCATGAAAATCGTTGGACAAGATCCATGATCTTTTATAATGTCACCATTTGGCCACACACAATAAAATGTGCACGCGAGTGATTATTTATATTTCTTCCTAGCAAGTATTTTTCGATTTTTATTTTAAATTAATTTTGGCATTTTCTGTTCTATTTTAAAAAATGCTTTCTATTTTCATTTTTCACGTCTCAGGAAACAGTTAAGAGCTGCTCTGGCTAATTGCCTCAACACTTGTTCTTGGTTTGTATGTATGTATTTCTGGCCTCTGAAGAAGGCCAACACACGTTTGGTCTTGTTTCCTGTGGCTTTGCTTGTGGACTATCAGCTCTGAGATACTCATTGAGTCAGGTTTAATGTGGTCTTGCTTGTGTATCATCAGCTTTGAGAAACTCATCTGTACTTAGGGAGGCCAGCCTCGAGGTGGGGCCTGGGGATCCCCTGGAATTACAGCTCATCTCCAGACTACAGAGATCAGCTTCCCTGGAGAAAATGGCTGCTTTGGAGGGTGGGCTCTGTGGCATCGAACCCCACTGAGGTCCCTGACCTCCCCAGGCTCCACCCCCAAATCTCCAGGAGTTTCCCAGCCTGGAACTGGGATCCCCTACCCCCACTGGTGGCTGAGGGGACTTGACGACCCTATCTGTACTATATATTGGGTAGCGAGGACCACTCAGTACAGTGCTCCTGAGCAAACTAATTTATGAAGTAGCCAAATCACTTGCTCACAACTTTAAGGCCAGTAGCTCACAAAGTAGAATTTTTGCTCACAGGACTCCATAGCTTAGAGGGAACATTGGTGAGGACTACTCAGTACAGTGGCTTTCAGTCTAAAGGCTAAATTCAAGGCCTACGTTTTAAAATTTGTATTTTAAGTGCACTGTATAATAGATTGATTTGTTTTCTTTGATTCATTTTTATATTGTTTTTGCTCAACCTTCGTGGTATTCAATTTTTGGGTTGGGTTCCCCCCCACACACACACACTGTTTTTGGTGTGATACAGAGCTGTGTACCAATATCCAACTATGTTGAGGGTTAGCGTGGAAAATTACTGGCTAAAGTGCTGCAGGGAATGTTCATGGGCTTGATTAATGTGAATGTATTAAAATGCATCTTGATAATTAAAAATGTATAGGATAATGCTTTTGCAGAAAAGCAAAACAAATGAAATATCAGCGCGAATAATAAAACTGTATTAGCAGCAATAGACCACGAACACCTGAGTGGGGTAAGCGACACTGTGATGTCCTCCTTATTGGGGAGGACTAGTTTCACTTTAAAAGTGTTCTTTATTTGGTTTTACTGGGTATATAAGGCTGCCACCAAGAAATTTTAAGGATTTCCAAACCTTTATGCTTTTACTATTGCTCTTCTTTATTTGGTAGACCAAGTTCAAGGCTTACAGGGATCTATGTGGTCCTCGGAAGTATTTCATTCAGAGCTGGTATAAACTTGGAGGAAAGATGATTTATTGAAATAACTACTAAATAAGAGGGTTGTACAATGTAACTAGTAATGTATAAATGATGAACAATTGCTTTGGTATCACACAATCTTATCCCTCACTGACAGGGATCTTTCAGGTAACTTTGTAACACTTGTTTAACTCAAGGTCATATATGTTCACTGTTTCTCTCCAGTTTATCAGGACATACAGCCTTTCCTATAACTTGTCTTCATTTAAACTTTCATTTACTTTTTCCTATACACTCAGCTTTCCTTTCTGTTTCTCTGTCTCACTGAACTACCTCAACTCCCCCTCTGTCAACCACCAATCATACCACACTTGCCTCTCTCAACCACTCTATCTACTACAGCCATGCAACCAAACTTTTAAAGAGACACACACAAAAAAAAACAAGGAATCGTTACAGACACATTATGGTATCTGTGTCACTAAACAAACAGCAGTTGCTGTTATAAACAGTTTCTAGTTTTAGAGCAAACAAAGCTTTCACACATTTCCTCAAAGGGAGAAAATCCATAGGCACCATCTGTCCTGAAATCATAGCTCTGCCCCTTTATGCCCCATATGCATTTCAGTAAAACATTAGATCACCGTGTACAATTTAACAATATCTGTTAGTTTTTATATGCAATGTTTCGAATTCAATTATTAACAAGATTACAATAACACTACGATATATCATATAAAGCTTAGCAGTACATACAAAGTAATGTCTGACTGAGGGAAGCTTAGCCAATTATTATATGCTGTAGACCCAGTCACATTAGAGCTTGCTATAGGAGCTCCCCAGTCACCAGAATCTAAGTGCGGTAGCGTACATCAAAATTTGTATAAGAACTAGCATTTTGAAATAGGCTTGCAGCACTTCATGCTAATGAAGAAATATTTACAGAATGACAAACCTCATGAAGGACACGCAAACGGATAGTGTACTAGAACTCCGTCGTTTGTCTGTAACTAGTAACTGTATTACTTTGTATGTACTGCTAAGCTTTATATCGTATATTGTAGTGTTATTGTTGACTGGCAGCGATGCTGGCATTAAAAATAGCTGTTCTTTCTTTTCCGGCAGGGAGCATCCTCTCCGTGACGGCAGCAGACCCTTACGCCCATGGAAAGAAGAACACGTTTGTAGGCATCTGCATCCAGTACTCCGGAAAGGGGCTCGGAGCCACCTTCAAACTTCGGAACATAATAGAGGGGCAGGGTAGGTGCACGTCTGAATGCGTCCCTTGAAAGAGGCGGCATTCGGCCTCAAGATGGGTGGAGGAGGAGGAGGAGATTGGATTTATACCCCGCCCTTCACTCAGAGTCTCAGAGCAGCGTACAGACTCCTTTCCCTTCCCTTCCCCACAACAGACACCCTGCGAGGTAGGTGGGGCTGAGAGAGCTCTCTCGAGGACTGCCCTTTCAAGGACAGCTCTTGCCAGAACTACGGCTTGCCCAAGGTCGTCCAGCCAGGTGCAAGTGGAGGGGTGGGGAATCAAACCCGGTTCTCCCAGATTAGAGTCTGCGCACTTAACCACTACACCAAACTGGGTGGAGCTGCTGGAAGCAAACGTTGACTCAGCCTGCGCTCGGGGAGCAATATTGGGGAGGGGCCGTGGCTCAGTGGCAGAGCATCTGCTCGGCACACCGAAGTTTCCGGGTTCTAGCCTCCCCCGTTTAAAACATATTGGGCCCTAGGAAGGCCTCGTCCTGAGACTCTGGAGAGCCACTGACAGTCTGAGTAGACAATACCTTGATGGACCAAGAGTCTGATTCACTATAAGGCAGATCCGTGTGTTCGTGTGTATGCAGTTGTGGTGGAAATAAATTCCAGCACTTATTTCCAGTGCCCTGAGCTGGATGGTGCAGGTTGGCCCGATCTCAGCTCATCTCAGAAGCTGAGTAGGATCGGCCCTGGTCACTGTTTGGATGGGAGACCACCGAGGGTCACTACGCAGAGGCAGGCCATGGCAAACCACCTCTGGACGTCTCTTGCCTTGAAAGCCCCACGAGGGGTCCCCATAAGTTGGCTGCAACTTGACAGTACTTTACATACATGCATTTATTTCTAGTTATGACCCTTATTGTAGTATAATCGAGCTATTCGGATGCAAGTGAGGAATCTAAATGTTGCTGGGAGCTGCGTTTAATATGACTGTGCATGTTGGTATCATAAGTTTTGCTGAAGGGATGCATTGTATAGCTGACCCAGTCTCAAGAAGGGTTAGGCTGATATCCAGAGAGATCTCGATGTGCAGCTCTGATTTTTATTTCTGACTCAGTTTTCTATACCCTGCTTTTCTTTACCCTAAGGAGTCTCAAAGCCGCTTACAGTTGCCTTTCCTTCCTTCCCCCTCACAGAAGTCACCTTGCAAGGCAGGGGGGGCTGAGACAGTTCTGAGAGAACTGTGACTGGCCCAAAATCGCCCAGCAGACTTCATGTGGAGGAGGGGCTGGGAATCAAACCCGGTTCCCCATATTATAGTCTACCACTCTTAACCACCACACCACCCTGGCTCTCAATTAATTCATTCTTCTTGCAGCTGTGTGATTCCAAAAGTCGTATTTTTACACAAACCAAACTTGGACCCTACGAGGGTCCTTACTTCTCAGAGACTGGCGCATCCCTGTGCAAATCAAACCAGACTAAAGACGTGTCTTTTTCCATTCTAGGAGTTGAAATCTGCTTCGAGATATACAACCCTCTGATCCAAGAGATCAAGGTTCTGAAGCTGGAGAAGAGATTGGATGAGAACCTGACGTATTTACGAGATGCCCTTCCTGAATACAGCACATTTGACGTGAACATGGCGCCTGTACCCCTTGCGGCGAATGAAGAGGTTCCTGTCAACAAGGTAAGCGGAAGCCAGCCCTTCGTAAATGTGTGTGTGCTACAAAGTCATTTTGCAACAGCATGAAACGGTGGCACGGCTCTGGTTCTGCGCGCGGGGCCTTTTGGTGTAGTGGTTAAGTGCACGGACTCTAATCTGGGAGAACCGGGTTTGATTCCCCACTCCTCCACTTGCACCTGCTGATGTGACCTTGGGTCAGTCGCAAGCTCTGGCACAGCTGTCCTTGAAAAAGAGCAGTTTCTGTCAAGAGCTCTCTCAGCCCCACCCACCTCACAGGGTGTCTGTTGTGGGGAGGGGAAGGGAAAGGAGTTTGTAAGCCGCTCTGAGACTCCAAGTGAAGGGCAGGGTATAAATCCAATCTCTTCTTCTTCTTCTTCTTCTTTGCTTTCGGAGTTGTGCTATCAGCAGGCCCCCTGGAGAGGTTTCGAGATGGCTGCCGGTTCAGGGGGTGCTAATGGGCGACACTGTCTGTTGCAGATGACTAGCCCCATCAGCGTCTCTTCCTAGTAGCAGATTAAAATGCATCCTTGTTATCGACGGCCACTGCCAAGCAAGCTTCCAAAGGAAAACTTGTATTTATTTATTAATAACATTTATATCTTGCCTTTCCTTGTGGTTCAAGGCAGCTTAAAGGTAAAGGTAAAGGTTCCCTCGCTCGAAAGCCAGTCGACGAGAGGGCCTGGTTGTCATCTCCATTTCTAAGCCGAAGAGGCAGCGCTGTCCAAAGACGTTTCCATGGTCATGTGACTAGCATGACTAGATGCCGAGGCGCACGGAACGCTGTTACCTTCCCACCGAAGCAGTACCTATTTATCTACTTGCAATTTCTTGCTTGCGAACTGCTAGGTTGGCAGGCGCTGGGGCCAGAGACGGGAGCTCACTCTGTCACGTGGCACTCGGCACTCGGTTCTCGAACTGCCGAACTACCAACCTCCCACAGCCTGCAGTTCAGCGTCTTAACCACTCGAGCCACCGCAGCTCCTCAAGGCAGCATACAATAATAGTTAAAAACGTTTCCAAGTAAAGCCAAAAATACAATAACAAACACCACCCTCCCCCCAAATCTCTGCCTTCGTTGGGCTTTTCTGCACTCTGATTTTACTCGCCAGTAAGTTCCTGTTTCTTTGCGGGAGGGGGGGTCTGTTCCACTGGTGTTTTGCTCCTTCTAGTGATCTGTTTGAGCCGCGGTGGCTCAGAGGTTAAGACCGTAGCGCCGCGTGACGGAGTGAGCTCCCGTCTCTGGCCCCGGCTCCTGCCAACCTAGCAGTTCGAAAGCAAGAAATTGCAAGTGGATAAATAGGTACCACTTCAGTGGGAAGGGAACAGCGTTCCGTGCGCCTCGGCGTTTAGTCATGCCGGCCACATGACCACGGAGAAGTCTTTGGACAGCGCTGGCTCTTCGGCTTGGAAATGGAGATGAGCACCGCCCCCTAGAGTCGGATTCGACTGGCTTTCGAGCAAGGGAAACCTTTACCTTTTTAGTGATCTATTTGGTTTACTTTTAGCATATCCCCCTATAGATAGAGGCCCTTTCTGCACTGACGCTTAACTCCAGAGATTCTGAGCAGTCAAGCCTTAAAGCTTGAGTTTGGATTTGCATGGGTGCCCTCTGCACCGTTTCCCCCCCTCCGGTTTATTTATTGTGGTTTCTGCTTAACAGGCAAAAGGGGCATACCCCCCCCCTCTTGAAACTGACAAGACCTTTCCCTGCAATTTACAAGCAGCCAGAAATCCCCATTTTCCCATATTGCCAAGGACCAGGGGGTTGTCTGCTGTCAATAATCTCTCCCCCCCCCATTCTTTGTTCACAAAGGCATGACATCAAGACCCATTTTCAAAGCTTTAGGATTCCCATCCTGGTCTCTCCCTCTCTCTTAACATCTCATGTCATTCTGCAGTACCCTCCCTTTTCTTTGGATTCCGTAGTTACATTTTCTTTCTACCGATGAGGCGGGGGGGAGGAAATTGGCCGAGCGGCTACTCAGGCATGCCGCGCTTGGAGTGGCAGGCAGGCAGGCAGGGGAAAGGAGGGAGCTGTGGCAGAGAAGTCCACCCCCTTCGGCTCGCCGCCAGGCTTCTCAGGGCATGGCAGGCTGGGGGGGGGGCATGGTAGAAGGAAGGATGGCTCCAGAGCAGACTGATTCACGCAGTAGCCAAATCGCTCGCTCACAACTTTAATGCCAGTAGCTCACAAAATAATTTTTTTTGCTCACAAGACTCCACAGCTTAGAGAGCATTGGACGTAAGTTGTAAATAGCAGATGTATTCACTGGTGAGGCCCAGATTGATTCCCAGTCTGCGTTTCCCCGGTCTTAGCTCAGGAAGGGATGGCTCCAGAGCAGACTGATTCACGCAGTAGCCAAATCGCTCGCTCACAACTTTAATGCCAGTAGCTCACAAAATAATTTTTTTTGCTCACAAGACTCCACAGCTTAGAGAGCATTGGACGTAAGTTGTAAATAGCAGATGTATTCACTGGTGAGGCCCAGATTGATTCCCAGTCTGCGTTTCCCCGTTTCTGATTTAAGTCTTCTTCCCATCGGAGTCGATGATTTTAAAAAAAAAAAAGGAAGAGGGGCAGGAACTGGGTGGTGATGCAGTATCCGCGGGATAATGTCTGCATCAGCAATGCTCCCTCTAAGCTGTGGAGTCTTGTGAGCAAAAGTTCCACTTGGTGAGCGACTGGCATTAAAGTTGCGAGCGAGCAATTTGGCTGCTGCAGAAATCAGTTTGCTCTGGAGCCATCCCTTCCTGAGCGAAGACTAAAAGGTGTGAGCCGGAGGCTAAAAAACTGTGAGCTAGCCCACACTCACTCAGCTTAGAGGGAACACTGACCAGACGTACCCTGGACTTGGAAGTGGAGCAAGAGAAAGGCCCACGGCAAAAAAAAAAAAATCGATCCAAAAAAGCCTGTGATACAGCGAACTGAAAGCGGAATGGGCGAAAAGGAATGCGGTAGCAGCAGTAATAGCCGACGCACATGTGAGGTGGAAGTGGGAGGAAATGCCAGAACCAAATATAAAAGGTGAAAGAAGTGGACAGAAAACAGAGGAAACATCGGGTGCAGAAACAGCTTTAAACTGCAGGTTTTTATGCTGGAAATAAACCTGTACTGATATCGAACCGACCACTAGAGGGGGGGAAAGCAACTGCAGAACAGGGAAGAAACCCAGAAGAAATAGGAATTTACCAGCGAGTAAAATGAGAGTTAGGAGCTGCGGTGGCTCAAGAGGTTAAGACGCTGAACTGCAGGCTGTGGAAGGTTGGTAGTTCAGCAGTTCGAGACCCGAGTGTGCCGCATGATGGAGTGAGCTCCCGTCTCTAGTTCCAGCTCCTGCCAACCTAGCAGTTCGAAAGCAAGAAATTGCAAGTAGATAAATAGGGACCACTTCGGTGGGAAGGTAACAGCGTTCCGTGCGCCTTGGTGTTTAGTCATGCCGGCCACATGACCACGGAAACGTCTTCGGACAGCGCTGGCTCTTCGGCTTTGAAACGGAGATGAGCACCGCAACCCTAGAGTCGGATTCGACTGGCTT
>NW_015163253.1:5185-11764 GCF_001447785.1 Gekko japonicus | reverse complement strand
AAGCCCCCCCCTCACCTCGTCAGAGAGCCCATTCCACAGAGCTGGCGCCACGATGGAAAAGGCCTGGGCTCTGGTCGATGCCAAACGGGCCACCGTAAGTGGTGAGATAGTCAACAGATGGCTGCCTGACAGCCGTCATTGGCACACATGGACATTTGGAAGGACCCAGGCTGCGAAGGGCTCTAAAAGTCATAACCAGCACCTTGAATTGTACTCAAAAACAGGCCGGATGTCAGTGTAACGGTTTCAAAACGGGCAACAAATGTTCCCAGCGGCTAGCCCCTGACCATAAGTCGGCTGCCACATTCTGGACCAGTTGTCGTTTCCAGGTTGTCCGAGTGGCAGCCTAAGGAAGATGGCTGACTACTCTACACATCTGTGCTTTGGTTCCCAACACGAGGATATGACCAAACGAAAGGGATTCAAAATACTTGTCACTAGGATTGGGTATTTTATGTTTTTATTTTACTTTATTTAGACCCCGCCTGTCTCACTGAGATCCAGAGCAGAATACACAGTGTGAGCTGACTTAGAATCACAGCACTTGTCAACAAAGCATTAGGTATATTAGGGAGGCGTTGTGGCTCAGGGGCCAAGTGTCTGCTTTTCGTGCATCTCCAGTTGAAAGGACCAGGTAGCGGGTGATGGGAAAAACCCCTGCCTGTTACCCTGGAGAGCGGCTGCCGGTCTGAATATACAATACTGACCTTGATGGACCAAGGGTCTGATTCTGTAGAAGGCAGCTTCAGTAGACACGGTAGATTAAACAATGCAGAAAATGGTGCTACGTAAGCATGAAAACAACGCAGTAGAACCGAGCTTGAGTCCAGTGGCACCTTTAAGACCAACAAAGTTTTATTCAATGCATGAGCTTTCGTGTGCAAGGCACACTTCCTCAGACACACTGAAATGGAGGGTGGGCAGTAAATTAGCATGCCAACATAATGAAGATGTTTATCAGATTCTGGAGTAACAAGCTGATTTACTGCCCACCCTCTGTACGACGGCATCAGATCTTCTACAGTTTCCCTGGACCGATGGTCTGATTCTGTAGAAAGCAGCTTCAATAGACACGGTAGATTAAACAATGCAGAAAATGGTGCTACGTAAGCATAAAAACAACACAGTAGAACCAAGTTTGAGTCCAGTGGCACCTTTGAGACCAACAAGCTGCTTCAGACCAACACGGCTACCCATCTGAATAAAAACAAAGCAGCAAGAGTAGAATAATACATACAAAAGACCAGATAATAGATACTATAGTAAAGGTAAAGGTTTCCCTTGCTTGAAAGCCAGTCGAATCCAACTCCGTTTCAAAGCCGAAGAGCCAGCGCTGTCCGAAGCAGTATAGTTCACAGTCTCATTCCCTTTATAAAAAAAAAATAGGCCTCCCTGAACCATTTTGTTACAATGCAGTCCAGTTTGGCTGCTTCAGACCAACACGGCTACCCATCTGAATAGAAACAAAGCAGCAAGAGTAGAATAATACATACAAAAGACCAGATAATACATACTATACAGAGCAGTATAGCTCACAGTCTCATTCCCTTTATATATATAAAAAGGCCATCCTGAACTATTTTGTTACCATGTAGTCCGATCAGTTTTATCAGAATGATCTCTTGAACAATTCTATGTTACCCAGCTTGTGGAATCAGTGACTAACCGGGAGGGAAAAAATACTGCTGTCAGCAGGCAGTTCTTCTGTAAAATTATTTTTGCGGTTGTTTTTTATATGCACCCTTAAATAGCCATTAATAGTTCCTATGGGCCTCCACTTCATAACAGTAGTTTAAAACTTGTGGTCTACGTGCTGAAGAGAGAAAAATAATTGCAAATATTGGAATGGATCCAACCAGCTTTTCCACTGATGACAAAAGGAAAAAGGGGTTCCCTTTGATCGTGAAGAAGAAGAAGAGGAGGAGATTGGATTTATACCCCGCCCTTCACTACCCAAAGGTGTCTCAGAGCAGCTTATAAACTCCTTTCCCTCCCCCTCCCCACAACAGACACCCTGTGAGGTAGGTGGGGCTGAGAGAACTCTGACAGAAACTGCTCTTTTTCAAGGACAGCTGTGCCAGAATTATGGCTTGCCCAAGGCCATCCAGCCAGGTGCAAGTGGAGGAGTGGGGAATCAAACCTGGTTCTCCGAGATTAGAGCCCGCGCACTTAACCACTACACCAAACTGGTGAAAAAGGTTATGCTGGGCATTATGGGACCTGCCCGGGGGATGGAGGAGGAGTGTTATGTGGGACTGAAGGGAAAAGCAGACTGGAAACAACCCATTCATATCTGTACTCTGACTAGAGTTGCCATCTGTGGGTTGGAAAATCCCTGGAGATTTTGGGGGCAGAGGCTACTTTGGGGATGGGAGCGACCTCAGGGGGGGATATAATCCCATACAGTCCATCTTCCAGAGCAGCCATTTTCTCCAAGGGAACTGATCTCTGTAGCCTGGAGACCAGCTGTAATTCTGGGAGATCTCCAGACACCACCTGGAGGTTGGCAACCCTAACTCTTACACAGCAGGGGGGGAAGGTGTAGCCATTCTTTATGGACGATTATTATGAAATATTATTGCTAAAGTTCCGTTTTGGGGGTGAGAGTCTACGGACTGGACATAATTGCCACCAACGTTAGGGTGGAACCCAACTGGGGATCCGCTGAATGGTGGGAGAGCATGGCCAAGTTATACTTTCCTAAGGCCCTGACAGCAGCCATGAAATTAAAAGACGCCTGCGCCTTGGGAGGAAAGCGATGGCGAACCTAAACAGCATGATAAAAAGTAGAGACATCACCCTGCCAACAAAAGTCCACATGGTCAAAGCAATGGTATTCCCAGTAGTCACGTATGGCTGCGAGAGTTGGACTATAAGGAAGGCCGAGCGCCGAAGAATAGATTCTTTTGAACTATGGTGCTAGAGATCTGTCCTCGCAGCCGTGCAGATCTGTCCTCGCAGAGGCGGGAGAGCTTATACCTAAATAAAACTTGGTCTTAAAGGTGCCACTGGACTGTCTTGGGCCAGGGGGGGCGGGGGGGAGCTCTGCAACTTACCTGGCTGCTTCTAGAGAGAACCTTAACTGTCTAATCTAACTGCTGAAGGAGGAACCACCATAGAAGCTCTGGAGGAGCAGGAAAGTCTCCAGCAGAGCCAATCAGGAGACAGGAAGGACAGGATCTGAAGATGTGGGAGATCCCTCATCTAGCTATGCCAACTAGCAGTCCTTCAGCTGTCCCCTTGTAGGGTGACCTCCTGATCTTTTTCATAAAGCTGCACTGTAGACCTTGCATATTCCAGCAACAATGGCTGCTTTAGAGGGTGGACTCTGTGGCGTTATACCCTGCTGACATCCCTCCTCTCCCCAAATCCCACCCTCTCCAGGCTCTATCCCCCAAATCTCCCAAGTATTTCCCTCCCCAGAGCTCGCAACCCTGGCTACGTTCTTAAGACCGGGTTACCTGGGAGTATGGCTCACTGAATAAAATGGGATTCCCCTCTGAGTAAACATCCATAGCACTGTTGGCCACCGATTTCGGGAGATCATTGGGTGCCAAGGAAGAAGGTAGGCCTGGCATTTTAAAATGAAACCCAGTGAAGTAGCCAATTCCTGATGTGTTTTTCCTTTACTTCCATATGTTCCAGATGAAAGTCAAAATGAAACCTAGACCGTGGTCCGCACACTGGGAGCATCCAAGGTTTAAGATCCAGGGCATCAACTTTGACTTCTACCTTGACGAAAAAGACAAAGAGAAAGTGAAAGAGTGGAACAAGCCCTGGCTAGAATTCGATATGATGAGAGAATACGATACATCAAGAATCAGGGAGAAAATCTGGGAAGAAGTGAACGCGGAGCTGAAAAACTCAAGTTCAGGTTAATCACGGAAGACTTTGTCCAGAAGAGACCGTCCGTTCTAGTATACTCCCCCCCCCTTGATGTTAGGCCTTTTCAATAAATATGCACGTAAAATGTACACAGACTGTTGTGGTGTATTAATCCCTGCTCTTTCCCATCCCATATCTACATTTGCAAAAGAAGCAATACAGCAGCTGTCCTCTTAGTTTACATCCTTCCGTTAAATTCGTTTCGTGTGTTGGTCTTCATCTTGTGGAGCAGAGGTCTCCCCCCCCAACCTTTTGACAGCTTTAGGCGCCTTTGGAATTCTAACATAACGCAACTACAAAGGGGTCCCCTTGAGAGGTAAAAACTGTACCCACGTGGAAAAGCCAAGTGCAGGTATCACAAGGAATGTAAGAAGAAGAAGAAGAAGAGATTGGATTTATACCCCGCCCTTCACTTGGAGTCTCAGAGCGGCTTACAAACTCCTTTCCCTTCCCCCTCCCCACAACAGACACCCTGTGAGGTGGGTGGGCCTGAGAGAACTCTGACACAAACTGCTCTTTTTCAAGGACAGCTGTGCCAGAGCTTGTGACTGAGCCAAGGTCACATCAGCAGGTGCAAGCGGAGGAGTGGGGACTCAAACCCGGTTCTCCCAGATTAGAGTCCGCACACTTAACCACGACACCAAACTGGCTCTCTGACCGCGGTGTCCGTTTTCACTGAAACTGTGTTATTTTAATCTTGACAGCCAATGAGATGGTCAGCAGGCAGTCGGACACCCCAGTGGGCAGGAAGCCCCATTTGGCCTTACCTGCTTCCTTAATAAAAAAAACACACACACTTGATGGGACACCAGGAAAGGTGTCAGTGGGTACCAATGCTCCCTCTAAGCTGTGGAGTCTTGTGAGCAAAAATCCTACTTTGTGAGCTACTGGCAACGCTGTGAGCGAGCCATTTGGCTACTGCACAGTTTGCGCTGGAGCCATCCTCCCTGAGCTAAGACAAAAATGTCTGAGCTGGAGACTAAAAAACTGTGAGCTAGCTCACACTAACTCAGCTTAGAGGGAACACTGGTGGGTACTATGGGGTGTTGTACAACATGCAAAATACGCTTATGATAAAGGACGACTATTTCCATTTCAGAGCTAGGGAACAGAATTAGTTCTGGACTTTGAACTCTTGTCTAGCTCTGGAAGATGGGCAGTGTTCTGATTTCAAGACCAGAGCGGATCAAGTCTGCTTACCAGATAAGTGACCAGCACACATGTACCAGGAAGTGACTCATAGAAAACCTGATTTTATTCTATTGCAGAAAGGTCCAGTGGTTAGAACTCACGTTTCGTCATCAGGGTGGGTGATACAGTTCATCTTGCATGAGGACAGAATCTTATTCGCTCAGATTTGTGGTGGGGAAAGATAGCTTCCAAGCATCATGCTGACAAAGAGATTAGAACAAAAACACAGGAAGAGTAAGGAAGAGGGCAATAAACCCTGTTTCCGTGGGCTTCTGAACTTGAGCCAATAGAGTGAGCTAAGGTAGAAACACTTGATTCACAAAGGTACCCAAACGACATCTCCCAGCATGCAAAGGATTTAAAGATACGGAACTATTTACTGATTTATTCCTGACTGTCTTACTAGAATCTGCTAGGGGCAGCACAGGCGCTCTCTCTCTCTCTCTCTCTCTCTCTCTCTCTCTCTCTCTCTCTCGTTTTCCTTTTACGCTTTTGCTTATTTGCCAATTCAATTTCCACAACGCTATGAAAAGCCCTTCATTCTCCCTCTCGGCCGGCCTTTATTTCATTTTGTGAGCTCCTTGACAGAGTTCTGGCACTTGGCGCGGGAGATTCAAGGCCGCCTCGACGCCACGCTCACTCCTTTTGTGGCGTTTACCAGGCATGAGGCTCTCGTCTCAATTACACGGGCAGGGATGTGAGAAAAGCCAACTGAATCCAGAAGGCACTCCAGAAGGAGGGAGATCAAAATGGCCTCCACGGGTGGTGTGAAAACTTCCATCTACCTTATTCCGTTATTATCCCATTTGACCTTGACCTCAGAGGCTTGACTGGGGAATTGTGGCCAGGAGGAAACTGATTCACCGGACTTCTTCCAGACATAGGGTTCTTCCCTGTGAATGGTCAGCAGTGACAGAAGGAGGACTACGTCACATAACTATTGATCATTTGCTTCCTTTGTAGCCCACCTTTCTCTTTGGGGACCAAAGTGGATTACAATATTCTCCTTTTTTATCTTCACAACAATCCTGTGAGGTAGTTTAGGCTGGGAGTAATCAACTGACTGGCTCAAGGTCACCCAGCGAACATGGCCAAGTGGGGATTTGAACCTGGGTCTCCCAGATCCTAGTCCATCACTAATCACTACACCACGCCGGCTCTCCATTTAATAACATGGGACCTACGTCGGAGTTGAACCACTTTAGGATTACCCCCACCCCCCCCCAAATTGTGAACAGAGGAATAAAAGATAAGTAGTCTCGTGCAGGAAAACTTGGGGCAGTGGCTGCTAAAAGTGTTCAAAGAGCCCTGTATATCCTCCTTCCCGTCTGCTCATAGAGGTTGCACAGCGTTGCGTTCCGGGGTCATTCCGTAGAAAAAGAGGTGCAGGAGCTCATTAGCATAACTTATTTGCATATGCCACACACCCCTGACATCACCGGAAGTGTGTTAGAAGGCAACACCCACCACTCAGGCTCCACTGGACTGTTTTGGATTGCTAGC
>NW_015163253.1:2849-5047 GCF_001447785.1 Gekko japonicus | reverse complement strand
CTGCTGGGAACAGGGGGCGGGGCTTGTTGCATGTGCCCGCCCCCTGGGCTCCTTACTGCCAGAGCTCTGCTCCTGTGCACTCCCGCAGGAAATGACCCCTTACTGCCAGAGCTCTGCTCCTGTGCACTCCCGCAGGAAATGACCCCTGGTTGCGTTGATGAGGAAACTTGCTCCCGTTTCCTGCTATGATGCTGTCGCTAGCAGCGGCTAGGAAGGTTCTCCAATGGCTGCCACCACTCTGGTCTGGGTCTCCTCCGGAGGGGCCCACGGCATCCACCCTACCCCTTTATACACTCCCAAAAACAAAAAGGAAACCTTTTCCAGTAGGTTTCCCCTCATAAGTGACTGAATGGGGCGTGAGGACCCAGGCAGAGAAACAAACTAGTTTTATTAAAGAGATTTAACAACTACAATCCAATAACATATAGGAAAAAGGAGCAAAGTAAAGGTAGGTAGATAGGTCTCAGAGAACGAGACGTGCACCCACCTACCTAAGTGATTACGACTGTTCATGAGGTATTTTTGCTTAGGGGGGAGGGAATTGTAATGTATTCATAGCTGCCATGAGTACAGGAGGTTTTATGTGAATCATCACATAGGGAAGCAATGTTAAGCTTCGTCTTGGACAGAGGATTCTAGTCCAAGACTCACGACCCAATCACATTCAAGCAAGCTGCAAGCGGGAACGTTTGTGATTGGTCCTTATGCGCTCAACCTGATAGGTTGTTATGTGTATAGTGGGAGTGGCTATGTTAGCCGGGAATGTTTAAATACCGGGCAGTTTCAATGGGCAAACTGTTCGGGCTATCAGATGTTGTACCGTGTCGAAGAAGTGAACGAAGAGCTGAATAAACTTGAGTCTTTGCTGAAATCACTCTCCGACTCATTGTTAAGCGCCGGACTTAACAGCAGCAGCCTCACCAGCCCTGCTTCCAGGGAGTGAACCCCCCCTCCCACCTGGGGTGAGGCCTTTTATTCTTTCTTCCTATGGCACCACCCTCTAGTTTCCCCTCCAAATCCCCTGTTAGCCAATCACGGGGCCCAGAGGGTGAAATGTAGGCCCTGATAGCAACTCTAATACAGGCTTCCCTGGAGCCACTAGGCCCCCCTAGAGCCTGTAGGCTGCACCACTATAGGCCCAGGATCAAGACAGATGCATTTCAGGGTCTGCTGCCACTGCCTGTCTCCTGATGCCCGAGGCCCATTCTCCAAGCTGCTGGGTCGCATCCTGGGCCCACCCAGGTACTAATACCCGGAAATGTCTTTCTTTTCATCCAGGAAATGTTGGAGGGCATGTGCCTGCACTCTAAAAGAATCCCAGCAAGGGTCGCCAGCAATGTTCCCTCTAAGCTGTGGAGTCTTGTGAGCAAAAATTCTATTTTGTAAGTTACTGGCATTAAAGCTGTGAGCCAGCGATTTGGCAATTGCATAAATTAGTTTGCTCCGGAGCCATCCTTCCTGAGCTAAGACGAAAATGTGTGAGCTGGAGGCTAAAGAACTGTGAGCTGGCTCACACTAACTCAGCTTAGAGGGAACACTGGTCGCCAGCCAGTGGGCACCTTTGGAATTCTGACACAGGGCAGTGGGCGCAAAAACAAAATGGCTTCCACAGAAGGCAGAGTAGCGTACACAGAGTAAGCCCGAGCACAAGGGAGAAGAGGGGTGACTTGTTTGATTCATACCCCGCCCTCCCCGCCGAAGCAGGCTAATGGCAGCTTACAAAAGATAAACCTAAACAATTACGTCATAAATAAAACCATCTAAAAATAATCCAAAACATAAAGTGCTAGCTGGTTGTAAACTAATACATTAGGGAGGGCGGCAACAATTACTTTGTTCACCAGTTCTCAACCTTTATCATAGATATGCGGCCAGCACAGGCTGTAATGGTGGAGTCAGGCACAGAGCTCACTCTTTCTTTAGTGATGATGTTGGTGTGGCAACTCCTTAGCTGAAGGCCTGGTGGAAGAACTCCGTCTTGCAGGCCCCGCAGAACTGTGAAACTTAAAATATACACTAGGAAAGATGCATGAGAAAATAAGACTAACACTGTGGGGGCAGTTCCAACCAAAAGAACAGTCAATTGTATCTCCAGTGGTCGATCAGAAGCCCTAGTGGCCAGTGTTCCCTCTAAGGTGAGTTAGTGTGCGGGCCCAATGTTCCCTCTAAGCTGTGGAGTCTTGTGAGCAAAAATTCTA
>NW_015163253.1:0-2735 GCF_001447785.1 Gekko japonicus | reverse complement strand
GCAAGGAAGCCCCGCGAAGGCCCTCCCTGGCCCCAGACAGGCAGGGGTGGGGAGAGGCAGGGAGGAAGCAACTTACCCTCCCTCTTCTCCTGGCTGAATGAGGGCCAGAAGCAGGGGGCGTCATGTGCCCCGCCCCCCTGTACCTCACCCGGGGGAACTGCGTTCCCCCGCGCTTCCCCCCGAAATGACCTCTGGTCAATTGTATCTCCAGTGGTCGATCAGAAGCCCTAGTGGCCCCCCTCAAATCCAGTGGGTGGATTTGGACTGAGTCTAGACATTCCCCATCACTAGTAAACACTTTTATATGCCAGCCTAGTCAACTCCTCTTAACCCCTGGTAGTTCATTTTTATTTAGTTGTTCCTTGGAAACCACATTTTAAAGGGCGACGATAGTTTAGTTTCTTGCAGCTCAGCGTTCAGTTGTCACTGTGTTTGTGAAGTTTAATGAAGTCTTTTCATCCAGCTGACTCTTTGTGTCATTAGCCTGGGTATCATGAGCAATCTTTAATAGTTACGACAGCGCCTGCCAGAGCCTTTGTTGATGTGTCTAAGGGCCTCTTTTATGTTTCTCCACATGCTGCCAACAAACTATGTATTGCTATAAGCCTTTCCTGACATTGGTGGGATTGTGCTTTGCAATGGCATTAAATAAAATTTAATTTCAAAAAAAGAAGCAGCAGCCCTATTGGGCAAGAGCCCCCCCCCGGCCCCACCCACTTTCTTTAAAAAAACAACACTTGACAGCCCAGTTCATGCCCATCACTACTCAACACCAGTTCTCTAGGTGAAATCCATCTGGTTGTCCTCATGAATTACCCCTGCATTGACCCATGTGGATCTATAAGAACCAGATCATCACTGAGACAGTACCCTAAGACCACAATTGTACCTTTAAAGATTGACTACCTCTTTCAATAGTCTTTCAGTAGTCATGTATGGCTGCGAGAGTTGGACTATAAGGAAGGCCGAGCGCCGAAGAATAGATTCTTTTGAACTATGGTGCTGGAGAAGACTCTTGAGAGTCCCTTGGACTGCAAGGAGATCAAATCAGTCAATCCTAAAAGAAATCAACCCTGACTGTTCCCTGGAAGGCCACATACTGAAGCTGAAGCTCAAATACTTTGGCCACCCAATGAGAAGGGAGCACTCACTGGAGAAGACCCTGATGCTGGGAAAGATTGAAGGTCAAAGAAGACGGGGACGGCAAAGGATGAGATGGTTACAGTGTCATAGATGCAACGAACATGAAATTGAGCAAACTTCAGAGGACGGCGGAAGACCGGAAGGCCTGGCGGGAGCTGCTCCATGGGGTCGCGAAGAGTCGGACTCGACTGTGCGACTGAACAACAAATGGCCAGGGAGCTACATACCTGAGGGGGACCGCCTTTTCCCACTTGTACCCCAGAGAGCACTGGGTACTGGGTACCGGCTGGCCCTCCCAAGTCTCAAGGAGGCCAGGCTAGTAACAACTAGGGCCAGGGCTTTCTTGGTGGCGGCTCCACTCTGGTGGAATGAGCTGCCAGAAGAGATCAGGGCCCTGCGGTACCTTTTACAGTTCCACAGGGCCTGTAAAACGGAGCTCTTCCACCAGGCCTTTGGAGCCGCCACCACTGCCAACATCTGACAGTCTCTCCCTGGGACCCTGACAATAGCCTGAGCTAACTGCCTGCGATGGTCTAAGGAGATCAAGAAGCCGACTGAGAGGAGAACAGCCACTGTGTAATTACCAATACTAGCACTTTATTATGTTTTTTAGGACTAATTGCTTTTAGGATTGTTTAAATGTTTTACCCGTTGTTGTCTTAACTTATATTTTATGAATTTTGTAAATGTTATGTTGTTTGTAAGCTGCCCTGAGCCAGCCTTGGCTGGAAGGGCGGGGTAGATATTTAATCAGTCAATCACCAGGAAAGATGCTGGGGGAATAACCGTGGTGCCTGTGGGCACTCTGTTGAAGACCCCTGGCTTATACCCTGGAAAATGTTATCGGTCCCCAACGAGCTACTGGACTTGAATGCATTTCCCCCCAAAAAACACTGCAGCAAAGCAGGTTTGGGAAAGAGCATACTGAGAACAGAGAGGACAAGTAGAGTGTGATGTCATGTGGACCCCCTTCCTCCCCCCAAAAAAATCCCTGCTCATGGAAGGAAAAAACTCCATGGGAAAGCCTCTTTTTGTCTCACTTAGGTTTATTCCCCAGAAACTAGCCTAGACACTGTTTGCATTTGAAGACCAGTCGGCTGGACAGTCACATACGGCTTGCTGATCAAACGCATTTCTAAAATTCTGTTTTTGCAATGGTTTTGTGGTAACAGTGTGTTTGGGGGCTTTCCTTGTTTCGTGGACAGTGGCTAGGAAGGTTCTCCAATGGCTGCCACCACTCCGCTATGGGTCTCCTCGGGAGGGGCCCAGAGCACCCCACCCGACCCCTTTATACACTCCTTTTCCCGTAGGTGCCCCCTTATAAGTGACCGAATGAGACACGAGGACCCAGGCAGAGTAACAAACTGTTTTTATTAAAGAGATTTAACAGCAACTTCAATTTAAAAACAGGTCGGAAAAATGAGCACAGTAAAGGTAGGTAGACCAGCAAAATAAGAAACCCTAGCGCGTCTGACCACACTACCCTTATTTATTTATTTATCCTAGCCTTCTCTAGGCACCTAGTCTCAGACTGGCTCTGCTCCCTGGGCCTGAACCCCCACATCCCCACTTTGGGCAAGGCCTTTTATTCC
>NW_015163252.1:42278-46454 GCF_001447785.1 Gekko japonicus | reverse complement strand
CCTTTACCTTTACCTTACATAAAGGATAACCTTATTCACTGCATCCCATCATACATTTATTGAAATGCGACTTGCCGTATCCCAATGTGTACGATAGGGGTGTTGTGAATGAGTTTGTCTCTTAGATGGTCCAAGCAATGTAGGAACCTGTAGATCAAAATGCAGAGGCCCTCCATAATCTGAGCACCGTAATAGGGCCTGGCAGAGGATCATTCTACCATATGCGAAGCAAACATGGATTACAGTTAACACGGAGCAGCATTCAATCATGGCCCTATGCTGAGCATATCTACATGATATACTCACTGGATTCAAACTTTGTTCTCCTGCTTCAGACCAACATGGCTACACACCTAAACATGCTTCTCTCATTCATATTTTGCATTTTTAGGTCTACTCCTGGAAAATATATTGAGGTTGGATCTAGTGACTCCTTTCCACAAAGCCTTCCTGTCACAGAGAAAGACTTTCTCCACTGGAGGAAGAATTGACAGAAGTGAGTCAGTGGACAGGAGACTGAGGTCATTATCGTCTACCTTGTCATAGGTTCCAACTTCAGTGGGTCTTCCATTAGAGGAAGATACACTCTATTTATTTAGAAAATGTACATGCTACTCTTCAGAGACCTGCTCAAGACAGCTCACAACCAAAACAACATAATAAAATCACTTACACTGGGAAAAGGCTTCAAACTTTGTTCAATGGACAGGCCTATGGACACAAGCCCTAACATTTGCAGTCCTCCAAATGTGTGATGTTGTCTTGAGACAGCAGAATATGAGGATTTTAGGATTGTGTGATATTCCATCAAACTGTTTCTTTCATACATAACCTTAATCTGTTGCTGCCTGCTCCAAGAGTTGGTTGATTGGGGTTGGTTACAAGTCACAATAAACTGATCACAAAAAAAAACCCACTCTCCCCACCATTGAAATAATTGCAGTGATACCAACAGCTTTCTGCATGTGTTAAATATCTATCGCTGTTGTCAGCAAAAGATGACAGATGTTAATTGTGGGCACATCCTCTTTTGACCTACAGCCTGTAATAATCAATTTGATAATATGGCTCTAGTATTTGAAGATCTATGGCTGTCCACTCCCAGATCCTTTCTTCTGTGTAATCAGTTTGGCCCAGAGGGAAAATGGGCTAAAAATGCATACAGCAGCATCTGCCGGAGACAATCAGGGTAGTGGTGATGAGAGTTGCAAGCAACCCCGGCCTAGTGACTGTCCCCTACAAATCCAAGTTTCCATATTAGTGCTAAGCAGGGCTATTTTTGGGCAGGAACGCACAGGAACGGAGTTCCGGCTGGCTCCCGAGTTGGCCATGCCCAGCAGGAACTCATTAACTCATTAGGATTGGCTACATTAGGGGTGTGTGGCCTAACATGCAAAGGAGTTTCTGCTATAAAAAAGCCCTGGGTTTTGACAACAAACAAGGTAAACAGAATAACAAGCAAAAGGTGAGTGTGTCTGGATGACCACACTTCTGCGAACATGGGGTGTGTAGCTTAATATGCTAATGAGTTGTGCTGTCAGGGGTGTGTCCTAATAAACAAATGAATTTCTGCAGTTGGGTGTCGCCTATTATGCTAATGAGTTCCTGCTGGGCTTTTTCTACAAAAAAAGCCCTGGTGCTAAGCACCTGATACAACTAGACAGTCAGGAATCTTGGGCTAGTCTCCTAACATCCACTCTCACCCATTTATCTTACCCATGTACACAGAAAGTCTTAAGAGCAACCTGTTAGCAGTTTATCAAAGTATATTGATGAACACTTTAAACCAAAGTATAGTAAATGCCTACATATGCGTAGAAAGGCTTGGAGTTGATTTCTTTTAGAAAGAAGAAAACCACTGAGCTACTTTCTGACGGCCACAATATGAAACACTTCTAAATTATCCAACTTTCTATCCCCCAAACAGTACAGCCTATTTGATGTTTTCCGGGAATGTTTTCAAAGGATTTCAATAGAGAGTAAGTCTGCATATTTTGAATATAAAAGGCTCATATTAGTGGATTAAATGACCTAAGCAAAACAGCCTCCTAGAGTAGCTAGGCCAGCAGCTGTTCCTATGCCTACAAAGGAAATATAGAATCCATCTGTGGCCGCTCTACAGTAAAAACACAACATCTGTTGATCATTGGCAACGCTCTGGCAGAGTTCCTAAAACCCAGGCAGCCCCAGTCATTTTCTGCCTTCTCACTTCAGACCTGAGATGTGCAGACGTCTGCACGTACCCGAGCCCAGCCTTTTCTTGAGTCTGTGGCTCTGCTTGAGTAAGCAGAACCACTCTACAAAGTGGAGAGGGGAGCCCTACGCACATGATGGATGAATGTCAGTGTGCTAGCTCAAGGACAAGTTCATGCAGGGTTAACAGAGGAGCAGAAAGCACAATGGCTCTTTGGAAGTGCTGCACTTCGGTGGAAGAGGTTCCCCAGAGAAACAGCTCTAGACAAGGAGACACTGGGGAGGGGAGGGGATTGGAGGAGGGGACACTTAGTACTTCAAAATACTGAGTAAAATTCTGACTTTATTGCACATTGTAATTCTGATGAGAATGCAGCTTGCACAATGTATGTTAAATGCCCTGGGGGGGAAACGGTACTTCAGTTATTTGTGTGTGTGGGGGGACTCTCACGTTTGTTTTAAGCTTCACTCACACTTCTTTTGCCCAATTTAAAGTGAGTGTGGTATTTAAAAAAAGATGGGGACCCTAAAAGCTCCCAAAGAATTCTCCTTTGATCTCTCTTCCGATCCCTTGTTATGATTCCACACTCAAAAAGCAGCCAAAGCTTGCTTTGCTTTGTTAAACTATCTGGGAGCTCAAGAGATGTCGAATGAAAGGCCAGTCACATTTGTGTTGCTGATGTGGTAAAAGAGGCCAGCCCTTTCTTGTCAAAACCCAGGATGCGGGCGAACCACAAGCCTGACATGTGTTAGAGCCTTTGGCAGTTCGAGCACGCACTCCAACACCCAACTTCTGCTAAGTTCGCTATATTAAAACGTAACAGTTAGAAAATCCCAATAAAAGTGTGTTTTCCCTTGAGCTCATCCATCTGAAGAGCATCCAAGATGAGCAATGAAGTTACGGCTCAGTGTCAAAGAGATCAGCTACTTAATTGACCCTCCAGACCGGTTATATTTGACTTGGTTTGAATTAAAAAAAACCCCAAACCTGATACAATCTTTAATCAGCTAAATAGTGCAAGTCATTATTTGATCAGGGGGAAAAAATATCTGCATGTGTCCTTTGAGCGATCACCACGCTGTTCCCAAAACATCTGCCAAGCTAGAGTGCAGACAATGGTCCTTTTTCTGCTCAGACAGAGAGCCCTGCCGTCTCCCTTCCCTTCTACATCTCTACTCTTCTGCTGCAGGTCTTTCAAGATGCACTCTCCTTTCCCTTTTAACTGGCGCCAGTGAAGGGCAAGCCCATCCGAACCCAAAGGATCCATACCACGCTGCAGGAGCCATGCCCGGCCACTCCTGCGCCCAAAAGGCCATAGAGCCCTAAAGGTGAACTCAGCCAAACTTCCCCACCTCCGGGAGGACTCCTGTGCTGGAATGCTGAGCGCCCCCCCATCCCCCCCCCCCGGCAGGATCGAGCCCAGCGGACTTACTGCAATCGCTCGCAGCCTTTCCTTGTGCAACTCGGCCTCCGCCATCCTGGGAGAGGGGAAGGATGCAGGGCCGGGAGAAATGAGAGCGAAGGCGGGGAAGGGACGACAAGAAGAAGGAGAAGCCGCCGCCGAAGGAGGCGCCCGCTCTGCCCCCCAGAGTCTTGGGAAAGAGAAGCCAAAAGGAGGAGTCCAGGGGAGGAAAGGCAGCCGCAGACCCGGCTCACGGCAAGAAGAGCACGCTGGCCCCCCCGCCTGCCCGCCTCCCGCCTCCCAGCTGCAGGGCTGCTCCCGCTAGCTGCATTTCATCGCCGCGCCTGTCTCCTGCCGCCGCCGCTGCTGCCCCACCAGCCATCTATGTGCTGAGTCCGGGAGCTGGCTCGCGTGGCTGCAATTTCTCCCTCGCTCCCTTTTTTTCGCTTTGACGTTTCGCAGCATGTTTGCTCCTCCCCTGGCCGGCTGGCTCACGCCGGGGAGGAGGGACGGACACCGGCACCTCCACGCTCTCGAGGAAGCAGAACCTGCGTGGAAGGGGCGGGGCGGGGAGGCGGCG
>NW_015163252.1:29089-42239 GCF_001447785.1 Gekko japonicus | reverse complement strand
GGCGGGGGGGGGGGAGGTGCCACTCAACACCCGGGGGACTCCAGGGAAGGTGGCCGTCGCCAGCCGGTGGCTGAGCCGGCATCAGGCAGCTCTGAAACCGTGGGGATTTGGCGGCCTTAGGAAAAGGTTTCTTTCTTTCTTTCTTTCTTTCTTTCTTTCTTTCTTTCTTTCTTTCTTTCTTTCTTTCTTTCTTTCTTTCTTTCTCTCTCTCTCTCTCTCTCTCTCTCTCTTTTCTTTCTTTCTCTTTTCTTCTTTCTTTCTTTTCTTTCTTTCTCTTTTCTTCTTTCTTTCTTTCTTTCTTTTCTTTCTTTCTCTTTTCTTCTTTCTTTCTTTCTCTTTTCTTCTTTCTCTCTCTCTCTCTTTCTTTTCTTTCTTTCTCTTTTCTTCTTTCTTTTTCTTTCTTTCTCTTTTCTTCTTTCTTTCTTTCTTTCTTTCTTTCTTTCTCTTTTCTTCTTTCTTTCTTTTCTCTCTCTCTCTTTTCTTCTTTCTTTCTTTCTTTCTTTCTCTTTCTTTCTTTCTTTCTTTCTCTTTTCTTCTCTCTCTCTCTCTCTCTCTCTCTTTTCTTCTTCTTTTTTTTTTAAGGCAAGAGCACACCTTCTAATTACTGGGGGTTATTCACTCAAGCGGCGTATTCCGCTGGGTTCTTCTAGGATTCATTCTTGTCCACGCTGGCTTCTATTTGTTAAAAGCTAAAGAAACCCGGTGTCAAGCTGCGTTTGAGCGGGAAAAAAAGAGTTGGTCCCAGGAAGCCTGCTTAATCCTGTTAGTGGCTGAAAGGGCCACCCAGTGGCCGCTGACTATGGAGGATTTTGTAAGGCAAGAAACGAACAGAGGTGTTTTGGCAGTTGCCTTCCCCTGCGTGGCAGCCCTGGGCTTCCTTGGTGGTCTCCCATTCGAGGACTAACCAGGGCTGATCTGAGGAGATCAGGCTGACACCTTTTGTCTTTGTGGTGTTTCCCAGCTCCCCATCACAGATTGCTTTCCCCCCCCCACAGGGGAATGATGAGGGACATCACTTATTTCCTCGTAGGAGAAGGGCGATCTTGAGCTGATAAAGGATGGAAATTAAATCAGAAGAGTTTTCAGCTAACAATACCTTTTGTCTTTGTGGTGTTTCCCAGCTCAGAATCCGGCCCCATCACAGACTGCTTTTTCCTCCCACAGAGGAATGATGAGGGACATCACTGATTTCCTCGTAGGAGAAGGGCGTTCTTGAGCTGATAAAGGATGGAAATTAAATCAGAAGAGTTTTCAGCTAACATTAGGAAGAACTTCCTGACCTCAGTGGAACAGGCTTCCTCGGGAGGTGGTGGGCTCACCTTCTTTGGAGGTTTTCAAGCAGAGTCTAGATGGCCATCTGACAGCAATGCGGATTCTGTGAATTTAGGCAGTTCCTGAGAAGGGAGGGCAGGAAGTGCTTAGTTCTTGTGGCCCTTTCTTACACACCCAGGGAAATGATGATTGCCACTTTGGGCTCAGGAAGCATTTTTTCTCCAGGCCAGTTTGGCTGGAGATCCTGGAGGTTTTTTGTCAGTGGTCACTGGGGGTGTGGAGGGGGAGGTAGTTGTGAATTTCCTGCATTGTGCAGGGGGGTTGGACTAGATGACCCTGGAGGTCCCTTCCAACTCTATAATTCTATGGAAAGGAAAGGGTTAAAGGACCCTCTCTGTGCCATTCCTTTCTCTTCAGATGCAGCTTGGCTGGACTGATTTAGGTAGGAAACTAAAGAAAGCATCATGGAAATGCTTAATGTGAGCCTGGAATGCCAGCCTTTCCTAATGCTTTCCCCTAAGGAATAAGGCCAGAGTACAGTATTCTGTAGTCACCATTTTGTGTGAATAGGGCAACACATTGTTTTCAAGCTTTGGCACACACAAATGTGTACCTGCAACAAATCTGGGATTCCAGTCATGTGTACTGAAGCTTGAAAAGACATACATTGCCCTATACATACAAAATGGCATAGAGGGAGGATCGTGCGCTTTCTTGGTACGTTCAGAAGAAGTGCCCCAAATGTAATACATGAAAGGGGCTATGGTAAATGTTATTTCTGGGTTAAACTACACATTGCACATGAGATACGTGACTGGATTTGCTTATAGATTCTTGAATAGTCAAAGGCAACAAGGTGGGGGATGTGGATCATGAACGTGCCATCTCCCCAGTAGAAATATACCCAAAGCTGCTATTTCCCCATAGGAGGGAAATATAATAGTCATGATTAACTTGTATATTTCCTCTTCAGGGGCTACAACTGGGGGGGATTTCTGGTTAATGGACTGAACTGCAGGCTGTGGAAGGTCGGTCGTTCAGCAGTTCGAGACCGACTGTGCCGCAAGACGGAGTGAGCTCCCATCTCTAGTTCCAGCTCCTGCCAACCTAGCAGTTCGAAAGCAAGAAATTGCAAGTAGATAAATAGGTACCACTTTGGTGGGAAGGGAACAGCATTCCGTGCGCCTTGGTGTTTAGTCATGCCGGCCACATGACCACGGAAACGTCTTCGGACAGCGCTGGCTCTTCGGCTTTGAAACGGAGATGAGCACCGCAACCCTAGAGTCAGACTCGACTGGCTTTCAAGCAAGGGAACCTTTACCTTTACCTTTAATGACAGGGGGCAAAGGTCAATGCCTCCCCACCCTGCAATCCAGTTCAAATCAGGCACCCACAGCTTCTGTTCAATGCCCAATATATCAGTAGATCTAATCCTGGATCTCTAGTGCTGTCAGCCTTCAGGTGGTGACTGGAAATCTCCTGGGATTACAACTGATCTCCGTGTGACAGAGGTCAGTTCCCCTGGAGAAAATGGCCACTTTGGAAGGCGGACTCCAGGGCATTGGACCTCACAGACCTCCCTCTCCTCCCCCAACCCCACCTCCTCAGGCTCCACCCCCCACCCCCTACATTTTCAACTGGTCCCTTCAATTTTAAAGTGGCCGTCCTAGCCCATCCCTTTAATAGCAGTTTGATGCAGCAATTATGTGATGCTACTACTTAGCTCCATGCCATGAAAAGTGGCCAGCTGCCAATTTCTAGGTATTTTCCAACCTGAAGCTGGCAACCTATCTCCCATGTAACCTATAGTTTTGTCCTAGATATTAACCTACTCTATCGGCATTTGGGATGTTAGATTTACAAAGGGTGGTTCTCACTGAGAAGCCATTGGAAAGAACACGGAGATGCTGTCCTCCTCTCTTTTAAAAAAAGATTTTAGGCCTTATAACTGCATGAACAGTAAACGTTCAAAAATTGTTTTCACAGAACAGATCAATTACATCTGTTGTTGTTGTTCAGTCACACAGTCGAGTCCGACTCTTTGCGACCCCATGGACCAGATCATGCCAGGCCTTCCGGTCTTCCGCCGTCATTCTGTCATTTTTGAGATTGTATCCCAGTACTGCCTTTTGCACTCTCTTGTTGACTATAAAGGCCACACCATTTTTTCTACGAGATTCCTGGCCACAGTAGTAGATATAATGGTCTTCTGAGTTAAATTCGCCCATTCCTGTCCACTTTAGTTCACTGATTCCTAGGATATCGATGTTCAGTCTTGCCATCTCATTTTTGACCACGTCAGGCTTACCTTGATTCATAGATCTTACATTCCAGGTTCCTATGTAGTATTGTTCTTTGCAGCATTGGACTTTCCTTTCACCATCAGACACATCCACAACTGAGGGTCCTTTCGGCTTTGGCCCAGCCGCTTCACTCTTTCTGGGGTTACTTGTACTTGCCCTCTGCTCTTCCCCAGTAGCATATTGGACACCTTCCGACCTGAGGGGCTCATCTTCCGGCGTCATATCTTTTAGCCTTTTGATACTGCCCATGGGGTTTTCTTGGCAAAAATACTGGAGTGGGTTGCTATTTCCTTCTCCAGGGGATCACGCTTGGTCCCCTGTAACATCTGTAGCTATATATATTACTTTAAACTCTACCCTTTCCTTCACATTTGCTATATAAATGATGACAACACACGGATAGAATATCAAAGCAAGAAGATTTTGGCGTACATTAACATTTCTCAGGGGATCTAGCACTTGTTGGGGTGGAGGTTCCAGATGGGTAAGAACTGTTTGCCTTCCACTTCCTGGGGCCTCTAAAGTACCATAAAGAGCTTGTTGTTAAAGCTAGGGTCGCTACATTTTCAACTGGTCCCTTCAATTTTAAAGTGGCCGTCCTAGCCCATCCCTTTAATAGCAGTTTGATGCAGCAATTATGTGATGCTACTACTTAGCTCCATGCCATGAAAAGTGGCCAGCTGCCAATTTCTGCATAGTGGTCAAAAGTGCCATCAAGTTGTGATTGACTTCTAGCAACCCCTCATGGGGTTTTCAAGGCAAGAGACATTCAAAGGTGGTTTTGCCATTGCCTGCCTCCATGGGCTCCCATCCAAGTATTAACCAGGGCTGAGCTTGCTTCGCTTCTGAGATCTGATGAGGGCTGGCTAGCCTGGGCTATTCAGGGGATTTCTGCATATTAAACCACTATTAAAGGGACAGGGCTCCCCCCCCCTCCAGCTGGCAACCTTAATTTACAATCAGGGTTTAGTGTATGTTTGTGCTGAATCTAGCCCATTATCAGCAGGCCAAAATCCGTTAACTCCTCTTTTACTTTTAAGATGATTGTAGAATCACTTAATGGTCTGGTCAATGGCTGAATGATTATAAACCCATAATCTTTACTGCAAAAGTATGGACAAGTTGGTTTTACAGAGCTGGGCATAAATCTCAGTTGTAATCCAGCTATTCGGAGCAGAAGAGAGGCAATTCATTCCCTCTATGAACTGGAAATCTGCTTGGTTGGCTAGCCACGCAGGATTTGCAAAAACCCAGGAGATGCTGGTAAAAGGCTGATCTGGGGTCTAGTTTTCCTTTGGAGCAGAAACAGAAATTTGCAAGGCACAACCTGGTGGGCTCTTAGATTACAGAACTGCAAGAATTCTGCCTTAAATATTGCATTGTCTGTTGTTTCCCAATATGAGCCACCAACCTGTAAATGCATAAACATATGCAGAGCACCATCTAGACAAAGTTAAGTACCTCTGACAGTAATCCTAAACAGGTCCACTTAGAATCCTACTGAAGTGTAATTAATGGAGCTTATTCCCAGGAAAGGGCTTTTAGGACTGCACAGTTTAAGTCCAATTTCTTTCAGAGGAGACGTTTAGATATTAAAGTACACACTTAACTCTGCCACATCGAAATTAATGGAACTTTGAAAGTACATTTTGGCTGGGTCTATCTGAAAAGATGTCCTAGTCAATGTTCCCTCTAAGCTCTGGAGTCTTGTGAGCAAAAATTCTCCTTTGTGAGCGACTGGCATGAAAGCTATGAGCGAGGGATCTGGCTCCTGCATACATTAGTTTGCTCTGGAGCCATCCTTCCTGAGCAAAGACAAAAATGTGTGAGACGGAGGCTTAAAAACTGTGAGCTAGCTCACACTAACTCAGCTTAGAGGGAACACTGGTCCTAGTACTCTATTGCTCCCACAGTGTGATCCTAGGATTTGGGAGACCTCTACTCTGCCATGGAAGCTTACTAGGTGATCTTGGGCCATTCCTAGCCTACTTCACAGGGTTGTTGCGAAGGCAGAATGGGAGAATGTTGTAAGCCACCTGGCAGCTCCTCTTTGGGAGAAAAGTAAAAGGAAGTAAAATAAAACCAAATCCTAAACATGCTTTCCTAGGAGCCAGCCCCACTGAGTGATTAAGCAGGTCTACTCAGAAGTAAATCCCAGGTTATTCAGTGGGGCTTACCCCTAGAAAAGTGTCCTCAGGATCACAGCCATAGTCTATAAACTATTCCCAATTTGGGAAAGAGGGAGCAAAACCAAATTAAAGTGTACATTTTGATCCACAGTCAGTATCATGTACAAAGGATGCACTGAAATGTCACCACACAAAACTGATCAAGATGATAACCCAGCAAGAAAGATGCCCATACAGAGCCTTCTGCACACGTTTATAATGAAGATGCAGCTACATATAGGTTACCCATCCAGCAGCGCAGGTCTTGCAAAAAACCTGACCTGGAAAAAGTTCAGATCCTTTTAAATCACCTTGGATCAGATTTAGCATATTGATGTATAGTCAGCACCTTCCACATATTTAGGAAAACAGTTTGAAAAGTATGCCGTTAATGTTATGTGCCACATAAATATCTCCATTGTTTTTCCAAACTGAGACACATGACTAGGAAGGAGGAAAATAAATAACTTAATATGGTTTAGATGTTATGGGTTGAGTCCAACGAGTCTCTCAGCCAAGTGAAAAAAGGGATCCCCACCGATCACCCAAAAAAGGTTTTGCTGGGATCATGTGCCCTGCATGGACAAAAGCCATTGGGGAGATGTTTAGAAATGGAATTTTTTCATTGAAAAATATTGACGTAAAATTGCACAATGTTTCCATCCCATTTTGATATCATGTTTGCAGCCAGTTTCATGTCACAATGTTGTTGGGTTTTTTAGTTCCTTCATTCATACCCTGCCTTTCTTCCCAAGGAGGACCCAAAGCAACATATATCGTTCTCCTCCACTTTTATCTACACAACTACCCGGTGAGGTAGTTGAGGCAGAGAGTGTATGACTAGCTCCTGGCTATCTAACAAGCTTTCCCATCAGAGTGGGAATTTGAACCTGGGAATAATTAATAATTATCGTATGGCATTGTGTGTAGTATAGCCAGGAGATCCAAGGATTGTCTGGCAACCTTGAGTTCTAACTTTTTAAAGTTATGCACCACTAGGTGGCGAGCTAGACTTATTTTTGGGGCTGAGAGAGCTCTGAAAGAGTTGTGACTGGCCCAAGGTCACCCAGCTGACTTCATGTAGAGGAGTGCAGAATCAACCCCGGTTCTCCAGATTAGAGTTCATCGCTCTAAAACACTACACCACGCTGGCTCTCCACATGAACTTGGGAATTTGATCCTGATCTGACACTCTTAACTACTACACCACACTGTCTCTCATCGGAGCCCTAAAGAGCCTACTAGATATATGTTTTGATGTCTACCGACACCCACTGGTGTGACATAGAGAACTAGTTGCCTGTGAGCGCAGCAAAGCTAGTGCCAAGGTTTATCAAACCATTTGATTTAAAATTAAAATACGATCAGATTTCAGCACAAATAACCTTTATTTCAGCGCAAATAACTTTAAAAAAAAGAGGCCTTGAAAGCTTATGTGCTGTTTTGCGGGACAAAATTTGAATCCAGTAGCAGCTGAAAGACTAACGGCATTTTCCAGGGTACAAGCTTTCATAAGTCAAAGCTCACTCTGCCAGATACCATATCCCTAGTAAATTTTGTTGGCCTAAGGCGCTACTGGAGTCACACCTTGTACTACTACTACAGAATAACATGGCTAGCTAGGGTCTCCAGCTCCATGTTAGGGAATCCCTGGAGATCTGGGGGTGGAGTCTAGCGAGGGTAGTGGGAGGGGCCTCAGCAGGGTACAACGCCATAAAGTCTACCCACCAAAGCAGCCATTTTCTCAAGGGGAACCAATCTCTGTCATCGTGAGATGTCATTCCCGATCTTCAGCTCCCACCTGGAGGCTGGCAGCCCTAACAGCTACCCACATAAAATGCTGTTTGTCTTATTTTGGTCTGAGACCAACAAAAGCTGTTACATAGGTTTTGGTTTCAGATTTTGCTTTAGATCGACTTAGCTACCTGCAACCTTCATCTATTTTAAAATATATTCCAGCATTAAAAAGCAATTTGAGAAATGTTCTTTAGGATTTTTTATTTTTATTTTTTACCTTGTATGTTTAAAACCAAGGGACGCCCCTCAAAACACAGAGCATCTGCCGTCATTTGACACCACCTCACCATGGAACCGTCTTGAAACCCTCTGCATTCAACAAGTTAAACAATATCTTATTAATAAAGCACAACATGCTGAATTGTTTGAGGCTTAGTTGGCTTTATTCTCTGGGTAAGAAATAGTCCACTCTAGGAAATCCATGACACAATAGGTGCTCCAAACAGCACAAAATGCTAGACTATTCTGTTTTCATGCCAAAGCACAGCACATGGCAGACAGCCAGTGTGGACGAGGGACAGAATTAGAAACATTTGTCTTTGTGGCTATAACACTATTCACCCTTCATCATCCAACAAGCAACCTGATCTGGACGAAAGGAGGAATGGTAAAGGAAGAATAATAGAAGCCTTCAAACCACAACACCGGTGCTGATCTCCCTCTATGAATTTAATCCCATCCTACTTTTTATGATGCATCAATGTTTCCAAATAGCTAGAAGTTTAAGGTCCAACTAGTGGCAATGACACGTGAACGAGTTGGGTCACTGCCATGTTCATATAAAGTATGCGTGCACACAGGTGGGGGGGGAGGCAATTCAAAGTGCATGATGCGGGTAGGACACGGTGGGGACCCAGTCTTTTTCCAAGCATCCTCCAGCCATCTTTTCTAGCCATTTTTCAATCTAGTGGGCCTCCAAAGCCAGAAGTGACTCTTACATGGAGAAGAATTACAGGGGCAAAGCAGTTCCCAGAGAAAGCAGAGGCACGCGAGGGATTGAGTACCCCATCTACCCATCCTATAATCACCCCAACTTCTCTATTGTCTGTGAATTTGGTATGATCTGTAATCTACTGCTATAAATTTCTTACGAGAACAAAATAACTTGAATATGCAAATACATTTAATTTTTCCTCTAGAACTTGATCATATAGTCCTCAGTGGTTATTACCCACAGGGCTATTTTTGGGCAGGAACGCACAGGAACGGAGTTCCGGCTGGCTCCCAAGTTGGCCACGCCCAGCAGGAACTCATCAGCATAATAGGCCACACCCAACAGCAGAAACTCATTAGGACTGGCTACATTAGGGTGTGTGGGCTAAAATGCTACAAAACAAGGCCCTGGGTTTTGACAACAAACAAGGTAAACAGAATAACAAGCAAAAGGTGTGTGTGGCTGGATAACCACACTTCTGGTAACATGGGGGTGCGGCCTAAGGTGCTAATGAGCTGTGCTGTCAGGGGTGTGGACTAATATGCTAATGAGTTCCTGCTGTTGGGTGTGACCTATTATGCTAATGAGTTCCTGCTGGGCTTTTTCTACAAAAAGAGCCCTGATTACCCATGATGACTAAAGGAATCCTCCACATCCCGAGGCAGTAAATCTTTGAATAACAGTGCTAGGAGGCCTTCTGGGGCAACTGATCGACCAATGTGTGGAAAAGGCTGCTGGACTAGGTGGACCACTGGTCTGATCCAGCAGGGTACTTTCCTATCTTCTCTTTATATACCTATTTCAGTACCTATTCACAGGTATAAGAGCCGATATGCACATACAACAGAATCGTGTGATGCAAGTTGGGCCTGGACCAATGTTCCCTCTAAGCTGTGGAGTCTTGTGAGCAAAAATCCTACTTTTTGAGCTACTGGCATTAAAGATGTGAGCAAGTGATTTGGCTACTGCATAAATTAGTTTGCTCTGGAGCCATCCTCCCTGAGCAAAGACAAAAATGTGTGAGCCAGAGGCTAAAAAACTGTGAGCTAGCTCACACTAACTCAGCTTAGAGGGAACACTGGCCTGGACCGCAGATGAGTATGTTTGAATGGGAGGAGGGCAGGGAGAACATGCTGGTACATAAAAAAGAACATCACTGAACAGAGAGGGCTAACACAGAAACCTTCTCCCTGGCCTACTTGTCAGAGGGTTGTTCCGTGAGAAACAATTCAAAGATAACCAGACTCACTAAAGTCTATTGCGACTCTTATTTCTCTCACCAGAAAAACTGGTTCATAGGCTCCAAATGTCAAGGAGTTGTACCTGCCGCTGTGATTGTGAGACAGAGTAAAGAGGGATTCTGTCAGCATATCATCCATCTTACTGCCTAACTATCTGTCTGAGCTAACCAAACTGCTCTCAGCACTGGTGTTTGGAGACCCCAAGTGTATCATGCTTGATGCTGTTCTGAACAGTTGCTGGCCAAGAGGAAATCTTACATTATTCTGGCTCAGATGTATACAGTCTCCTCAGTTACTCCAGTGCTTTACATCTTGCACTGTTAATGACAAATCTGTAAAAGTGTTCCTGGACCAACCAATATCTCGTATGGAGGACCTCGGGCCCAAAGAAGGCCTAATCACTGGCCAGTACTATTTTCACCAACATAGCAGCAACCTTGTTAAAATATCTCAGTGGAGCCCTGAAGACTCACGGTCATGAATCCTTCCTCCATCTTAGTGGCTTATAGGCTGATCACTTATACCAGTTGACCTGCTAAAGTCTTCCTCCTCCCATAGGCCCTGCAAGACCTAACGAAGATCTTGCCACTGCTGAATCTACCCACGCTCCTGATTTGCAGA
Source organism: Gekko japonicus (assembly GCF_001447785.1). Taxonomy (NCBI): domain Eukaryota; kingdom Metazoa; phylum Chordata; class Lepidosauria; order Squamata; family Gekkonidae; genus Gekko; species Gekko japonicus. The sequence continues at coordinate 31,903 of NW_015163252.1, read as the reverse complement.
TGCCTAAACAAAATGCATCCTAGTAGATCAACTTAACCATTTTGTTCCTTTAAAAATTCTAATTTAGTACTTAGATTTGGTTCAGAAACTCAAACAGCCCCACTAGGGGCCTGCAACCTAGAGATAAATGTGGCTCAGTACAAAACCAAATATGGCTTTTTTCAAAAAGAAAATCTAACACAGGGGTGTCGAACTCAGTTGTTATGAGGGCTGCATATGACATAAATGAGACCTTGTTGGGCCTTGCCATGTGTGTCATAAAATGTAATGCCAGGTAGCGGAGATATAAAGTTTATAAAGGACACACACAAAGGTTTTTTTTTTAACTTAAAATAAAAACATGCTTCAAACAGTAGCACTCTTGCAATATTTTGTTTATTTAACAGTGTCTGATAACTGACACCGCTTGCTCTGAATTATTGCATCAAAATGTCTGTGCTGTTGCAATCTTGAGTATGCTGTTCAGGTGTGTATCTGTAAGCTGCAAACCTACAATGACGCAGCAGCAGCAGAACTGGAAGAAGAAGCAGAAGACGGCCAGTTCCATTGTGGGCTTGATAGAAGCCCTCGGGGGGGGGGCCTGATCCGGCCCCTGGGCCGCATGTTTGACACCCCTGATCCAACCTTTAACTTAAGGTATACTAGAGGGGTAGGTGGGATGATCGAATAAGCAGCAGGTGATAGGCAAAGTCTTTTGTGGGACTAAATGGCTTCTTGGTATGGTTGCCAGTCTCCTGGTGGTGGCTGGAGATTTCCCACTATTACAACTAATCTCCAGGCGACAGAGATCAGTTTACCTGGAGAAAATGGCTGCTTTAGAAGGTGGACTCTAGGGTTGCCAGGTCCAACCTTCTTCCCAGTGGGGGGATCTTCGGACCTTGCTGGCATTTAGTTTTTGGGCAAAATTCTACGGTTTTACCATAGAGTTTTGCCCAAAAACTAGAGCATCGCCATGCGATGTTGGAGGCAATGAGGTCACTTCTGGAGTGCATTGCATTGTGTTTTGGGGCATTTGTGGGCCGGGAGGAGCCTACAAAAGCAGGGGAACCCACACCTGAATTGGGGGGCTGGCAACCCTGGTGGGCTCTATTGCATTATACCCCATTGAAGCACTTCCCCTCCCCAAACCCCACCATCCTCAGGCTCCCCCCCAAAATATATATATATCCAGGGATTTCCCAACCTGGGGCTGGCAACCCTACTTCTCAGAGATGCTTTACAAAAAGGGAAATGAAAGAGGCGAACAGTTGCCAGCAATCCAAGTGTGCACAGATTTAGTCCAACGCACTAAAACAATCCCACTGGGTGCTCCTGTGTACTTGTTACTTGTGTGTGCCACTTCCTAATAAAGGTATCACAGCAACCGGCGTTCCGGCTGCAGAAAGTTTATGGCTTATTAGTCAACATGTTAATTATCAGCAATGTTAAACTGTTTATGTTTCAAGTTTAGTTTATTGTCTTAGCCATTGGCCATAACAACACAAAATAAATCAAAGCACAACCAACAGTATACATCAGTAACTTACAGTAAGTCCTATACCCAGTCTTATCTTTTTTGCCGCCAGTGCAAACAAAGCCATTCTGCTAGTAACATGTGCATCAATATCAGAGAGCAAGAAAACAGTCAAATCCTGCTCTGAAATTCCATTATACCGAGGTACAATAGGATAAATAAACCTTTGCCTAAGTGATTCGTGCCATGAGCATCTCAGAATGTAATGCTCGACATCATCCACTTCACCCATACCACAGAGGCATATTCTGGAGGCGGCAGGGACACCCCGAAAGCGGCCAATACAAACCATTGAGGGTATGACGTGTTATACAAACAGACTTTCTTATACTGGCGCCTTGTTGAACGGTTGCACTGAATTTTGATGCAGCTTGGCATTCTAATTGTAAAATATTGCTGCCCCTTGTGCTACAAACATGGGTCAGTAGGGTTTCCTCTGGCTATTATTGCGGTAGAGCAGATACTGGCACTTGGATGTTCTCATGGCTTTGTAGCAAGCACTGGCTATTTTGGTCTCCAGCCCAGACCTAGTGCACCATTTGCCATCAGTCTTTCCATCTCAAGCTCCCCTGTGGATCGTCCGCTCGAACAAACTGGATTTTAGCACATCTGAATTATGCAGATACCACACACATTATCATCTTGTGCCCCAATTATTTCCCCCCCCAAGCAGGCAGAGGCAGCACTGGTGTTGTCTTGCAGTGGGACTTAAGAGCATAAAATTCTAACAAAATAAATAAATAAATGTAATGGACCTTTGATGGGGTGGGGGGAGAATTCCCAAAGGTATGTTATTTAGATCAGCTCAGTGATAAGGTATGTAGCATTTACTCTGGCCCATCTCAAGAGAACAATAGCCATTTGCTTGATAATAACGATAAGCAAATTAGGGGGTAAACAGCCCTTGGCTTTTTAATAGCACTTCCCTAAATTTAGTCAGAAGCAACTTGACAGCACTTAACACACATGCACATACAAATTTAGCGTTAACTATATAATTCTCCAGCAACTGGTTCTCCCCCACTTCCAGCCACCTCTCTCCTCCCCCTTCACAACTAATCAAGCCCTCTTCATGCCCACAGTGCAATCAAGCAGTAAAGCTCTCCCTACAGTCCAGCATTTGTGACAGTGAGGCAGGGGTCATTTCGTAGACAAAGAGGTGCAGGAGCTCATTAGCATAACTCATTAGCATAACTTATTTGCATATGCCACACCCCCTGACATCACCAGAAGTGTGTCAGAAGGCAACACCCACTGGTCAGGCTCCACTGGACTGTTTTGGATTGCTAGCTACTGGGGGG
>NW_015163252.1:19757-29048 GCF_001447785.1 Gekko japonicus | reverse complement strand
GGTGGGGAACATGCAGATCTGTCCTCGCAGAGGAGGGAGAGCTTGTACCTGAATAAAACTTGGTCTTAAAGGTGCCACTGGACTGTTTGGGACCGGGGAGCTGGGGGGGGCTCTGCAGCTTTCCTGGCTGCTTCTTGCTCTGACTGAGGGCTGCTGGGAGCAGGGGGTGGGGCTTGTTGCATGTGCCCGTCCCATGGGCTCTTTACTGCCGGAGCTCCGCTTCTGTGCGCTCCTGCAGGAAATGACCCCTGCAGTGAGGTATGGGGTGGGAACGAATGGTCCATGGATCCAGCATGCACCCAGCAAAATCTCTTATCAGGGAGGCGAGTTCATGCTATCCTTTCCCCCAGTATTAGAATTGCCACCTTCCAGGTGAGGCTGGAAGATCTGGAATTACGACTGATCTCCAGAATACAGAGATCAGTTCCACCGGAGAACAAGGTTCTTTTGGAGGGTTGACACTACAGCATTATACCTTGCTGAGGTCCCTCCCCAAATCTTGCCCTCCCCAGGATGCACCACCTGGTCTCCAGGAATTCCTCATCCCAGAATTGGCAAACCTACCCAATATTCTAGCTTTCCGGGAGTGACTTTCTATGTCAGGCCATCTACCTCCCCGAGCTGCCACCAGCCTGCCAGAAAATAAAAACCACACCTAGCCTGCTCCTGTGTCTTTTAGCAGCAGTTGATTTGCAGGAAAAGTTTGGCAAAGGAGCACAGGCAGTTAAAGGACATGGCAATCCTACAGACTGATGGGGAGAGGGCTAAAAATCAATATCTTTTTTGTTTTTTTGTTTTTTGTTGTTATTATTAAAAGTTTTAATACTGCATCAAAAATGCCAAAACCAAGCAGAGTATAAATACCAAACAGTAAACACTTTGCTTTAAAAAGAAATCAACATCTTTGAACTAACGGTGCAATCCTAAAAACACTTTCCTGGGAGTAAGCTCCACTGAACAGACTAGACGTGGACTCTGAGTAGAACTGCCTGGGCTTGCTTTTTGAGAAATTTCTCTCCAGCAGAAACAGCCTCCCTTCTCCTCTTAAGCAGTTACGCCCTTCTAAACCCATAGATTTAACTCTTCTTTTGAGGATTGCACTGCAGATTAAGTACGTTCAAATCCACTACCACCTTCGAGATCTGCAAGATTTTTGCAGTATAAGCTTTAGAGTTTGCGCCAATTTCACTGGCTGCCAGTTGAGAACTGGATCTGGTTCAAGGTTATGGTATTCACCTTTAAAGCCCTGTGTGGCCAGGGACCAACATATCTATGGGACCGTCTCTCCCCATATGTGCCCTAGAGAGTTTTACGCTCTGCAAAGCAACATCTCCTGGTAGTCCCTGACCTGAAAGATGCCTGATTAGCCTCGACCAGGGCCAAGGGTTTTCCTGCCCTGGCCCCAGCCTGGTGGAACATGCTTCCACTTGAAATCAGAGTCCTGGTATTCAATAGCTGCCATTGCAATACATGAATCATCTAATTGAAGTACAATGTTAAGGTTCATCCTGGGCTAGGATCCAAATCCATCCAATCGCATTGATAGCCCAGGAAGAACCAACCAATCACTGGTCAGCAAGCTCCCTGAGCGGGAACGTCCGTGATGGGTCCTTATGCATACAACCTTAAAGGTAAAGGTAAAGGTTCCCTTGCTCGAAAGCCAGTCGAATCCGACTCTAGGGTTGCGGTGCTCATCTCCGTTTCAAAGCCGAAGAGCCAGCACTCTCCGAAGATGTTTCCGTGGTCCTGTGGCCGGCATGACTAAACACCAAGGTGCAGGGAACGCTGTCACCTTCCCTCCGAAGTGGTACCTATTTATCTACTTGCAATTTCTTGCTTTCGAACTACTAGGTTGGCAGGAGCTGGAACTAGAGATGGGAGCTCACTCCATCACGCGGCACCCGGGTCTCGAACAGCTGAACTACTGACCTTCCACAGCCTGCAGTTCAGTGTCTTAACCACTTGAGCCACCGCAGCTCCTGCATACAACCTTATTGGTTGGTAAATGTACAGTAGGCGTGGCTACATTAGCCGGGAGCGTTTAAAAGCAGAACAGCTGCAATGTAAAAGCTGTTCTGGTTATCAGATGTTGATCCGTGTTGGAGTTGTGTTCAAGTTGAAGAATAAAGTTGAATCTTTGCTGAATCACTCTCTGACTACTTTGTTAAGCGAGCGACTTAACAGCTATTAACTACCATCTAACTCAGCATCATGCAGGTGGCACTATGAACTGCCTTGAATCGTTGCCATCTTATTCTGATTAGACTGAAACTGGCCTTATATTTCATTTTAATGTTCGCTTTGCTTAAATTATCTGTTCTGTTTAATTTTGATGTTTTTAATGTTACTGAGTTGTTTAACTAAATGTTGTGACCTGCACTGAGCCCGCTTGCAGGGAAAGACGGTATATGAATCAAATAAAATCAATCAATGATAAATAAATAAATTGAGAATCAAAGCGCCCTTTGTCAGTAACAAGCAGGGATATCATTCCCCGGGGTAGGGGTGGGGGAATCCCCCGCTTTTGTGAGCTTCGGCCTGCCACCAGTCAGCTGGCCTGTGGGAGGAAACTGCCTCCACCCCAGTGCCGTGCGCGACGTGCTGACATCACCCGGAAGTTATGTCAGCACATCAGTGACATCGGGGGACCAATGCTTTGCTTTTTTAGAGTTTTGACCAAAAAGAAGAGTGTCGTCCTGACGTCGGTGACAAAAGTGCATTGCGCGACATCCCCACACACACCCGGAATGCCCCCCAATTCCCCCCACCAGTGCAAGGAAGAGACCCGGCAACCCTAAATTGGGGTTGCCAACCTCCAGGTGGTGGCTGGAGATCTCCTGCAATTACGACTGGTCTCCAGACAACAGAGATCAATCCCCCTGGAGAAAACAGCTGCTTTGGTAGATGGATTCTATGGCATGATGTGCTACGACGTCCCTCCCCAAACCCCATCCTCCACAGGATCCTCCCACAAAATCTCCAGGAATTGCCTGACCCAGAGCTGGCAACCTTAGATATGAGTGTGATACTATTTTATTTACTGATTCTCACAAAAACTGCTTGCCTGCATTCTTACTTCCTTCTTCCTGGTGGGACCTGGAGATCTCCTGGAATCACAACTGATTTCCAGACGACACAGATCTCTCCCACTGGAGAAAATGGCTGCTTTGGAGGGTGGACTCTATGGTTTTATATGTGGCCGAGGCCCCTCCCCTCCCCAAACACCATCCCCCCTAGACTCCACCCCATAATTTCCAGAAACTTCCCAACCTGGAGCTCGCAACCCTAGTTCAGAACAATTTTAAGGCCTGCTTTGCACATGAAGCTGAATGAATCCTGAATAGGCTTGCCAAGTCCCCCTGGGGGGAGGGGAAACCCCCGCCCCAGAGGCCCGTTCCCCGCCGCCGGCAGATCGGGCCCTGGGGGGAGCCCCACCCCGACGTGCACATCATCCGGAAGTGACGCGACCACGCCGGGCATGCTGGGAGCGGGGCCACGGTCATCCAAGGGAAAACTCTATGGTTTCCCTTCGGATGGTCGTGGCCCCGCCCCCAGTGTGCCCGGCGGCGTCCCCCGCTGCGGAGCAACACAAGACTTGGCAACCCTAATCCTGAAGAGGTAGAAGGCACATTCCATCTTCAGATTTCCGAGGGGGAAACCATTTCGAACACCCTACTCCTAATGAAAGTGCCTGCAAGCTTTTTGAGGGGGAACCCTTCCCCCAAAGCACGCGACGTGCCCGTCGCCTGGAGGTGACGCAATCACGTCGGGCATGCTGGGAGCGGGGCCACGGTCATCCAAGGGAAAACTCTATGGTTTCCCTTCGGATGGTCGTGGCCCCGCCCCCAGTGTGCCCGGCGGCGTCCCCCGCTGCGGAGCAACACAAGACTTGGCAACCCTAATCCTGAAGAGGTAGAAGGCACATTCCATCTTCAGATTTCCGAGGGGGAAACCATTTCGAACACCCTACTCCTAATGAAAGTGCCTGCAAGCTTTTTGAAAAAGCACATCACAGAGAAAGGTACTAGCCTAGCTTATTCCCTGTGTGAGTTTTCCAGTTGCAAGTTTTCCATTTTTCCCACTTACAGGAACTAATCAAATTTTGATTTCCCCTATGTTCAGCACAAGTCATACAGTTCACTCTACTTTCTGTCACTTGACTGCAAGACCAGACCTGGATCATTTCGGTTGCCAATTCCAGTTTGGGAGATTCCTGGAGATATGGCGGTGGAGCCTGGGGAGGGCAGAGTTTGGGGGGGGGTGGAACGTCAGTGACGTACAATGCAGAGTATTAAAACAAGCCTGTTATTGCCTCCAGAATGTTGTCCGACTGGACAGCAGAATTCACAGCCTCTGCGAGGAGGTCATTTACTTTAATCCTTTGTTTTGTTTTTCGCTTATTTATTTGTTTATATCAGGGCTATTTTTGGGTAGGAACGCAGAGGAACGGAGTTCCGGCTGGCTCCCAAGTTGGCCACGCCCAGCAGGAACTCATTAGCATAATAGGCCACACCCAATAACAGAAACGCATTAGGATTGGCGATATTAGGGGTGTGGCCTAACATGCAAAGGAGTTCCTGCTACAAAAAAAGCAATAAACAACAAACAAGGTAAACAGAATAAGAAGCAAAAGGTGGGTGTGGCTGGATGTCGACACTTCTGGTAACATGGGGGTGCAGCCTAATATGCTAATGAGCTATGCTCTCATGGCTGTGACTGGATATGCTAATGAGTTTCTGTTGTTGGGTGTGGCCTATTATGCTAATGAGTTCCTGCTGGGCTTTTTCTACAAAAAAAGTCCTGGTTTATATTATCTCCTAGCATGAACTAGGGTAGGGTAACATGAGTGATCCGAATTAAAGGGACAGATTTATCATGCAGATCACCAGCATAGGCCGTGAGCCACAGTGCATTAAGATAAGTTCAAACAGAACAGCATAAAGTGACCTGTTGATTTATAACTAATGGGAAAGTGCAGTATAGAAAGAAAAAGAAACAAACTGCATCCCAACTGGGTTTATTTTAGATCATTAATACTCTGCTCTGTAAAGTAGCCACTTTCTCCAGGTTAAATGATTGTTGACGTCTGGAGATCAGTTGTAACTCCGGGAGATCTCCGGACCTCTCCTAACCACAGCACCAATAACATTCCCTCAAATTAACAGCTGATCTGCTTCCCTTTTTGTCTCTATCCTGGTTTTCTTTGCTTTTGGATCTGAGTTTGAACCACCACCACCACCACAGAGTTGCCAGCTCTGTGGGAGGAAATACCTGGATATTTGGGAGGGGGGGTGGAACCTGGGGAGAGCAGGGTTTGGGGAGGGGAGTCTACCATCCAAAGCAGCCATTTTCTCCAGGGGAACTGATCCCTGCCAGCTGGAGATCAGCTGTAATACCAGAAGATCTCCAGGCCCCATCTGGAGGTTGGCAACACTACACCCCAGGGGCACAAAATGGCCTGCCCATGTGTCTGTATCAGATATAGATGATTTATTTTTCTCTACATGTTTGACATCTTAAAATGTAAACTCCTATAGTGCTTGTGTATCAGTTCATAAGGTAATTGCCCTCTAGATCTGGCAAGAGTTCACTTATGCCAGTTATGCAGAGCTTTTACCCAGAGTGGTATTACATCTTTGTCAGGTTTGTTTTTGTTTTTTTACGACCCTACAATTCTGTTTCACATAGGGCAATGATTATATATGACATCAAATGGAAGGGTAGTCAAGCAGATGAATAGTGGTTTATATATATCAGTCATGTTTATTTCCTACCTTACCTACATTTTATTGTGACGGCCAGCAACTTATTTCATCTAGTGAGTCCTCAGTTCAAGAAAACAAAACTACCTGGCTAAATGGAATTTTACACATAGTGCGGTCCTAAGCAGAGTTTAGGTGATGTGATGTCGCTTCTGGTATTTGTCAGAAGGGACAATGTGCTACTGGCCCTGTGCAATTTGCATCCTCTCCCACCCTGGTATAACTCTGCTAAGTATGGTAACATTTCTAACACTGCAAATCCTGACATGAGGCAAGAAGTAGAACAAACAGGATTTCCATCATGATAACATGTTTACTTGGAAGTGCAAACTATATTTACTGAGTCTTACTCTCAAGTAATTGTGACTACAATTGCTGCTTAATAGTGGGATTTGATATTGTTTATGCAGAAGGAAGTCTTTTTGAGTTTAATAGAATTTTCTCCAAAGGAAGAATGAATCAAGGGTACAGCCTTAGATCTCTTTATTAAAATATATGGCTCTAATCCATTTCTACACATAATAGTGGAATCCTAAAGATGCTTTCCTGGGATCAAGCTCCATTGAATAGAGTTGAATAGGATTTTGAGTAGTTACATTCTGCCTATTGTAAGATATACCATCTATGTGTATTAAGACTCCTGTATTAAGTGTTAGTGCTCTGGACACCTTCTCTGGTGGGTTCATGGTTTTCTGTATCCCTTATTGAATGGCTGCCTCCAAACACCACAAATCTCTCTCTCTCTCATCCATTGCACTGGGCTAATTTTAAAAAGCTGTTAGTAGCTGTGATGTAGAAGGGTATTGAGGCCCCTGTGGTCGAGTTAAGAGGGCTGTGGTAGAACCATAATTTCCCCCTAGTATTTAGACTTGAACACATTATCATTGCCTCTCAAACAAGTAGTAGAACTTTCCAAACCTGTCTGAAAAAGGCAATAGCATATAGGCCTATACAAGCTGAAGCCCATCAAGTGGAGTGCAGCCTACCATCACATACGGTGAACAGCCAGGAGCCTAATAAACCTTCTGTTTTTTACTTCCTACCTTGGACTGTGAAAATAAGGGACTTGCCAACCACTATGCAGTCCACCACAATACATGACTAGATGGTTGTGTACAGTTTGGTGGGTCATACCTTGAGTAGACCTGAAAAAATGGCACAAAAGAAACAAGCTGGAATGGTACAGGGGCTACAGGTATGAGCAGGGGTCATTTCCTGCAGGGGTGCACAGGAGCGGAGCTCTGGCAGTAAAGAGTCCAGGGGGCGGGCACATGCAACAAGCCCCACCCCCTGCTCCCAGCAGCCCTCAGTCAGAGCAAGAAGCAGCCAGGTAAGTTGCAGAGCTCCCCCCCGCCCCCCTGGTCCAAAACAGTCCAGTGGCACCTTTAAGACCCAGTTTTATTCAGGTACAAGCTCTCCCTCCTCTGCAAGGACAGATCTGCACGTTCCCCCCTCCCCCAATAGCTAGCAATCCAGAACAGTCCAGTGGAGCCTGAGCAGTGGGTGTTGCCTTCTGACACACTTCTGGTGATGTCAGGGGGTGTGCCATATGCAAATAAGGTATGCTAATGAGTTATGCTAATGAGCTCCTGCACCTCTTTTTCTACGAAATGACCCCTGGGTATGAGTAATATAGGGGCTAGCATGCTGGAAAGCCAGTGTGGTGCAGTGGTTAAAGTTTCAGACTAGGATTTGGGAGACCCAGGTTTGAACCCCTGCTCTACCATGGAAGCTCACTGGGTGTCCAGCGGCCGACCACACTCTAAGCCTAACTTACCTCATAGGGTTGTTTAGAGAACAGAACAGAGGGAAAGCGAACAATGTGTACCAGTTTCGAACGCCTTGGAGGACAAGCAAGGTAAGTAGTACTAATGTAGTACATATGCTTGTCCTTTCCAAGTGTTTTTGACTTCCAAGAAAGATTTTCAAAAGTTATGAGCGGAATTAAAGGAGGTTGAGGTTCAGCGGAACAGAAAAGTAGCCATTTAGAGATAAACAGGCATGATTTGCACAATACAGAAAGGAAATTTAAATTCATCATGTATTTTAATGGAATTAAACTGTTCATGTTATGGCCCCTCAAATGCTTTTGGAAAATATAAATTACTAGAGTTATCCCATATATTATTAATACTCAAGTAATTATGCATGGCTGGTTCATTGCCATTATGTGACTGTCTGGCATGGCAGCTCCTGACAGGGCTTCAACCGAGTATTTGTTCGAAGCGTAAACAAGTCTGTTGCCATCTGATTTTTTTCATTCTATTCACTTTTACTGTTCAACAAAAATTAAGTGATTAGCATTAATTATCCACATGATCGAGCCTATCCAAATTGAATGAAGAGGAGTACAACAGTGGCTCTGTTCCGTGTAAACAGATAATATCCTCCTATTTTCACTGTTGGGAAGGACCAAATCTACCTCAGTTTATCTACAATCCTGAAGGAAATCTAAAACCGAATGCTTTTAAAAATTTACTTATACCCCACCATTCTCCATAGCAAGGTCCCACAGCAGCTTCACAACAACAAGTTGTTATATTGAGGTTATATTGAGTGAGGGAATAGCTCAAGGTCCCCCAAGTGATTTTCTCTAGTCCCATGGCAGTGTGGGGATTTGAACCTGGGGCGCCTGGATCTTAGGCCGACTCTCTAATCACTACAACACACTGGCTCTCGATTGAGTTTGGATACAGTGAAGTATTGTCTTCAGAGGGTTACCAACCTCCAGGTGGGGCCTGGATATCTCCCATCATTACCACTGATCTCCTGATAACAGAGATCACTTCCCCTGGAGAAAATGACTGCTTGAAAGGGTGGACTCTATGGCATTGTAACCTGCGGAGGTCCTTCCCCTCTCCCAACACTGCTCTCCCCAGGTTCTACCCCCCAAATCTCCAGGTATTTCTCAACCCAGAGCTGGCAACTTAGATATCACAGATCAGGCCCTTTATTATTTACTTATTTAGGAAATTTATATGCCACCTCTTCAAAGACTTTCTTGAAGTGGTTCATAAAGTAAAACAATACAGCAAAACCGACAGAGACATAAAAATGGCATAACACAATACCTAGTAGCCTACAATGACATTTATAAAACAGTCCTCAGGCTAGAAGCAGACCATAAAAACTATTTAAAAAAAACAGAACCCCCTCAGTGAAGTTTAGGTGAACTTAAGTGCCCATCCATCACCACCATATAGTTCTATGGTCAGGTGGGGCAATTAATCAATGAGAGAAGTAGCTAGAGTATGTCTCTGAGCCTCCAAACTAGGGTTACCAACCCCAAGGTGAATCCTGGAGTTCTCCCAGAATTACAACTGATCTCCAGACTACAGAATTACGTTTCCAAGGAAGAAGAAGAAGAGGAGGAGATTGGATTTATACACCGCCCTTCACTCAGAGTAGCTTACAAACTCCTTTCCCTTTCCCTCCCCACAACAGACACCCTGTGAGGTAGGTGGGGCTGAGAGAGCTCTTGACAGAAACTGCTCTTTTCAAGAACAGTTCTTGTCAGAACTATGGATTA
>NW_015163252.1:10046-19562 GCF_001447785.1 Gekko japonicus | reverse complement strand
GGATTTATACCCTGCCCTTCACTCAGAGTCTCAGAGTGGCTTACAAACTCCTTTCCCTTTCCCTCCCCACAACAGACACCCTGTGAGGTAGGTGGGGCTGAGAGAGCTCTTGACAGAAACTGCTCTTTTCAAGAACAGTTCTTGTCAGAACTATGGATTACCCAAGGTCATCCAGCAGCAGCAAGTGGAGGAGTGGGGAATCAAACCCGGTTCGCACACTTAAACACTACACCAAACTGGATCTCTATGGTATACTATGGTATACTACAGACCATGGAAGTCCTAGAGAGATATCACATCCCTGTTGAGCCTTCCCCCAACTCTGCCCTCCCCAGGCATTGCCCCCCTCCAAACTCCAGAATTGGCCAAGCTGGCAATCCTACCACAGTAGGGATGCCAGTCTCCAGGTGGGACCTGGGGATCTCCCAGCATTATAGCTCATTTCCAGACTACAGAGATCAGTTCCCCTGGAGAAAATGGATGCTTTGGAGGGTGTACTCTATGGTATTGTAGCCCACTGAGGTCCCTGTCCTCCCCAGGCTCCATCCCCAAATCTTCAGGAGTTCCCCAACCTGGATCTGGCAACCCTACGGGCCCCTACAACCACCTAGGGGAGACCTGGCAGCCCTATACCACAGTGCAAGCCTTACTGCTGCCCTCTCAAACAATGGGGACCAGACTCGCCTGTACTCAGGTCGGAGCCAAACAGCATACTCTCATTTTTCCATGAACAGTATGCAGTGGAATCTAGCATACTATGGTTTGGCTCACCATGATTTTACTGTACTTGTCTTGGATTTAAAGACACACACTAAAGCTTGTTAACCCTCAACACTGCCTGAGACCCAATCATCAGCTATATTTTGGGTGATGGAAATAGTGCTTGCAGTCCTATGGCATGTAGCCTTTACAACCACTACGGAAAATGAATATTGGGGCAATACTATGCGGCTGGAACTCTTGGAATGAGAGCGCTTTGCCAAAAGCACACAGGAAAGCAAATTAAAAAGACATTCTTGGGCAAACAAAGAATGTACTCGGGGGGGTGGGAAGTGAGGAAATGTGACAAAGTTAGAGAAAGAACAGTTCTGTGTGGACAGGAGACCTGGTTGCGACTGAAATGTCGATGTAAAAATAACACAGTAGAGAGAAAGTATAGCTCACATGGTAATTAAGAGAAACAATGCCTAGAGCTATTTCCTAAAGGTCTAAATGTATACTTGATCCTTCGAACAATTTTCTTTTTGTATTTTAAAATACTCGGGGAAAAGAATCATGAAGAATAGAGAACTTCTAAATAAAAGCTTGCACAAGCCAGGGCTATTTTGGGGCAGGAACGCACAGGAACGGAGTTCCATCTGGCTCCCAAGTTTGCCACGCCCAGCAGGAACTCATTAGCATAATAGGCCACATCCAACAGCAGAAACTCATTAGGATTGGCTACATTAGGGGTGTGTGGCCTAACATGCAAAGGAGTTCCTGCTACAAAAAAGCCCTGGGTTTTGACAACAAACAAGGTAAACAGAATAACAAGCAAAAGGTGGGTGTGGCTGGATAACCACACTTCTGGTAACATGGGGGTGCGGCCTAATGTGCTAATGATCTGTGCTGTCAGGGGTGTGGCCCAATATGCTAATGCGTTCCTGCTGTTGGGTGTGGCCTATTATGCTAATGAGTTCCTGCTGGGCTTTTTCTACAAAAAGAGCCCTGCGACAAGCCCATTTCCTACAAAGTGCTGTTTTTAAAAGACTCCTCTAGGTATATTGATGGGGTCATCAACTATCCATGAGATTCTCAGGCTGTGGGGACCTGTTTTGAGTGTGATGTAGCAATGAGATGGATGAGAACTGCCTGAAGAAATGGTTCCTAAGCAAACACTTTGAACACATGAAGCTGTGTTCATTATCCTGAATCGGACCATTGGACTTAGTATTGTCTACACAGATGGGCGACAGCTCTCCAGGGTCTCAGGTGGAGGTCTTTCACATCACTTCCTGCCTGGTCCTTTCAACAGGAAATGCCAGGGATCAAACTTGGGACCTTCTGCATGCCAAGCAGAAGCTCAGTCACAGCCCCTCCTCTCTCACCTTCCTAGGACTTCTGGTACACAAACCAGACGTTTGGGGATGGAAAGGGGGTAAGGGGGTAGGATGACACCTAACAATTAATATAATGAATGACTGTGAGAAAAGGAAAGGGAGCAGGTGGTCTGTGTTCAAGAGCGTGGGGATTCTACAAGGATTGCCAAGGCATCTTCTAAATAAACACTGATTACCTGCTTTCTAGGCCATTCTTGCAGGATATATATATTTAAAAATAATAATTACAGGTTTTATCCTTTGAACTGCAGGTGCTCCTGGACCTTTCCTGCCTTCTGTGTTTCCCCAGCAGCCTCCTGTGATCTCTGAAGAGTTGATGCTAGGAGTCATGGGGGCCTTGTGAGGGAAAGGTCATTGCGCATGGGAGGGGACTGCATCGCGGGTGGAAAAATCAGGCAATATTGCTCCTCCTCAGCAGTCTACCAGTGAGCTACTGCTGAAACAAAAGTCTCTCCCGGTGCAAGAGAGAAGTGATAGTGATGTTCTTCAAAATCCCCTCCCACTACACTGCAGCCCCACGCAACATTTTGTACATGAGATTCTTACAGATCCCCGTCAACCTTTTGGAGCCCTTGGGAGGCTTCTAGGGGAAGGGAGAAGCAGAAATTATTTGCCTTTTTCTCATGAACAGTAAGACATAATCTTTTGTAGTACATTACCCATCGGACAGCCAGGTCTCATACAATCTGGATGTGTCGTTTACCCCAGGTGTGCAATGAACATGCTTGTGGGAGGAAACCTGCAGATTCTGGGGACTAGACACACATTGGCACTGTCAAAGGTAAATCCACATTCCCAGTATACGCATCATGTGCCCCTCCATGGGGTAACCAACCTAAGTACCTGGACTATGTCCAGGCCATAAGACTTCTGAGCATTCATTGAGGTAACCGTAAACGTTAGTTTGTACTAGAGATGTAAAATTTCTGGAAATTTTGAAGCTCGAAAAAAACTGGAAATTTTCGGAAAAAATTAAAAAAATGCTACATTAGCACTTCTTTTGTCTTTTCTAGATTGAAAGTCATTCTGTTACTTTAGGAACATAAAATATGACTATGGACATTTTTACTTGGCATGAAATTATCACAACTAGCATATTAAAAATATAGTGTATCCAAACAATTATTACAAACAGAATACCCACCCACATGCAAAAACAAAACTGAAACCTTTTTATTTTCTTCTGACAATAGCACCTCCTAAAGGAAGAAATGCATCTTGTTCTTGCATTGGAGAGTTCAGTTTGTAACCTAGGACTTGCTTGTCCTCAGTGCACAGAAATTAGATCAATCTGATACCATACATATTTTTTGGAAATGATTTGGAAAATATTTGAACACCTTGTCTTAAAATATTTTATTCATCATGTTAAAATAAAACGTTCCATAATCAATTTTTTTCTTTTCTTTTCTTTTTTCAATTTTTCCAACTTTTCGGGGAAAAAACCAAAAAAGCTTCAGGGAAAAAAACGGGAAAAAAACGTTCGGCGGCCGGGACCGTTGGGGGCGGGGGGCCTTCGCGGGGCTTCCTCGCACTCCCGGCGGCCTTGCAGGTCCACCGCCGGGCCCCTCATGACGGTGGAGCTGTAAGGCCAGCGGCAGCAGCCGGGACCGTTGGGGGCGGGGTGTGTGGCCTTATGACACACTTCCGGTGATGTCAGGGGATGTGACATATGCTAATGAGTTATGCTAATGAGTTCCCCTTGCTCTTTTTCTACGAAACGACCCCTGCATAAAATCATCCATACCCAAGGACCTGTGTATTTGATACACAGACGGAAGAAGTGAAATAATCACGGGGACTTGCAGTTTGAAATAGCAGGGATAAATAATTCAAGGTTGTTCCTATAGTAGAGCAAAAATCAGCAACTTCATGTAAGAGACGGGTGTGTGATCCCTGAAAAATGTTTGTAAAGTTTGATGACCTTTTCCACTAGCCTTCCCTAAATGTGAACACCTGTTGAACATGAACAGAACCATCTAAATGTCCTTGCAACTATGTTTTACCGAATTTCCTTCTGTCCTTATGTTTTTTAACCATCCTTTTTTAAAATAACAAATAACAATATATAGAACAAATCTTACACTATAAGTACACCAATACTAAGGTTTAAATTGCATTAAAGAACATGACCATATGTTGTAGAAGGATTTTTAACATGACCATAGTTAATAAAATACAAAGTCCATATGTTTTCTAGGTAAAATATATGCTCCTTTAGGATTAGAGGTAACATAATCAAAAAAGGGAAACCATTTTTCAACAAAATCATATGTCTTTGTAGGATACACTGCCACTACTAGTTGTGTTGCAGTTTTATCCATTGCAGTCATATCCCATATTTTAGAAAGCCATTGTTTCAAAGAAGGTCTTGTGGTTTGTTTCCAAAATTGAGCTATCAGGACTTTATCCTCTTGCTATGTGTGATCATCATTTTGTGTGACCAGGGCGACACATATATTTTCCAGCTCCAGGATGCACAACTGGAAACCTTGGCTTGTTGTGGATACGTGCTTGTGCATACTGAAGCCTTTTTTTAAAAAATGTGTTGTCCTATTCATACAAAATGACAATTGTACACTTCAGGAAGACCATATGTAGCACGCTCTGCAGCAAGGGAGGCAGGAGCACCAAAAACAAAATGAGTTGAAAAGGGTTAATGGGTCAGTGACTTTGACATGGAAGAGGGTGAGACATCCCTATACTGTTTACAAACTGAGTGTCTGCACATGTGTGTTGAATGTGGCAGACACAGTTTTCCAAATTACCCAATATAAGTGGGGATTCCAACCACACAGAGGCAGTACAGATCTTAAATGAAATAACACACACCACTCTTTTTTCTTTTTTTTTAGTTGACAGGGTTACTCAGGATCATGATTACATAGAATCACAATAACGTACTTCAGATGTATGCCCTGGGTGTATTGTTTCGAGGGAGGGAAGACTCAAGAAAAGCCTTGGGTACAACGTCCAGAACCCACATACAAAGTGCCTTTCTGCATAGCTGAAACTGGTAACCCACTTTTGTTAGCAAGCAAGAAGGCAGCAGGAAGAAAAACATTTAAATCACAACTTAATAGCACAATATTGTTCACTATCAACATTTAACAAAGTCATCGCAGTAGGTGGCTTCCAATTTTATAGTCGGAGTTTAACAGATTTTCTTTTAATGGCTGTGGATAGCGCTTTAGTCAATCCCAACTTCCTAGGGAGATTTAGTTTCTGTATAAAAATCTTAGCCTGTCTGGCTCTGGCTCAACTGCTGAAGAGAGTTTCTAATAATACTCCTCAGGAAATGGGCTATATAAAATGTATGCAGAAATACATGGGTGTAGCCACTTGCTGGTAGTGTACAACCATTCGCTACAATAAAGGCACGACTTTTCACTTACTGTAGTTAGGATTCTTGGGTTCCATATCTCACAATATTTTTGTAGCAAGTCTTTGTCAAATTTAATTCTGAATCTTTAAATTCCTTGCAAAGACAACTGAAACTGTTGGTAAATTACACGCGTCTCTGCTGGGAATTGAAGTAAGATGATTTTGAGCCTTTATATGTAGTTTCCCCAAAGTACACAAAGAGTCTAACCAGTATTCTGGCAAAGAGAGAATTAACAGATACATGCATTGAACAGCCTTTGTGACAAATGTTATTCAATATTTAAAAGACTTTTTTTTGTTCTGCCTTTCAGCCCAACCAGGGCCACCAAGGCAGCTAACAATTAGAAACAGAGCAGTATAAAAAACACATCATAAAATGAGTTAAAAACCAGAACTACAATACATACATACAGGAGATCCAGCATGGTGAAGTGGTTAGGAGCAGCGGACTCTAATCTGGAGAACTGGGTTGGATTCCCCACTCCTCCACATGAAGCCTGCTGGGTGACCTTGGGCCAGTCACAGTTCGCTCAGAATTCTCTCAGCCTCACCTAATTCACAAGGGCCCTGGGCACATGGGCTGGAAAATGTGGGGAAGTGTTTTTGGCTAATTGCCCTGGAGGAAAATAATATGTGGCAGCCCAATCAGAAGTCCTTTTGAGGTCCTGTGGGTAGGCGTCAGGTGCCGATCAGACGGCTAGTCCACAGCGCGACAAAGAAGCAGCACGGCACATTCAAACCGGCACTTGTGCCGTGCTGCTCCTGTGGCAAATGCGGCTTTCTGTTTGTGCGCATGCGCCATTGGGTGCTTTCCTGCATCTTGTGGAGACTTGGGGGGGGGGAATCCCCTTGGTCGCGATGGAACATCGGCAGCTGCCAGATGCCACGACAGTCCACCGGCAACGTGGTCAGACGCCCCTCCTTGCCCCGCAGTTTCCGGAATCTAGTACCTCGTAGGCACTAGGGTTTAACTCCGCAGCTTCGGCGGGGAGCCACAGGTTCGCCACGGAAGCACTGCGTTTCCCAGATGTTGGGGTGTGATCGTGCCCGGAAAATCTGTGGGACTCCCGTGCCTCTCCCGCGGCAACTTTGCCGTGTGACCGGGGCCAAGGTGACTTTTGTGGGGAGAGGAGGGGAAGGTGATTGTATGCTGCTTGGTGGTAGTGGAAAGTGCCATGAAGTCACAGCTAACTTATGGCAAATGGAAAGTGCCATGAAGTCACAGCTAATTTATGGCAACTCTGTAGGGTCTTCAAGGCAAGAGATGTTCAGAGGTAGTTTGCCATTGTCTGCCTCAACATCATGACCTTCGCATTCCTTGGAGGTTTCACATCAAAATACTAACCAGGGCCAATCCTGCTTAGCTTCCAAGATCTGATGAGATCTGGCTAGCTTGAGTGATCCATGTCAGGGCTAGAGACTCCCTAGGGTAAAGAAAAGAGGGGTATAAAAATCAACTCTTCTTCTTAGTGTACACAGACAATCCCCCCAATTAAAAACATAAGGCAGAGAGGAGGGATTGTTGAGGGATTGCCAGATAGAAAAGTATTTACCCACTGGCAGAGGACAGTGATAGAAGGGGACAGATAAGTATCCCTTGAGGGGGAGTTCCACAGTCTTGGAGCCACAGCTGAAAAGGCCCTCTCTCTCGGGTTGCCACCCACCTAACCACAGAGGGCAAAAGCTCCTGAAGCAGGTATCCAGAATCCAGTGCCTGAAGTGGCTGGCAGATTTTTATAAGAGTAGGCAGACCTTGAGGTACACTGGCTCCAGACCATACAGGACTTTGAAATTTAGTATTAGCACTTTGAATTGGGCCCGGGAGCAAACTGGGATCAAGTGAAGATGAACCAAGACTGGAATAATATGGTCCTGACAAACCATTGTTTCATTTGTTTAGTTAATGCCAGCTCAAGAAAATAAACGAGAACAGGTTTATGTTATTATTATTATTTATTATATTTATGAATCGCCCAACCCCTGCCACAGCAGGGCTCTGGGTGATGTACAAAAGCCATAACACAAAATGAGATCAAACCAGTAAAAACATTAATAAAACATTTCAAACAGTCAGATGGCAAATAATTAACCAATCCCAGTTCCAACCACCAGCTACTTTGTGGACAGGGGGGGAGAGGGCAAGGTAGACGTAAACAGCAGAGAACATAAACGGGTGCCAGCCAAGATGGAAACCGTTGCTGTCCCCAGCCAAAAGCCTGGAAGAACACGTCTGCCTTGCAGGCCCTGTGGAATTGCACCAGATCCCACAGGGCCCTGATGGTACTTGGCAGAGTTCCACCAGGTTGGGGCCAGGGCCGAAAAGGTAAGAGGTGGGAGTGTTAACTGAGATTGTCCAATTACAAATCCATCATTGTTTCCACTATACATATGCATCTAACACACATTTAAACCTTATTCCAGTATTCTACAAACAGCTGCCAATTTTGACAGTACAGTTCTGTGAGGCGTCCCATTCTCTCCTTATCCATTCCCACTGGCATAAGTACCATCTCTATTCAAACGAACTCGCCTCTTAATTTTACCTCACCGCTCACCATTTTTCATAGCAGCAAGCTAACATTAAGAGGGGAGCTGGTTTGAATGGAGACAGTACTTATGTCAGTGGGAACAGATAAGGAGATTGGTGTCAGGGTAACCAAGGCTTTGCCTACACATTGCATATTTGGGAGGAAGTAAATTCCATTAAAATCAAACAGATTTGCTTCCAAACAAAAATAAATAGGATTTGGGTGTTTGGGGATTACTGAGGGATAATGATGGTTTTCAAAGTTTCTAAATTCACAAAAAGCGTTCCCATATTATTCCTCTACTGAAAAAAACCTTGGCTCATCTGTCACAGAATTGTAGCAAGGATCCTGTTCCATGGTGCACACAGGTGAGAAAAGCTTGCTACTTTTAAAGCAAGCCGGGGCCAAAGGCTCTTGGTGTGGGCCTGGAGTTTTTAGCCTGAGGCTTCCAGCATGGGGCCCAGCCTTTTTATGCTGTGATTTGAACAAGCTCTGCCAGTGGACAGAGAGAGAAAGAGAGACACAAAGCTGGGTGGGATTGCTAATTCTGAAGAAGACAGAGTCAGGATCCAAAAGGATCTAGATAGGCTGGAACAGTGGGCTGAGACAAATAAAATGAATTTCAATAGAGATAAGTGCAAAGTCCTACACTTAGGTACAAAAAAAATCAAAGGCAGATATAGAATGGGAGGGACTTGGCTTGACAGCAGCACATGTGAAAGGGATCTAGGTGTTCTGGTTGATCACAAGCAGCCCTGTACCGGTTCATCTGGAAACGGAAGACTCCCGGCTTGAAACCGGGAGAAGACAGGTAATGTGAAATTCCCCAAAGTTTCTAAATTCACAAAAAGTGTTCCCACATTATTCCTCTACTGAAAAAAACCTTGGCTCATCTGTCACAGAATTGTAGCAAAGATCCTGTTCTATGGTGCACACAGGTGAGGAAGGCTTGCTACTTTTAAAGCAAGCCGGGGTTAAAGGCTCTTGGTGTGGGCATGGAGATTTTAGCCTGAGGCTTCCAGCATGGGGCCTAATGTAGTGGGTTGCCGCATGGATGAACGACAGACTGCGACGTGGTGCATAGCACGCTTTATTGGTACAAACAGAACCCCAGACAAACGGCCGGCAGGCCAACTATATACACACCTGGGGACACACCCCTGGTCACCATTGGTGGGTTTGAATCTCCCGCCATGGTTCCCATTGGTTCCCCAGTGGAGGGACTAGGAGCCTAGTCCCTATTGTCCCTTAGAACTCAACCTCAGGTAGAACGCTGGCCCCCGGTGGCGGCCAGCATACACAACAGGAAGGAACCGTGGCGTGCCACTGATGTGTGGGATTGCGTTATGGCAGCTCTAATTGCAGTGGCACAAAAAGCCCCGCCTCCCCCCACGTTATCCTGGGATCTTCTGCATGCTAAACAGATGCTCTGCTACTGAGCCACCGTCCCACCAACCTTTCCAGGCTATTCAGGCCTGAGGTAGTTGCTGCCCCAAGGCCAGGAA
>NW_015163252.1:5305-9267 GCF_001447785.1 Gekko japonicus | reverse complement strand
GGGCGGGCTGTGTCGAAGGGCGGAAGTAGCCCTAGCCCCGGAGCGGTTGCCATTGTGCGTGTCGGAGGGGTTGCGGGAGAAGCGGTCTCGCAGGCTGATCGGCTGCTTCGCGTTCTCCTGGTTCCTCGCGACGGCCCGGCTCAGATGCGGCTGAATCCCATCCTCGTCGCCACTATAATGTAGTGGGTTGCCGCATGGATGAACGACAGACTGCGACGTGGTGCATAGCACGCTTTATTGGTACAAACAGAACCCCAGACAAACGGCCAGCAGGCCAACTATATACACACCTGGGGACACACCCCTGGTCACCATTGGTGGGTTTGAATCTCCCGCCATGGTTCCCATTGGTTCCCCAGTGGAGGGACTAGGAGCCTAGTCCCTATTGTCCCTTAGAACTCAAGCTCAGGTAGAACGCTGGCCCCCGGTGGCGGCCAGCATACACAACACATGTAGAAAATGGAGTGGATCTATTCTCTCTTGCTCTGGATTGCAAGGCTAGGTCTAATGGGTGGAAATTACAAGGGAGTCGTTACCGGCTAAATATCAATAGAAACTTCCTAACTGTAAGAGTGGTTGAGCAGTGGAACAGTCTCCCTCGGGAGGTGGTGGATGCTCCTTCGCTGGACGTTTTCAAGCGGAGGCTGGACGACCATCTTTCGGGTATGTTGTAGGTATGTAGGACTATCTTTTGGCTATGCTCCTGCAGAGTGCAGGGGGTTGGACTAGATGACCTGCAGGTTCCCTTTCAACTCTAACATTCTATGATTCTATGACCAGTTGTATACCTGGAACCCAGGAGCAGCACTGAGTTATAATGGACTAAAACTACATCTGTTGGACAATGCTAACTTCAGCATACCTGAATTGTCTTGTGACTCCTTTATGGATGGTACCATGCTAAGTGTGGGTTTTCTTAGTGATTCTGGTCAACATTTTACTTGGAGTAGGATGTTTGATGAATGCACTGTTTCAGTGTAGATGGGAACTGCTAGAAATGGGCATGGGGACTTTCAAAAAAATGGTCTGTATTAGGCAAGCATGCTTGCTGCTGATCTAATACAGTATAATCACATAGCAAAGCCCTTCATGGCCTTGGACTCTCATATCCATGGGTCTCTGTTGTTATGGTCTGCTGTGGCACTTTCCTCCTTGGAGCAGGGCCTCCTGCAGACGCCACCCAACAAATGCGCAAAATATGCCACTGTTTGTTCATGTGCATTCTCTTGTGGGTCCCACCTTGTGGAATGGCTTGCCTGAGGTTGTCAGGAAGGATCCAATACTTCCCTCATTCCCAAACTATGTAAAGCAGAATTTTTCAGGAGGATAGTGCCGCATGACAGAGTGAGATCCTGTCTCTGGCCCCAGCGCCTGCCAACCTAGCAGTTCAAAAGCAAGAAATTGCAAGTAGATAAATAGGCACCACTTCGGTGGGAAGGTAACAGCATTCCGTGCACCTCGACATTTAGTTATGCTGGCCACATGACCATGGAAACATCTTCGGACAGTGCTGGCTCTTAGGCTTGGAAACACTGTTAAGCACCACCCCCTAGAGTCAAATTCGACTAGCTTTCGAGCAAGAGAAACCTTTATCTTTTTTTAAATAAGGCTATATTGTAACAAATTCAGACAGGTGGTTCTATAAAAGGAATGTGTGAAGTATGTATAGTATGTATTTGGTTGATGAATTACGCTACTCTCACCGCTTTGTTTTTATACTTATGTCATACCATTTTCTGCATTGTTTAACATATCTTTGTCCTTTGTTTCATACTGTTGTGATCCTAGTTCTACTACAGTGCATATTAGATGGCCCATCCTATGGATTGCATTGACTTATGCCATGTAATAGGGTTGCCATGTCCCTTTCACCTGCTGGCAGGGGGGATGTTTTGGAAGTGGGACGTGACGTTGCCCCCTATTCCCCCTGCAACAGTGATGTCACATGTGATGTGCCTGCATCACCTGGAAGTGACATCAGAACATTGGGGCAATGCTCTGGATTTTGGGCAAAACTCTATGTTAAAATCGGCATCGAGCCATAGAATTTTGCCCAAAAGCCAGCGTGTCAACCTCCCGCCCCCACATTGTCGACGTCATTTCCAGGTGATGTAGGCATGTTGACTGTGATGCTGCTGTTTTTTGGAGGGGATCCCCCACCCCCAACGGGCAAATGGCAACCCTATCATGGAATCTGCCTTGAGACTCAGTGAGAAAGTCAGACTATTAAATAAGTAAATGTGGAACACTGATGGCCAAGTCTGTTGGGCCTTATCATTAGAAGAAGTTGACCTAGAATAGAGGGAAGCAGCCACTGGTTGTGTGTTAAACAGCACCACGCCAGACCATTTTGCTGGGCGCAGGGGGGGGCAGTTCTGGTTCTCAAAGAGATGCTGACTAATTTTGGGCAATCAGGCTCAAAAGGTTGTTCCAGTTCTGTTCCAGAACTTACCCAACACACTTCTGTGGATGCACATTTTAGGGGACAATCAACAGCGGTAGGCAAGCTGTATGTTAAAAGACACAGTGGGTGAGTTCAGACGGGGGATTTATGCCAGTATAGATGACGGTTAAAAGTAGAGACATCACCCTGCCAACAAAAGTCCGCATGGTCAAAGCAATGGTATTCCCAGTGGTCATGTATGGCTGCGAGAGTTGGACTATAAGGAAGGCCGAGCGCCGAAGAATAGATTCTTTTGAACTATGGTGCTGGAGGAGACTCTTGAGAGTCCCTTGGACTGCAAGAAGATCAAATCAGTCAATCCTCAAAGAAATCAACCCTGACTGTTCCCTGGAAGGCCAGATAATGAAACTGAAGCTCAAATACTTTGGTCACCAAATGAGAAGGGAGCACTCACTGGAGAAGACCCTGATGCTGGGAAAGATTGAAGGTCAAAGAAGACGGGGACGGCAAAGGATGAGATGGTTAGACAGTGTCATAGATGCAACGAGCATGAAATTGAGCAAACTTCAGAGGACGGCGGAAGACAGGAAGGCCTGGCAGGATCTGGTCCACGGGGTCGCGAAGAGTCGGATGTGACTGTGCGACTGAACAACAACAACAAAGATGCCGATTGGAATGCAGATACAAGCCATTCATTTTAAGGTTACTCTGATGGAGCGAGCACTTTATCATTAAGATTGTTTTTAAGGGATTTTAATATTTTTATTGTTTTAGTTGTATCGGCCTGTTGGCCGTCTTCTGTAAGCCGCCCAGAACCCGTTTACAGGGTTGGAACCGCAGCAGTTTATACTGATATAAATGCCTCGTCTGAACGCACCCAGTTACTGTTCTTTTCAGTGAGGAATCCTTGATAAGCTTTTGAGGAACACCAGAACACAGAAAGCCACTGGTTGTAAGGCATTATTTTATGTCAATGACTCTCCTCAGTGGCACATAGCACCTTTGATCAGCTGTTCCTTGAAAAGCATGCTCTGGTTCTGGTAACAATTAATGTTCTGATCACATGCAGGTTAGACTACTGTAATGCAGTTTTCATAAGCTGCTTTTGAAAACTGTCCAGCAGCCGATTCAAAATGTGGTAGGCCAGCTGTTGTCAGGGGAAGGAGATCATATCATCTTTGCATTCAAATATCTGCACTAGCTGCTTGTTTCCAATCAAAGTGCTGGTTCTTACTTCTAAGGCTCTAAACAGCTTGAGACCAGGGTACATACTGGGCACCAAGTTAAGGCCCCTAGTTCCTCTCAAGCCCCTGAAGAGGTGAAGCACACAGCAACTAGAGATCGGCATATAAAGATGGGTTGATTGGTGGGTGGAAGAGAAGAAAGCAGGGAAGCTATGGTGACTGCCAGGGGGAGGGATTGCCTCCATGAGACCTTGGCTGTGATCCGATGTGCAGTTTGATCCATTGTTCTTGCTGTTCCCTTACAGATTTAAAGTGCACGATCAGAAAGCAACATCTGTCTGTCATGCCCCAGTCGTCTGAGTCCTGTCCCCCCC
>NW_015163252.1:549-3393 GCF_001447785.1 Gekko japonicus | reverse complement strand
AGGATTGAGTCAGTTGCATCTGCTGGGCTGCGACACCCTGCCCAATTACTGACAGTTGTTGTTTAATGCCAGTGATCTTGTCCAGCAGGGGGCGCAGGGAGTCAGCTATGAGTTTTGAGAGCTCAGTGACCTCATCCGTTCGAGGACTGACCCCTAGTTTTGATTTCAGCAGCTTCTCTTTCTCCGGTTTCTTCCTGCCATCTTTTTGGATTTGTTTACTTTTCAAAAAAGTTGCTAAAGTCTCTGATATTCACCCAAACGCTTTTCTGCACTCTGGTAAGTCTCTTAAAACAGTTTTAGTCACTTATTTTTCCACTCCCCCCTCTTTCCTTCCATATTTCGTCTATGTGTTTGGAAGGGATCCCTCCCCCGCTCGCTTTCTCATAGCTCTTGGGGGGGCAGCTTCTTTTTATATCTTCATGCTCGCTTCAACCTGACTCACAGTTTGTTGTTGGCCATTCAGCCTCGCTCATCATCATTTATTTCACCCGATCTCCAACGCATGTCCCGGTCACCAGCACTCGTACCATGCGGTCACTCAGCGGCAGGACCTTCAGGGCAGAGGGGTGCCTCAATTCTCCGGCTTTCAGCCATCAAAGAGGTTGCCCCTCAAAAGTCCCTTGGTTTTACCAAGGCTCCAGGGGGGTCGCAACCCGTCGGACCCCCTCCCACACACTGGTGTGCAGTTTACATCCCCAGGATGTCCGGGAGTTGTGTCTGCCTGCGTGTCACCATAAACCGGAAGCTCTCTGCACCAACATTTTCAAACAAATTGATGCAGAAAAAAGTATTCCCTGAAGACAGAAAGACTGAAAACCACCAAGCTGTTTACAGGCACATACCAATTTTACGCACAGAGAATTCTTCCGTTGCACCCAGCCACAAATACACGGTTTATGGTTCCAACAATATTGATGCAATAATCAAAGAAATACTGTTCTGCATGGCAAACTCTAGGGAAAATGTAAAATCCAGCCAGGGAAACTTTTAAACAAACCCACTCGAAATCTAACTAACTGTATTTCAAGATCACTCGCTGCTATACATTATGGTACTTAAATTATCTGCAAGCCTTTCTCATTGCTCATTAATAAAAGGTCATCCAAATCTCCATGTCATGTGCCATAAATATCCCGGGGATAGCAAGAGAAAAGCCACGTGAAATGAGTGGGCGATCCATCAAGTACAGAATGAAGAGGAGAACCTCAAAAATATAACTGCTTTCTTTACCAACAGCTATTGCTAAGGCTGTGTTCTCCGCAAGATATTTACACTGGCTTAATCCCATTAGCTTCCATGGGAGTCAAAAGCAGGCTTAAAGTGGTTTGCCCAGTGCACATCCTCGGTTTGTAAAGTACACAAGAATGTAGCAGTTTAGTCTAGGACTTTTTGAAGCTTCCCCCTTCTTCCTGCGGAGAGGGGGGAAAACACTTCTGGCTCTCGTAGGATTTATCAACAGACTATTTGACGAATGTTTAAAAATGGCCTGACTACCGGGTGATCGAAAGCGCTGCACAGGAGACGACGTCTCTTCCTTTCAATCTGGCTGTTTGGAAATTCCCACCCAGCCTATGTTTTGCTGGTCTCATCGCTAAAACCATTTCTTGTACCCCATCCTAGGGTTGCCAACCTCCAGGTACAGCCTGGAGAGGTCCTGGAATTACAACTGATCTCCAGACCACAGAGAAGGCGGCTTTAGAAAGTGGATTCTCTCCCCTCTCCAAACCTCTCCCTCCCCAGGCGCTGCCTCTGTATCTCCAGGAATTTCCCAACTGGAGTTGGCCTGAACCTGACCCACCAATCCCATTTTAGCTCTGCACAAGCTCGTTCAGCATCCTTCTCCAAATGACAGATGTCAGTTTCCCTGGAGAAAATGGATGCTTTGGAGAGTGGACTCTATGGCATTGTGCCTCCTGAGGCCCCTGTCCTCCCCAGGCTCCACCCCCAAATCTCCAGGAGTTTCCCAACCTGGAGCTGGCAACTCTCCCCCTGTTGGCAGCCAGCAACCCTACAGGAAAAACTAGCTGCTTTGGAGGGTGGACTCTGTGGCATTATATGACATCATCGAGGTCCCTCCCCAAACCCCAACCTCCCCAGGCTCCTCCCCCAAATCTCCAGGAATTTCCCAACTTGGCGTTGGCAACCCTACTAGCAGAAGGTATCAGCTGTAACCTGAGAAAAAGATGCCTCGCGGATACAGTCTTTGTCTGTTTAAAACAATCCAGATTTTTACATCCATTTTAGTGCAGACTGAAGTAGCCTTATTTCTGGATGGCGCAAAATACTTACTGCACTTGTGACTTGACAGCAAAACAAACAAACAAACAAAGACCAGTTTTAAAATCAAGTCATACATATGGGCAGGGTCCGGCTTACCTGAGGGACCGCCTTTCCCCATTTGTGCCCCAGAGAGCACTACGGTCTGGGGCCCAACAACATCTATCTATCCCGGGCCCCAAGGAGGCGAGACTTGCCGTTACCAGGGCTAGGGCGTTTTCGGTGATGGCTCCTTACTGGTGGAACGAGCTCCCGGATGAGATCAGGACCCTGCGGGACCTCTCACAGTTCCACAGGGTTTGCAAGACGGAGCTCTTCCACCAGGCTTTCAAATAGGAAGCCGCCACCACAGTTACCATCAATCCGGAATATCGGACTGGCCCACTCTGAGCCTCGAACATCTGGACCGTGGGACTGATCTTAAGACCTGAAGACAGAAGGAATGCAGATACAAACCATTCATTTTAAGGTTACTCTGATGGAGCGAGCACTTTATTGTTAAGATTGTTTTTAAGGGATTTTAATATTTTTATTGTTTTTGTTGTATCGGCCTGTTGGCCGTCTTCT
>NW_015163252.1:0-492 GCF_001447785.1 Gekko japonicus | reverse complement strand
ATATAAATAAATAAATAAATAAATAAATAAATAAATACGTCATCCGCTACCAGGTGGTTCAACTTCTTTGATAAGATGAGTAGCTGTACCACAGAAGTTTTCTTTTTTTGGCCCCCCGGAGGGGATTTTTTATTGCTTTTTTGATTAGACTACTAACTACAAAGAAATAGGGGAAGGGAACTACAATTAAGGAGAAAGCAAAGATAACCACTACTGACTAAAAACCCAAGAGAAGGAGATCATTAAAACAGCTTAATTACAAAATCATTCCTTAAATCACTTATATCTTTTGAACTTAGGCAGACATGCTAAAATATCTTTTAACATGTAGATTTAACTGTTAGAGAGAAACCCCAGAGCATCCCATTATTAAAAACCATATTTTCAAGGGCACAGAGTCCTTCAGCCTTCATTTTTTCTTTTCTTGTCTTTTCCTCAGTTTGTATGGACATTTAGGGGCAGACGCCCCTTTTTCAGAAAGAGAGTCCTCTC
>NW_015163251.1:4951-46764 GCF_001447785.1 Gekko japonicus | reverse complement strand
GAAGCTACATTTTCCGGACCATTTCTGTCTGGCTTCACCCTCGGGGTTTGGAACTGCTTTGGTTACCTCGGCTGATGACCTCTACTGTAAACTAGATGAGGGGATGTGACTTCCCCTGTTCTGCTGGATCTCTTAGCGGCCTTCGATACTGGCAACGATAGCATCCTACTGAGCCACCTCTCAGCACTGGGACGGGGGGGGGGGATCATGCTACGGTGCCTGGTGCCCTTCCTGGGGGGGGGGAATCAGAGGGTGGGGCTGAGGGATTCCTACTCTGTCCCGTGGCCTTTGACCTGGGGAGTTTTACAGGTTTCATTTTTATCCCCCATGCTGTTCAATATCCTTGTGAAGCCAACAGGAGGGGAGTTTCTGCCTTGCACATCCTTTAGTTTTCACCCTGCAGGGCTACTGTATGTAAGTGAGTGCCTGAATAAGCTGATTGAGGGGCCAACTGAAAGAAGGCCAAGACAGAGAGAAAATGGGTCAGAAAGCTAAGGGTTTTTTTTTTAAAACCTTCTCAAGTTGAAGCAAAGCTGACATGTTATGTTGCTCATGATCCTACAAAATCCAGCTCTGATTTTCTTTTCCACCTGATTCCGTGGATGCTCTTGATGTTCTGAACCAGTGTTTGGAGTCAGTAGTGGACTGGCTGAGGGTGAACCAGATGCAACTTGATCCTGAGAGTAGAAAGGCAGACCTGTGACTTGAGATCTCTCTTGTCTTGGGTAGGGTTATACTCCCCTTGAAAAACCAGGTTCACAACTTGAGTGGGTCGCTCAACACAGCGATCGCTTTAAAAAACCAAGGGGCTGTGATGGTTCAAAATGCTTTTGCCCAGCTTCAGCTGCTGCATAAAGTGTGTCCGTTCCTGGGTCAGTCAGATATAGCCACAGTGATCCATACCTTAGTTATATCCCGGACGATGGCAATGTGCTCTACGTAGGGCTACCCTTGAAGAGTGTTCAGAGACTGCAGCTGGACGGCTGATTAGAGCCAGCCATCGAGTCATATGACCCCAATACTACAGCAATTGCACTGACTTCCAATCCACTAGTGAGCCCAATTCAAAGTGTTGCTTTTGACCTTTAAAGCCCTACATGGCTTGGGACCGGGTACCTGAAGGACCAACTTCTCCCATATTTTCCTGCCTGGGAATTAAGATAACAGGGAGAGATCCTCTTCACTCTCCCATCAATCAAAGATGCTTATTTGGTGGCTACACAAGAGAGGACTTTTTCAGTGGCAGCCCGACAATTGTAGAACACCCTCCCCAGGGAAGTGCTCCTGCACCTGGCCCCTTCACTTTTGGTCTTTAGGAGATGGTTCCATTTAGGACTGCATTTGGTTACTAGCAGTCCTGAATTGTGATTTCAGTCTTGGTTTTAATGTTTTTAATGTCTCATGTGCTTTCTTCCCTAAGGAAGAAAGGTGGCTAATTAATATTTTAAATACAGAAATACAAATAAAAAGGAAAAGCATATCACTGAATATAACTGACTAACAACATCTGAGCAGAGGAAAAAGAAAAGGTGCAGTGAAATGAACCTAATCCTTTTTCTCTCTAGAGATATTCCATTCGCAGTGAAGTGGTAAGGGAAAAAATCTTTACGGATCCCAGATTCCTTGTTCATGCCCTGCTCCTATCTTTACCTTCTCCACCATCATGTTTGGCCCTGTCTGTTTTTAACCACAGGCTCTATCTCAGTCTGACTAGGTATCTGCCACCCAGAAATGCCAGGGGTCATCCATCTTGGGGTGACCAATCCCCTAGGTATGCCAGCCTCCAGGTGGGACCTGGGGATCCCCTGGCATTACAGCTCATCTCCAGACTACAGAAATCAGTTCCTCTGGAGAAAACGGATGCTTTGAAGGGTGGGCTCTATGGCACAGAGCCCCACTGAGGTCTCTGTCCTCCCCGGGCTCCACCCCCAAATCTCCGGGCGTTTCCCAACCTGGATCTGGCAACTCTATCCCCTCATCCCCCACCAGCAGCCAAGGGGAACCTGGCAACCCTCCCTGCTGCCTAGCAGTAATTTACCAGAACAATTCCAGCAGTTTCCATGGCCTGCCTGCACCTTCTGGATGTGTCTAGGGAAAGACTTTTGGCTTTTCCACCCTTATCACCTCTATTAACACAGGAACAAACATCCTGTGACATTTTGCTGGCTGCAAGTGAGAAGGCATTTCATATTAATTTTCCTGAGTTGTATAAGCAGGCATCTCTTACAAAATGAAAAAAGCATACCATTGAACATAACTGACTAACAGCATCTGAGCAAAGTGAAAAGAAAAGATACACTAAATCCAATCCTTTCTTTCTAGGTCTTTCATTCCAGCTCACAGGTAAGCAAAATAATGGTACAGCCTCCACATTTCTTCTTCTTGCCCTGTTCATATAGTTTTCACCCTCTCTGCCATCTTCTTTGCCTCATCCATTTTAGACCATGTGCTCTGATCTCAACCTCAGTGTATGTCTTCCTCCCCAACATGCCGTTGAAAAGCCAAAGGTTCCTCCTATATTATAAATGGTACCACTTCCTGCTACCTGGTGGGAAATTGTCAGAATCTTGGGAGATTCCAGCACTTTCCATTGCCTACCATCAGCCACTGGATGTGTCTGGCCAAAGACTATTGTGGGCAACAATTGAGTCATTTATTGGTCCTTTCTACATTTGCCTTCCACTCCAGATTTTCTCAGTGTTCAAGTTGAGGCAATTTAAGTCCAGGGCAAAATAGCATCCAAATAACTCGGGGCCACAGCAGGCTGAAACCAGGCTGACCACTGAAGGGAGGCAATACAATGGGGGGGGGGAACCTGGAATAAAAAGAAGGCTGAACTTGATTTTAGTGCAGAATGGGGGGGGACCTGGATTTTTAAAAAGATTGAATATGATTTTAGTGCAGAATTGCTTGGAGGATACAGTGGTGAACATGGATTAAAAGGAGAGTGCAGAAAGATCTCAAAAAATAAGGATCGAGAAGCTGCAGGGGAAGTCAGGGGGAGCGGTGGGTCAAAATGCAGCCATGATGCAGCGAATATTGTGAAATTGACCAATGCAAGTGGGGGAAACAGAAGAGCGAGGGCAGCACAGCTGCTTGTGGGGAATCGGTCTGGGGTTGTTGTTTTTTCCTGTTCTGGCTTATGCTACCTCCCTGCAGAGGTTAGTCTGGTTCCAGCCTGCTGTTGCCCTGGAGTTTTTGGATGCTGTTTTGCCACAAACTTGAATCACCTTGACTCAAACACTGAGAGAATCCAGAGTGGCAGGCAAATGTGGAAAAGACCTAGGTGGAACTCTTGGATAATTGTGGGAAAGTTTGTTCTGCAGAAAAAACAGTTCAGGGAGGTAGACTGTGGCACAAAATCCTAAAAAAAAAAACATTCTGCAAATGCCCAGAACACTTAAGATCTTGCCTTATCTCAAGAGTTTGGGGTTGAGTCCTCAGCACTGAGGCATAGTTGCTCCAGGTATATTGAATGATTGACCCAGAGGAATCGGAAGTTCTCCCTTGGAGCTTTTGATTGAGCTGTCTGCGGTTACTGAGAGCCATTTTTGAAAGGGGGCCACAGCTCAGGCCCTGTGATATTCAGGTATAAGGAGATGGCCACAGGTTCAACCCCTGGCCTGTCCAGCTGGCAGAAGCAGAGTGAAGAACAGACCTGTAGCCAAGATTTTTTCCTTCTTCAAAGGGGCATTTACATTTTTAAGGGGGCAGTTGATTAAAATTAATTAAATTGCCTGGAAAGATGGGGGTCCTGCCGGGCAGCTCGGTCAGTGGCTTGGGGTAGCGCTCTGCAGCAACAGTAGTAGAAGCCCGGCAGGGGCTGGCTGAGGATGCTGAAGCAAGGCCAGCCAACCAAGAGGTGAGCAGCCAATGAGGAGGAGGAGGCACAGGTGCATGGGGCATGGCCGGCCAGTCAGCTGAGGAATACCCAACATGTGACCTGGAAGACCCTGCTGCAGCCGGATCCTCTGGCCACTAAGTCACCTGGAGGTTTTCCAGCCACAGCCTGCAAGCACATGGTGGACTGTAGGCCCTGAAAGCACCGGGTGGGAAGTGTTGGCTGCGGTGAGCCCAAGAGACCCGGGGGTGGGGGGCTCTTTTGATGTTGCTGGCTGGAGAGGTGGAGCCAGGCCAAGACTTGGAAGCAGAGTCACCTTATTAGGCAGCTGGGCATGTTAGCATGAGAGCCAGCAGGCAGAGAGCAGCAGGAGGCGGGTGGCATGCTCTCGCCCCAACCCCCGCCCAGGGCTTTTGCCCAGATCTGGCTGCCAGTGGGAGTTGCCCACCCCCTGCTTTGCTGCTGCCTCCTCCCTCACCCGGGCTTCTTTGGTGTCTCCTCCCTTTGGCTCTGCCTCCACTGGCTGCTGCCAGACTTTGCACGAGGGGGGGAAGAGAGTCGGGGGCTACAAAGCAGGGCATTTGGGGGATATTCTAGGAAGCTTGCTGGCTTGCCAGAGGAGAGAGAAAGTGGTTGGTAAAAGAGGGAGGCATGGGTCGTGCTGGTGGCGGAGATGACCTGCCAGTGAGAGGGGCAGCACAGGGCTTGCCAACAGTGGCAATGAGTCACCAGCAAGCAAGAAAGATTTTTAAAAATAAAAAATGGAAGTAGGGGGGCCTTGGCAGTGAGTCAGGGGGCGGGGCCCCAAGAGGCTCCACTGTATCTATGGGCCTGGTGAGGAATGAACCTGTCCCCTTCATGCAACCCTACACTGCTGTGGCCACCACCCATCACAGTAAACCGCACAGGTCAAGATCCTGCCGTTTGCACCTGTTGAAATTTCCAAACTGTGTTCAAGGGCAGTCCAAAGTAGCAGTAGTCTAGCTTCAATGTTAGTTGCATGTTCCAGTGTGGACACAAACAGTGGGTCCAGGGAACCCGGATCCAAACAATAGGTAACTGATAGAAGGCACTTTTTGCTCCCCCTGCACTGTCTCTCCACTAAGAGAGACAAGTCTTAAACCTGCATTTCTCTTATCTCTCTAGTATGGAAGTGGACCACGAACCACCAGAAGATGAAGATAATTACTTTTGAAACCACCACCACAAGGATGAACCTGAATCTCCCCCATGAGTCTGATGGTATAACATCTTCCCAAGAAGCTACCTTGACCTTTGCTATCAAGGTGTTCACTTCAGCAGAGCCTCTTTGCTATTAATCATGGTATCCAGTCACTGTAATAAATCCAGATGACTCTTGGAATCTGTTTAATGTCTGTCTTTTACTATCAGAATCTGAAATCAGGTAGCAACATGGATCAGTGACACTTTCCACACTTTTGAAAACTTCTGCATTAAAGAAAGATTTCCCATTTATGAGGTGTCTTCAGATGTGAGATTGACTTTTAATCATGAGGAGAAAAACAATTGTCTTCACTTTTTAAAGGGACCATTCAGGACCATAACTACAGAGGGAGTGGGAGGGCTATAACATCCTGTGCTCTCCCTCTTGAATGTCCAGGTTCTTTCTTTCTTTTTAGTCCTTTTCCATGGGGAGCTATAAGAGGAAATCTGCAGTTTCCCCACCCTGTAGTCCCCACCAATGTTCCCTCTAAGCTGTGTAGTCTTGTGAGCAAAAATTCTACTTTGTGAGCTACTGACATTAAAGTTGTGAGCGAGTGATTTGGCTGCTGCATAAATCAGTTTGCTTTGGAGCCATCCTTCCTGAGCTAAGACAAAAATGTGTGAGCCAGAGGCTAAAAATCTGTGAGCTGGCTCACACCAACTCAGCTTAGAGGGAACTATGGTCCCCACCCTGTAGATCCATCGTAATCTTTTTAAAGTTGTTCAAATAAAGTTAGGGGTCTTTACAAATGCATTACCTGCATATAGCTAAACCAAGGACTCTTACTCCCCAATTTATTTTCAAGTTGTTTTTTCTCCATAGGTTTATGTCCAATATGGAGCTGCGGTGGCTCAAGTGGTTAAGACGCTGAACTGCAGGCTGTGAAAGGTCAGTAGTTCAGCAGTTCGAGACCCAAGTGTGCCGCATGATGGAGTGAGCTCCCATCTCTAGTTCCAGCTCCTGCCAACCTAGCAGTTCAAAAGCAAGAAATTGCAAGTAGATAAATAGGTACCACTTTGGTGGGAAGGTAACAGCGTTCCGTGCACCTTGGTGTTTAGTCACGCTGGCCACGGAAACATCTTCGGAAACGTCTTCGGACAGCGCTGGCTCTTCGGCTTGGAAACGGAGATGAGCACCACAACCCTAGAGTCGGATTCGACTGGCTTTCGAGCAAGGAAACCTTTACCTTTATCTTTACCTTATGTCCAATAAATAGATCTCTCTTCTTTAACATCAGACATGGCAAGAAGGGCTGAAGGAGTATAATAACAAAGCTTAATAACTAAGGCGTTACCCTCACTGCCCTCTCACTTCAGAAAAATAAGGTATTAGGGAAGATGTAAATAAATATGAGCCAAAGATCATTCTTGTTTTCAATACCAAGTTCGCAAATAGATGAAGAGTGCTATTCCTCAATATTCCGCAACCCCTGCCTGGTATTAAGAGGATGAGTTCTTAAGCTAGAAAGAGTGATTTACAGGCAAGTATAACTTGCCCTTTGAATGGATGAATTGCTCTTTCCCCCTCACCCATCTCTCTCAACACAGTTTTGACCCCTTCTACACAGTCTTAGGCACGGTGTCTTGAGAGAAGACTGGTGGTACGCAGATTGAATGGACCAGGGACAGTGTCAGCAGCATACCCTGAGTGGGGCAGCTGCCCAGAACCAGGCCTGTTGCTTCTAATACTCCCTCCTAGTCACTTGCTAGGACTCTACCACCCATGGTCCCAGCTGCACACACTTCCAATACCACCAGAGAAAGAGTTGCCAGGTCATCCCTGGTCACCAGCAGGGGATGGGGGCAGTGTTCCCTCTAAGCTGAGTTAGTGTGAGCTAGCTCACAGTTTTTTAGCCTCCGGCTCACACATTTTTGCCTTAGCTCAGGAAGGATGGCTCCAGAGCCAAATAATTTATGCAGCAGCCAAATGGCTCACTCACAACTTTAATGCCAGCAGCTCACAAAGTTGAATTTTTGCTCACAAGACTCCACAGCTTAGAGGGAGCATTGGATGGGGGGTAGAGTTGCCAGATCCAAATGGGGAAAGTTCTGAATATTTGGGGATAGAACCTGGGGTGGACAAGGACCTCAGTGAGTTACAATGTCACAGAGTCCACCCTCAAAAGTATCCGTTTTCTCAAGGGAACTGATCTCTGTAGTCTGGAGATGAGCTGTAATTCCGGGGGATCCCCAGTTCCCACCTGGAGGGGTTCTGAGAGAAGCAGGCAGCTGGGACCATGGGCGATGGGAGGTCTTGCAAGCAGGCCAAGAAAAAGAGACATGAGGATGGGTGTAGGATGCCAGCCTCCAGGAGGGACCTGGCGATTCCTCAGAATTACAGCTCATCTCCAGAGTACAGAGATCAGTTCCCCTGGAGAAAATGGCTGCTCTGGAGAGTGGACTCTGTGGCATTGTACCCCACTGTGGTCCCTGTCCTCCCCAGGCTCCATCCCCAAATCTCCAGGAGTTTCCCAACCTGGATCTGGCAACCCTACTCCCTCATCCACTGCCAGCAGCGAGGGGGGCCTGGCACTCCTAGATGGCTGGGAGAGAATGAAGATGTGAGCAGGGCCTGATGGTTGGCAGAGAAGGGGAGGGTCCCAAAATCCTGGAATCGGTCCTTGAATGGATGAAGGGCTAACAGACTACAATAAGACACTCACTTCCCCCTTGGTAACTGAGACCATCCCATCTTACAAAACTATGAGCTTTATCAACCCCCAAAACATAGATCTACATTTGGGATGATTTCATATTTGCCTTCTTTAGGAGCCACCTATATAAACATGAGACAAAGTTCCCTTAGACAGCGTACTATATTTGATTGCCACCCAAGATGAAATAAAGAGTCGGACACAGATGCTGGATTGAACTATTGGGCCACTTTATTAATTGTTCAACTTAACTGGAACCAACGGTTTATTACAGGGCAAAACAATTCAGCAGTATAGTCAAGGCCAGTGGTCGAAGACCCTTCCTTAACTTCAACATAGGGCAAGCCACCCTATCCCAGGCCAGAGCCATCAGCGATGGCTCCCGGCCAGCCGGTTAGCCATTGCATGACGACCCCGTAGCCCAACCCCTGAGCTGCTAGGCTCAAAGGGAGGACCCAAACGGGGTGGTCTCAAAGGCAGTCTGTTTTACACGCCCCGTGCCGCAAGGTGCAAAGGCTGTACTGACAAGACCCCTTCAAACCAAAAGAATGGGTGTCAGCTGGTGCTCACTGTACTGCAACTTGTATACCGCCTAGAACCCAGCCAACTCAAGTGACCAATCTAACTAAACAGCTCCACCCTTGCAAATACCTTCGCCACTGCAGCAGTACAGGGTAGGCAAAAACACCCCCTCCACTTGCCAATCAGGAAGGGGTGAAAAATTCCTACCCGGTCCCCATAAACTGGGGCCCTTGGACGACCAAGGGGTAAAAGGAGTATTGAAGGATGATAGGGAAATGGCTGAGAAGCTAAATGCATTTTTTGCCTCCGTCTTCACTGTGGAAGATGAGAAGTGCTTGCCCACTCCAGAACCACTGATTTCAGGAGGGGTGTTGGAAGACCTGAGTCAGATTGAGGTGATGAGAGAGGAGGTCCTAAAACTGATAGACAACTTAAAAACTGAAAAATCACCAGGCCCAGATGGCATACATCCGAGAGTTCTGAAAGAACTCAAATGTGAACTTGTAGATCTCCTGACAAAGATATGTAATCTTTCCTTAAAATCTGCCTCCATTCCTGAGGATTGGAAGGTAGCTAATGTCACTCCCATCTTTAAAAAGGGTTCCAGAGGAGAT
This sequence comes from Gekko japonicus, assembly GCF_001447785.1. NCBI lineage: Eukaryota > Metazoa > Chordata > Lepidosauria > Squamata > Gekkonidae > Gekko > Gekko japonicus. The sequence continues at coordinate 37,909 of NW_015163251.1, read as the reverse complement.
CTGGGAAATTACAGGCCAGTCAGTCTGACGTCGATTCCGGGTAAATTGGTGGAAACCATTATTAAGGAAAGAATTAGTAGGCACATAGATGAACAAAACCTATTGAGGCAGACTCAGCACGGTTTCTGTAAGTGAAGATCTTGTCTCACTAACCTGTTAGTGTTCTTTGAGGGGGTGAACAAACATGTGGACAAGGGGGATCCAATAGATATTATTTACCTTGACTTCCAGAAAGCTTTTGATAAAGTTCCTCATCAAAGGCTCCTAAGTAAGCTCAAAAATCATGGGATAGAAGGACAAGTCCTTTTATGGATCAAAAACTGGCTAGTTCATAGAAAACAGAGAGTGAGTGTAGGTGGGCAATTTTCTCAGTGGAGGGTGGTAAGCAGTGGGGTACCGCAGGGATCAGTACTTGGTCCACTGCTTTTTAACTTGTTCATTAATGATTTGGAGATGGGAGTAAGCAGTGAAGTGGCTAAATTTGCGGATGATACAAAGTTGTTCAGGGTGGTGAAAACCAGTGAGGATTGTGAGGCACTCCAAGGGGATCTGTCAAGGATGGGCGAGTGGGCGTCAACATGGCAAATGGGGTTCAATGTGGCCAAGTGCAAGGTGATGCACATTGGAGCCAAAAATCCTAAATATAAATACACATTGATGGGGTCTGAACTGGCAGAGACTGAGCAAGAGAGAGATCTTGGAGTTGTAGTGGATAACTCACTGAAAATGTCGAGACAGTGTGTGACTGCAATAAAGAAGGCCAATGCTATGCTGGGGATTATTAGGAAGGGTATTGAAAACAGATCAGCCAATATAATAATGCCCCTATATAAATCAATGGTGAGACCTCATTTGGAATACTGTGTGCAGTTCTGGGCACCACACCTTAAAAAGGATATTATAGCTTTGGAAAAAGTGCAGAAAAGGGCAACTCGAATGATAAAAGGGTTGGAACACTTTCCCTATGAGGAAAGGTTAAAGCGCTTAGGGCTCTTTAGCTTGGAGAAAAGACGACTGAGGGGTGACATGATCGAGGTTTATAAGATTATGCATGGGAAAGAGCAGGTAAAGAAAGAGGTACTTTTCTCCCTTTCTCACAATACAAGAACTCGTGGGCACTCCATGAAACTGCAGAGCGGTCGGGTTAGAACGGATAAAAGGAAGTACTTCTTCACCGCGCGCGCGCCGCCAGGACGTCACCAGAAGTGACGTCACACGCTGGGCGGGGCCACACCGTTTGAGGGGAAAACTCTTTGTTTTCCCCTCAAATGGCGTGGCTCCGCCCCCAGCGTACGATGTCACTTCCGGGTGACGCGCACGCGGGGGTGGGGTTTCTCCCGGGCCCCGATTCCGGCGCGCCGGGAATCGGGGCTCCAAAACGGGGGATTCCCCGCCCCCCGGCTGCATTTGGCAGCCCTACTCCAGGCGGACCTGGTGATTCCTCAGAATTACAGCTCATCTCCAGACTACAGGGATCAGTTCCCCTGGAGAGTGGATTCTGTGGAATTGCAACCCACTGAGGTTCCTGCCCTTCCCAAGCTCCATCCCCAAATCTCCAAGAGTTTCCCAACCAGAATCTGGCCACTCTGCCCACCCATCTCACACCGGTGGCCAGGGGGAACATGGCAACCCTAGCAGCTTCTCCTCAGTAAAAAAAAAATGTAGCCTGTAACTGTTCAACTTAACTGGAACCAACGGCAAGGGCAAAACAATTCAGCGGTATAGTCAAGGCCAGTGGTATAGGCAACTCAGCGGTATAGTCAAGGCCCTCAATATTCTATAGCAATGAACATGCTCAGTCCTCATAAGGCACTTATGATGATGATGAATTTTGAAAATGATGAATTTTATGGTCAGCATATGCATCAGAGGCAAACAGAACCAACGACATCCCTTATTATTAAGCCAAAGGCCTACCAAAAGAGAAAGCTTGATTTGGAAGGTCAACAGGAATGATGTTATTTGGCAGAGGGAAGGAGTTCCACAGCTGCGGGCTGTGGCTCAGGCACCAGCCAAACAGAACTCAGCTCAGGTAAATTCATGGAGGAAGACTGCAGCTCAGCTGATATAGGTAGAAGCAGTACTTCAGATATTCTGGGCTCAAGCCCAGAACTTGAAATTTCAAAACCAGCTCCTTAAACACTGGATCTAAGAAAACAAACAAACAAACTGGAAGCCAGCGTAGTTGGTCTAATGAGGGTTCGATGTGGCCTTCCAGTGGTCCAATCAACAATGCCAGCAGCCATGTTCTGTACCAACTAGAGTATTTCAGGGCAGCCTCATGTAGAGCTTGCTATAATAAGCAAGTCTAAATGATACCAAGTCATGGATGACTGACTTTATCCAGGAACGTATACAACTGGAGAACAAGCATCAGGTGGGGAAAGGTGCACTTGTTCATCTAGAAGCAACAGTCCTTTTCAGATGTTACCGCCCTCGGAGCTGGGTGCAGCAGTGGAGGGAGAGAAAGAGGAAGACCATTATAAAGCTCTCCCAGAGCGCTCTGCAGAGCCAGAGGTCAGAGGGACATACTGAAGTCAATAGCTTCTTGTCCGGGCAATCTTGGACTCAAGGTAAAAATAAATTACGATTGAGTTGTGTTGGGAGGGGTCTAAGTGGGCCTGGACCAAGTGTAGATGTTCAATTGTGTAGTGACTGTGTAAGTGTTGACTGCTGGTTTGTACAGAGTAAATGAAACAAAGAAGTACTTTATAAAATTGGGGGTGGGGAATATGTCAATTCTTCTAACAAATTGATTTGCCAAAGGTCGGAAGTATGTTCTTTTCTTTTCTTTTCATTCCAACTTACCCAATTATGTATAGATTTGTGAAATTTAGAAAAAGAAGTCCAAGATATAGAAGTAGTGGATCTTCCAAAATAGAAATTTGGCACGAGGGAATCCTTTCAAGAAAACTCTTGCCAGAATTTGCTTTCAACAAAGTTTGGTCACTGAATTCCTCCCCCCCGCCCCCCCCCCAGGTCTCCCTGTTATGTGTTGGTTTTGCTGATGAAATTACCTCAGTAGTAATAGTACAATCCTAAACAGAGTCAGCCTTCTGAGCCTATGGACTCCAATAAATACAGACGGCTATATTGGATGGCACTGGGCATCAGTCAGGTTAATATTTAATAAAATCATATCTAATAGCAATAGCAGGCCAGGATAATAAAACTAGGCAGTGAATGACTGGAACAGTGCTTGAGCCCCAAACCCCATAGCTCTGTGTGAAGAAGAGACTGGATTTATACCCTGCCCTTTACTCAGAGTCTCAGAGCATTTTACAATCTTCTTCCCTTCATCTCCTCACAACAGACCCCATGTGATGTAGGTGGGGCTGAAAGAGCTCTGAGAGAACAGCTCCAAGAGAACAGTGACTGACCCAAGGTCACTCAGCTGGCTGCATGTGGAGTAGTGGAGAATCAAACCCAGTTCTCCATATTAGAGTCCATCACTCTTAACCACTACACCAAAGTAGCTCTGAGGACCACAGAGCTGAGGGGTCACTGTAGAGATGTCCGGGCAATTCCACACATAATGGCCAGCAAGACAAGACGTGCTCAGTTTATGTAAGCCGCCCTGAGCCTGCTGTGGCAAGGAGGGTGGGGTAAAAGTTAAATAATAAATAAATAAAATAATAAATAAAATAAAAAAATTAGAGGGCAAGAAAATTTCAGGCAGCTGAGGATAGCAGAACTGGAAGAGTAAAGGTCTAAACATCAATCAAGACATAAACAGTTCAAGGGATATGGGGTCAGCAAGCTCCTGCTGATCTTTCAGTATAAACACAAGGATGTTGTACTTGATAGTGAAGGGGATGAAAACTCATTGTTTGGTCCTGACATGGTCATAAACCCAACTAGACATTATGACAGCACAGCCACTGGTATGAAGTCGGGCTACTACTGAATTCCAATGAAATAAACTTGTTGGATGAGTGTGGGATCAAAGCTTGGTATGGGGTGGGTGACAAAGAGGAATGCCTCCCACTCTACCACCTAACCCTTCCCAACAGTTCCTCAGGGCCTGTAAGACTGAGCTCTTCCACCGGGCCTTTGGCTGAGGTGGAGGACGTCTCTCTTCCCTCCTGGCTGTATCCCCACTCAGTGGCCTGGATCCCAACATCGGGGTACTGCTGAATTTTAAATAATCTGATTGGCATCAGAACTAACTTGTTTGTACGGTATTTTATGGTTTTATTGTTTTAAATTGTCTTTTAATGGTTGTTTTAATGGTATTAGATTAAGATTGTTCTAAACCACCCTGAGCCCACTCGTGGGGAGGGTGGTATATAAATCAAATAAATCAATCAATAAACTCATCATGGGATAAAAAATCACTGTCCCTGGAATCCAGGGCTGCTATCCCAAGGCAGGCAACTGACAGGAGACTCACCTTACTGGGGCAGGGGGCTGGTTGACAATGTTATTATGTCATTGGTGATGTGGTGGCCACACTTTCAGTGGCTCATAGGGGTGATGCTCTATATTTGCCAAAACTCTCTAGATTGACTGTAGAGGTTTAGATGAATGCTACAGCGATGCCCAGCACAATGACATCACTTCCGGGTCATGCTGGAAGTTATGTAATGTCATTGGCACAATGCTGATTCCCCCCAATTCCCCTACTGTTCCCCCTTGCTGTCCACCTCCCCCCCTCACAGCCCATCTGAGCAGCAGCAGGAAGAGCTGACAGGAGGTGGGACTTCTCCTGTTGAAGCAGGAGATCTGGCAACCCTACCTGTCACCTTCAGTATTAGTTTCCTTGTTCAAATCAAAGTGCAGGGTCAGGAGAGAGAATAAATGTTAGATGTGAGATAGTGGTTATAGGTGTGAATTGAGCTAGACAAGGTATGATAGCCCTGGCATAGGCCAGCAATCTCAAATGTGGCACCTGAAGACACCTCAGTGCCCGTGATATGTTCCATGGATCCCACTTGCTTCTTGAGTCTTGGGGATAAAATACAAAGGGCCCCCATCCCCAAATCTCCAAGAGTTTCCTAACTTCCACAAATCTCCAAGACTTTCACAACTCTACCCACCATCCCCCACCAGTGGCCAGGGAGGACCTGGCAACCCTAGGTCCAAGGCTTGATCATGGGACCTTCTGCATACAGGGCAGATGCTCTAACACTGAACCACATCTCCCTTCCCACCCATTCACCCACAATTTTCTGCATTCTGTGGAGAGAGTAACAGGAGGAACAATATGCTGCTATCACCACTACTATCACCAAGAAAAGGAAGGCTCAGTCCCTTTCAGGGATGGACATGAACTGGAAAAATGTGGCTTTGGTTCATGGTTCATGATGGTTTGTGAGCCATGAACCATCATGAACTTTTAAGTGCCAAATAAACTGGTTTGGTTCATGAGGTTTGTGATGCAGTAGAACAGCCCCTTGGTAAGATAGAGGCACCAAACGTGAAGGGGATCTCCACCCAACTCTCCTCTACCTGCCCTCCAATGTTGGTGAGGATTGAATTTATGGGGTCTGAGTTACAGCCCCCCCAAAGAAGGTACACTGGGAAAGTGCTTTCTACGGAAATGACAGGTTCAGGATGTTGAGGAGTGTATAGAATGGCCCCTGTTCAAGCTAGAGACATCAGACTAATGTTCCTCTACATGTCCTCCAAGTCCCCCCCCCAATTGCTTTGAAGTTTGGTAAACATTTAGATTGAGTGGAAACTGTCTGGAAATGTATCCATTCATGAACTACCAGGAACTGCTTGAAAGTTCGTGGAAAGTTCATGTCAGTTGACCAACCTGCCACGAACTTGAGTTCACAAACCATGAACTGCCCAAAATGCAACATGAACTTTCGTCCGTGAGCCAGTTCATGCCCATCCCTAGTCCTTTTGAGCAACTTGCTATGATCATTCCTGCCACTGCCCATTGCAAGAGAACGTAGAGTGTTTAATACTGCTGTGCAGCAGGGATTGACTGCAGATCTTTCCAGGGCTCAGAGTCCTTGGCAGTTGCCTGACAATGCTGGCTCCTGATGCCATCCCAATATTTTCCAGAGAATTCTGTTTGGTGCTCAGTTCCAAGCCTAAAATGGGCTAATTTTTCAGGATGATCTGTCCATTATCAACAGTGAAATTTATCAGGGTCTGCCAGATTTCAACATTTCAGATCCTAGGATAATTTGGTTTACACTTTAATACTAGCAAACATAAGAACATAAGAAGACCTCAGCTATATCAGACCAATGATCCATCTAGTCCAGCATCTTGCCTCACACAGCGGCCAACCAATTCCCCTGGAGGGCCAATAACAGGGCATAGAGGCTGAGACCTTCCCCTGGTGTTGCCTCCTGGCACTTGGGATTCAACGGTTGACTGCCTCTGAATGTGGAGGTTCCCCTCATTCACTATGGTTAGTAGCCAGTGATAGACTTAATCTTCCATTAATCTATCTAATCCCCTTTTAAAGCTGTCTGTTCTTGTGGCCATGACTACATCCTCTGGAAGTGAATTCCACATTTTAATCACTCTCTGTGTAAAGAAGTATTTCCTTTTGTCCATCTTGAACCTACTGCCCATCAGCTTTATTTGATGCCCTTGAGCATGTATATTTGCCTAGAACATACCACGATGAAAGTTTGAGGGAGGAGTCTGATGTTACACCTGACTTTTAATTTTATTTTATTTTTGCAAATACAAGGTTTATCATCCTCTCCTACTTGCATATTCCTGCATGTGGTACTGCTTAGGGACTCCATGATCGTTGCCTTCTTTGATATCACCTTATCCACTTTCTTTCTATTGTGCAATAGATGGTCCCACTGCGATACCACTGGACATCTTTTCTGGCCCTCATTTGCTTTGCGGCTATAGTCACTGACTGTCAAAATCATCCATATCCTAAAATTCTGCGTCCACGTCCTCGTCTTCCCTTGTGTGTCAGAGGACTAACGGTGCCCAAATACCCTAGGGAATGTGCACCGATGGAAGACCTACATACATTCAACTCTGCCATCATGTACTATATAACCTTAGCAAAGCGCCGCTGCAAAAAGAAAATAGAAGGGAAAATGTAAGTTCACATTTCCTGTTAACCACTGTTGGGATATTTGCAAGTTCTCTCCCTGATGTCATGAAAGGGTTAACATGTTTGTTTATATATGCTCCTTCTTAGTTAGCTTACAACCAATGAGCTGTCATACACATATTTTTCTCCAGAGAAAGGGAGGTCTTATTCATAATGAAGTTACCTTTAGCCTGGTTATTCGCTAATCAATAGTTTGGTGATGTTACCTGAGATCTTATATGTATGCATGGGGGGGGGGTCTTCTTCCTCCTTTTGTTCAGAGATCAGAGAATAGAGAATCCATCATGGAGTAGACAGTACCTAGAAAGATGTAGCTACTCAGCTAGACTGTTTATGCATCTGAGTGGGCGTTGTCCATCCACCAAAGTCAGAGATCCCACCCCCCATATAGTCTATGCAGCCATTCCCTTCTTACCTAATGGAAAAATAACAGAATCCTAGAAAAATCCAGCAGTTTCAATTGCCTACCTGCATCTTCTGGGTGTATCTGGCCAGATACCTTTGTTGTTCAGGCTACTCCATCAAAACAAGAATCCTGCAACCTGTTTCAGGTTGAAAGCCAAAAAAGGAAAAACTGGTTCAGCACCATTTTACTACCTGGCAAGATGTTTTTGCCCTGTCCTGGATGGACCAGGCTAGGCCTATTTCATCAGATCCCAGAAGCTAAGCAGGGTCGGCACCGGTTAATACTTGAACGGGAGGCCATTGAGGAAGTCCAGGGTTGCTATGCAGGCAATGACAAACCACCTCTGCTAGTCTCTTGTCCTGAAAATTCTATGGGATCACCATGAGTTAATTGGAACATGATGGCACTTTCCACCACCAAGGTGGTTTTATATTGGCCTCTGAGTTTACACAGAATGGGTACAACATTCACCTTGTTAGGGCTCTTTTTGTAACAGGAATGTGGGGGAGTAGACGACAGAAGGAAAGAAGGTAGATAATACTTTTATTTTCTGTAAGCTCTTGAAGGATTGGCTACATTAGGGGTGTGTCGCCTAATATGCAAAGGAGTTCCTGCTACAAAAAGAGCCCCGGGGTGAAGTTCCATGTCACCCCAGGCTTGGCCTCAAGCACCTGTCCAACTGGAAATCCATCGCAGTGGAAGCAAATACCTTTGCTGGCACAACAAGTTCTCTGCAAGTTCAGAAGGACTGTTTTGCATGCCTCGGTAGAATTCAGCAGCTTTGTGAATGCAACAAGATGAGTGACAATAGTTTTCTTTTCTTTTTGTCGCAGGAACCTAGGTGAGAATTTTGCCAGTCAGATTTTCTGAGGACATCCTGGCATATCCTATGGACTGCTTGTTGTACCAACCAGGTTAGCTGTGAACTTAGAGTAACCTGGATTTGTGATCTGATGCTTAGTTTGCCAAGTGAAAGGGGCCAACAGACAGGCATTTGTGAAACCATTTGTTTGTTTATTAGATTTATACCCCACCCTCCCTGCCAAAGCAGGCTCAGGGGGGCTTAAAATAAAAACATATTAAAATCAGAAAAACATAAAACATTTATAAGGTGTTACATATACAATGCAAAATATAGGATGGCAAGAAGCACAGTTTTAATATGACCATATTTATTATTTAATTTACTTACTTTATTTCTTTACTTTGTATCCTGCCCTCCCCGCCAAGGCAGGGTCAGGATACCATAATGGGTATCCAATCACCAATAGTTGTTATAAGCACCTTTCAGGCCCCATAATATATTAGTACAGGCACAGGCTCTTAATTCCAGGGCGCAGGCTCTTAAGTCTGTAATAGACTATTGAATTAAATGTGACTCCTTAGTCAAATGCCTGGTGGAAGAGCTCCATCTTGCAGGGCCTGCGGAATTGTAACAAATCCCTCAGGGCCCCGATGTCTTTGGGGAGCTCATTCCACCAGCACAGAGCTGCCACAGAAAAGGCCCAAGGCCTGGTCATAGCCAGCCTGGCATCTTTAGAGCCTGGGGAAACCAGGAGATTTTGTGACCCTGAAGGTAGTACTCTCTGGGGACCGTGTGGGAAAAGGTGGTGCCTCAGGTATTTTGACGAATATTCCGGATATTTTCACCTAGTGCTTTATCATCTGCAAAGTGATCTGATTGACTCGGCTTTAGACTAGAACATTACCACCTCATCTACATGGATTCCTGTACTAAAAGTATTGAAAAATGTATTTCATTGCTTCATGCAAGGGAGAACTGTTATTTTTGAAGAAGGAACAATTTGAAATGAAGAGAAAATATCTGGAATATTCATCAACATGTTGAGTTCAACATTAATAGTTTCATTTTTATATATTTAAGCAAGTCTTTGGAATTTTTTCATTGATAAATTTGTACTATTGCACACCTAGACATCCAAATGCTTATGTGCACAACTGTACTTGAGTTGCATGTTTTGTTTGTACTTGGCAATGGTACAAAAAAACTTCCTTTGTCATTGTTCTTTAAGACAGCTATCTGTTTAAATTACGATAAGTAACTTGAAATAGGAAAAAAGTTTATTTGAAATGTATTTAAATATATATTTTTAAAATATATATTCTGTATTGTCACAGTATAATAAGGATGTGAACATTGTCATTCACTATCAGAAGCGGATAAGGGGGTGGGTTTCAGGTGCAGTCCCTGGCCTTTCCACTTGGTAGAATTGGGTTGCCAGCTGTGAGATGGGAAATACCTGGAGACTTTGGGGGTGGAGCTTGAGGAGGGCAGGGTTTGAGGAAGGGAGGGACTTAATTGGGGTATAATGCCATAGAGTCCACCTTCCAGAGTGGCCATCTTCTCCAGGTGAAGTGATCTCTGTGGCCTGGAGACCAATTGTAATTTCAGGAGATCTCCAGCCACCACCCGGTGGTTGGCAGCCCTATGGTAGCAGTAGAATAAAGAAAGACCTGTCCCCTTCCTGAGACCCTGCAGTGCTGTGGCCACCACTTATCACAGTAAATAGTATTGGGCACGATGGACAAGAAGTAATTTCTCTCCTGAGACTGCATAAGTGGAGCTGATCCTTGGTTTGCAACCCACTGTGGTATGGCTTGTATTGAATGGCTCGTGATAGGCCAGGGGATCAATTTATAGGAGGATTGGAATGATCCTGTGATTGGTAGGGAGGGCCTGAAAGACAGCGGGGGTGGGGGAGACTAAGCATTCTTCTCAACAGAATCTAATGGACCTCTCTATTGGATGTTTCAGGGCTGCATCCTCACCCAGTGACACACGCAGGGCGACTCAGCACTGGCCACATACGTTAGATGGAAAGCCAATGCCTCCCTGATTCTCTCTGTCTTCTTTTTCACTGATGCTGTGGAGAACCCATGTCTTTTCAAAGGGGCCACAACAACCCCTTCTGCAGAATCCTTTCCCCCCTTCTCCTCAGTTAACTGTGACATTCACCCAGTGCGTGTCTTCATTAATAAATCACAGCTTCTCTCCTTGATTCAAGAGCATCTGGAGATAACCTCCCAACCACTACTGTTACTATCCACTCAAGGGAAGTTGACAGGGGTCAAGTTAAGGTCCCAATCAGATGGGAAGAAGGGGCCACAACAACCCCTTCTGCAGAATCCTTTCCCCCCTTCTCCTCAGTTAACTGTGACATTCACCCAGTGTGTGTCTTCATTAATAAATCACAAACTTATCTCCTTGATTCAAGAACATCTGGGGATAACCTCCCAACCACTACTGCTACTGTCCACACAAGGGAAGTTGACAGGGGTCAAGTTAAGGTCCCAATCAGATGGGAAGAACGCTCTTCTACTCTCCCACAAATCCAACTAGAGTCTCCTACGCCTCTTCAATCGACCGAAGAAGATTTAATCACCTCTTTTAAAGCCCTTCCCAGCTCTGAGCAACAAGCTATTGTTGACAGATTGGCATGGCTGAGGGAAGCACTCTTGGAGCTGGGTACTCACGAGGCCTTTGGCCTGATCCAACATTGGCGTCTCTTATGTTCTTATGTTCTTATGACAGCTTGGCACGGCTGAGGGCAACACTCTTGGAGCTGAGTACTAAGGAAACTTCCCTGCCTCCTAGAACTTTACCCTCAGCAATGCCAATGGACATCGAGCACAGCTGTACTTGTAAAGACCACCAACCTGACGAGGACAACTTTCAACAAAATGGCCAACCTGATCCACCAAAGGCTGTTAACTGTGAGATGACCTGATAAAAATTGAATGAACACATGTTGTCCAGCGTTTCATTCTTTGAACTGTTAGGTTGTGTTGTAAGTTTATAAGGAACTGAGGAAATGAAGAACACTTGGGGGAGGTAGAAAGACAGAATCCAGCAGAGGTGTCTCGCCAAAGGACCTTAGCTGTGTGGCCTATAACACCTCAATCGTCTTCGTACACTTGAAGTTGCAAATCACAAATCCAACCTGCCATATTCCTTGCAAGTAGATATTACTACTGAAATCAGATCACGAGAAGGGAGGGCAGGAAGGGTTGCATCAGTGCTTAGTTCTTGTGGCCCTTTCTTCCATGCCCAGGGAAATGCTGATCACCACTTTGGGGTCAGGAAGCAATTGTTCTCCTGGCGAGTTTGGCCAAGGATCGTGGAGAGGGAGGGGGGTTGCCCTTTTCTGGGCATAGAGCAGGGGTCACTGGGAGTGGGAGGGGGGTATTTGTGAATTTCCTGCATTGTTCAGGGGATTAGACTAGATGACCCTGGAGGTCCCTTCCAACTCTATGATTCTATGAAACAATTCTTGCCAACAGCCTTCAAGGCTATATTTCCTTGAGGCTCAGACTACATGTTTTCATCGTGAATTGGGGCTCCGTTGACCTGACTTTGCCTCTGATATCAGGAGCAGGGTAACTTGTTTTCCAAGTATGTGGAGCCGTGGTTCAGTTTTCCATACCTAACACAGACCCAGGAGAGCTATTTACCCCACTTTGGGTTGCATAGGGTTTCCAACTCTGTTTGGGAAATAGGAATGCCAGCCTCCGGGTGGGACCTGGGGATCCCCCGGAATTGCAGCTCATCTCCAGACTACAGAGATCAGTTCCCCTGGAGGAAATGGACGCTTTGGAGGGTGGGCTCTTTGGCACTGTACCCCTCTGAGGTCTCTGTCCTCCCCAGGCTCCACCCCCAAATCACTAGGAGTTCCCCAACCTGGAACTGGCAGCCTTAACTCCTGCCAGCAGCCAGAGAGGACTTGGCAACCCTATTGGGAAATTCCTGGAGATTTGGGGGTGGAGCCTGGGGAGGGCACAGTTTGTGAAGGGGAGGGACCTCAGCACGGTACAGTGCCTTACAGTCCACCCATTTTCTTCAGGGGAAATGGGTCTCTGTAGTCTGGACCTCAGTTATTAAAACATCAGTTATAATTCCAGGAGGTCTTCAGGCCTCACCTGGAATGTGGCAATCTTAGGGCTGCATGTGTGGTCTAACTGGCTATTTGAATTGTGAGTGCGGGGGCTGCACGTGTAGCCCATCAGTACATATGCATTCCCCCCCATAGGACTTCACATATTTAGATTTGAAGAACCAAATTCACCTGCTAACACATCTTCTGAAAAGCTGAAGTTCTTTCTCTTTCATGTTCCTAACTGGGGCCCCACGTTCTTGGGAAAAGAGTTTCCTTGCTCATGATGACAGTATCAGGGTCAATGTCCAGTTGTGGGAATTGTATAAATTGGAATGTGCTGTTTGTCAATGAGATTTTCCATCCCGGGATCCTTAAACAACAGTCCCTGAGGGCCAAACTGCACACTAAATCTCTTGGTGAGTTGGGTCTGACTTTCCTGACCCTGACTCACTTTCCCCGCAGTCACATAGCAATGGCATGGAAGCCATTTTTAAAGCCTGCAATAGTCCGGTTTGGCTCAGGACTGCAGTGTGGGGCTCCAGCTCCCCCTCCCCCCCACTTTTTTACTGAGCCAAAATGGTTCCATTGGGGAATTCTTTGCACAAATTTGGAGCGGCACGTTCTTGGAATACTCCAGATTCCATGCAGGTGATGTGCAACTAAAGCAGGCCCATAGCCAGGATTTTTTTAACGCAGGGGGCCTTTGAATAAGTCAGAGGGCACCCCGCACAGACAACCCCACACCCCTTCCCCAAGGGAGTGTCAACGGGGCGCCTGGGCTGGATGGGAAGTTAGGGTGCCCTGGCAGTAAGTCGGAGGGGCAGGTTCCAAGATGCCCCACTGTAGCTACAGGCCTGGACTAAGGCAAAAGAACGTATCGTGAAGTCTGGCCCTGAGGCAAACAAAGAAAGCTAAGGGGAAATGGAGGGCATCATGGAAACTGGGTTAAACACGAGAGTCCTCACCTAGAGTTCACTTTCATACCTGTTGTCTCAAAGTGTGTCTTAATTCTGTCTTTTAATTTCAGAGGAACAGCTGTTCTTGTCTGCATCTGAGAACATGAACTCTGATTCATGAAAGCCTATGGAGGAATGTTTTGCCTTTAAGGTGCAGCTGGACTCCTGTTGACTTTTGCATCTCTTACATTGTTTCCTCTGGGCAAACATATCCCCCATTTTTCCCTGTCGAAAAACCCTATTGGTCTCTTATGGGCAAGCATGTCCTCCATGGCTCAGAGGTTAAGACGCTGAGCAGCAGACTGAAAGATCTGTAGTTTGGGAGTTCGAGACCCTAGTGCCGTATGACGGAGCTCCTGTCTCTGGCCCCAGCTCCTGCCAACCAAGAAGAAGAAGAAGAGATTGGATTTATACCCCACCCTTCACTCGGAGTCTCAGAGCGAACCTAGCTGTTCGAAAGCTAGAAATTGCAAGTAGATAAATAGGTACCGCTTCGGTGGGCAGGAAACAGCATTCTGTACACACCGGCATTTAGTCATGCCGGCCACATGACCATGGAAACGTCTTGGGGCAGTGCTGGCTTTTCGGCTTGGAAGCAGAGATGAGAACCGCCCCCTAGAGTTGGATTCGATTGGCTTTCAAGCAAGGGAAACCTTAAGCATCTGCACCATTGTTCCCTATGGGTAAGCATGTGCAATACTGTTCTCTATGGGAGGCATGTCCTCCATTTCAATCTAAGGGCAAGAATGCCCAGCATTAAGGAGCTGCAGTGGCTCAAGTGGTTAAGACGCCGAACTGCAGGCTGTGGAAGGTCGGTAGTTCAGCAGTTCGAGACCAGAGTGTGCCGCATGATGGAGTGAGCTCCCGTCTCTAGTTCCAGCTCCTGCCAACCTAGCAGTTCGAAAGCAAGAAATTGCAAGTAGATAAATAGGTACCGCTTCGGTGGGAAGGTAACAGCGTTCCGTGCGCCTTGGTGTTTAGACATGCCGGCCACATGACCACGGAAACATCTTCAGACAGCGCTGGCTCTTCAGCTTTGAAACGGAGATGAGCACCGCAACCCTAGAGTCGGATTCGACTGGCTTTTGAGCAAGGGAACCTTTACCTTTATGCCCAACATTGTCCCCTGTGAAAAAGCCTTTCCCCAATTGTTCCCTATAGGCAACCATGTCCTCCATTGTTCCCTATAGGCAACCATGTCCTCCATTGTTCCCTATAGGCAACCATGTGTACCATTGCTCCCAAACGTTAAGAATGTTCACCACTGTGCCCTGAGGGCAAGCATGACCTCCTTTTTAATCTATTGACGAGCATGCCAGCATTGTACCCTATCAGCTAGCATAAGCCCCACTGTTCCCTAAGGGGCTAGCACGTGCAACATTATTCCCTATGGTAAACATATGGGTTAACTCAAATTTCTCCCTCCATATTTGCTGATAAATCATGCATCTATTCCTATAATTTTCCAAATTTCAAAGGGTACACAATTTTTGGTTACTGAAGCATAAAATCTAGTGTTTGATCTGCTAGATCATTACACTGGGAAGAAATGTTCCAAATAAGGAGTACAAATCCAGGTACATTGCATGAGAACATTAGTACACCATGCCTAATAATGAACTATTAAGTGAAGCTGGAGAGCATATCATTGTTAAATTCAGTAGAATTGATGGAAAGCATATAATTTGTTGGATCCCAACACAACCTGTTTTTTCTTCAAACGGTGAAGGTTTTTTTTTTAATTGTCACTAAAGCACCCTCGTCTGCCCAGCCCAGTTTTTGAGAAATTGTATTGTTCTGTCTTGATCATCCCTATGTGAGTCTATGGAGTTCAGAAATAGCATATAGATCAATGAGGACATGTTGGTGGTATTACTATGAAAAGACGAGACCTCCTTGCAGAAACCCATATCCAACTGAAAACGTAATTGTACCTGTGACTGAATGGATATCAGCCAGTGCAGGATTACATTTACAGCAGCAGACTGCACCACTCCTTGCATCCCATTTATATTCTCTGAACTGCTGCTGGGGGTCATCTTGCATACTCACTCCTAATTTATTTATTTCCCCCCCCCCGACGGGGAATTTTTTTTATATTGCATTTACTACACACTACAAACTCCTGATGTCCCAAGGCATATTTTATATCTATTATTTTATATCTATTAACTTGCATTCCATGAGGCCAGAGCCAGCTCAGCTTGCAAAGGGTCAGCAACGAGTTACCACAGAGCTCTGGGTCCATGTATCAATCACACAAGAGACTCAGAATAAAAGGGAAAATTAAGAACACCGTTTCGAAAAAAAGCAAAAAGCAGAGTTTACAGCCAATAAGCACCTAACAGTCCCAGTCTGCAGAGGAAGGCAATGGCCCATTCTGCATCTAGCATTTGCTTCGCTGTTTTACCAAACCCACGTTGGAACAGAAATTCCCCTCTACATTGCATGCCACTTTCACTTTGATTGATGGTCGGATATTATGGCAGTGTCCAGAATGGGCGAATGTCAAACCAGCTCAGCTTCTCGCTTGCCTTGAAAGCCCCTTGCTGGGGTCACCATAAGTTATCTGTGATTTGACAGCCCTTTATACACACTGGTTGCTCAGGAGACCACAGGGGTCCATCTACAGGCTACAGCTCTGAAGGAGAGGCAGAAGGCCCAAACTAGGGTTGCTTTTTATCTCATGCTCCGCCTTAAATGCAGTGACAGAGGTGCTTCTACTAATGCAAGGCTCCCACTGTCATGATGGCAAAGACATGAAGCAAAGCTCAGCCATGCCTATGGACATCCATCACTCCTGTTTCTTATGGTTCTGTTGAGCAGGGATGCTCAAACTCCTGCCAGTCTGGCTCATGATGTGTTCACCTGTTGCCAGCAGAAAGCCAATTTTCCCCCAATGAGTGGGGTTGTTTGTGAGCAGTTTCAGCCAGTTCATCAAGTTGTACTTTGCATTTAAAAGATCTCTGGAAAACTCAAAATTGTGCCAGTTTGGTTTGTCCTTAAAAAAAAAAAGGTTGTTGCATGTCTTTTGTTTTTGGATAAGATCATTCTGTATCTTTTTAAATGGGAATGTAATCAGCAAAGATCCTTTTTTTCTTTCTTCGTGCTGCAGTTACTGAGATGTACCTAAGTTGGATGTATGATTAGACTCCGAGCTCCTACTGTACAGACTGGAATAGTGGCAAATGCGATTTCCTTGTTCTTTACTACCTGAAACAACTTTGCAATTATAAAGAGACCTCTGAAACTATAAAAATTAATGACTGGTTTATATTACCAGCTGGGATGCCATGTAGGTCTGAAACAGTAGAACAAAGTTTGAGTCTAGTGGAACCTTTGAGAGTGACCAACAAAGCTTTATTCAAGGTATGAGCTTTCGTGTGCAATTGCATGCACATTTCCTCAGATATATTGAAACAGAAGTAAACACTTCACACATATAGGTATGGGTTGAACAGCTAATTAGTATACCACATAAGGAAGATGTTTTTACAGATGCAAACACCAATCAGGAATACTAAGCTTAGTTTATATGGTCACCATTCGTTTGGGTTTAATTACCGGAGGGGGCAGGCAAACAGTGGAGAAAATAAATATGTTAAAATAGGCAACTGATATGTAACTGTTATCTTCTTAATTGTGGAATGCTAAGAGTATGTGGTGGTGTAGACTTGAGGGTTCAATAACGACACTACACAACAGATTTGTTCAAGCTCACTGATCAGGCTCTCTGTCTCTCTCTCTGTACCAAACTGTTTTCTGACAGTCTGTCAGTAGTATTTTATTCAGAGAAAAAGCAAGCTCACACATTTCTTGCCCCTGCCTTGTTCAGTGAAAATGTTACAAACAGTAAAAGACTTTAAATCACAGTGTGTTTCACAGAATGTTCTTTCTCATAGCTCATATTATCTTGCCCAAATGTTGCAGATCTTGTGCTCTCAGTAATTTAGCAGACGCATGCAAACTCAGCAAACCTTGTGCCCTGCTTGCCAATCTCCCGTTGCCAATTTCCCTGTGAGAACAGAAGCCTCTCCGGGTTTGCCTCGCAGAGAGTCTCTAATTCCCACATGGTGGGTTAAGACACTGAACTGTAGACTGGAAGGTCAGTAGTTCAGCAGTTTGAGACCAGGGTGCCACATGGCGAGCTCTCGTTTCTGGTCCCAGCTCCTGCCAACCTAGCAGTTCAAAAGCAAGAAATTGCAAGTAGATAAATAGGTACCACTTCGGTGGGAAGGTAACATCATTTTGTGTGCCTCAGTGTTTAGTTATGCTGGCCACATGACCACAGAAACATCTTCAGACAGCCCTGGTTCTTCGGCTTGGAAACAGAGATGAGCACCGCACCCTTGAGTGGGGTTCGACTGGCTTTCGAGCAAGGGAAACCTTTTGTAAGTGATATGTTCACCTACTGAACCTTTTTATTGCAAAGTTAAGAACATAAGAGAAGCCATGCTGGGTGAGTCCAATGGGCCATCCAGTCCAACACTCTATGTCACACAGTGTCCAAAAGCCAGGGGTCATCAGGATGTCCACCAGTGGGGCCAGAAGTTCACAGCATCCTAACTCTCAAGGGGATCTGTCAGGACTTGTGGCCATGGAAATGCCACGCTGGATCCAAGCCAAAGTATTTTTTTAAGAGTGGGGGAAGAGTGTATTTTATTTTCTCTTTCCCAGCAACCTTCAATATCATTTCTTGTTTGTGATCCCACAACTGCAGACTCTACCTGCAAAGATGCAGATATCAGGAGCAGGGTGGGGGTTCCAAATTCCACTAGAGTAATTCGATGTCATGTATGGCAAATGCTTCGAGCCTCTAATTTTAGAGTATGCAGGTGTACAGATACATGCACGCACACACAGTCAAGTGTGCTCTAGTAAACAGAGGGGGAAAACAAGAGGATGTATTTCAACATGATTGATTATAATGCCTTGCTGTTACAGTCGTCCCAGATATACACATTCTGCTAGGAGAAACACCATCAGAAATTGCCAAAATATAAACTGTATTTAACAAATATAAAGATGGTGGTGTCAGAACAACAAAATTAAGTTCATACGGTAATTCTAATAAGGCATAAGATACAATGTTACCTCCTTAGAGGATAAGACGTGAAGTTCATGTAGTCAGTTCAAGTTCAACTTGATAGGAGGAGTCCACATAGTCAAAGCATTTTCCAAACAGCCTTTGCAAAGATGCTAATTTTAGATACTTAAAAGTGGTGTTTCCTTCAGCTTCTTCAGTTTGCTGGCTGTGTAGGTGGAACTGTAAAGAAATTTACACAGAAATGCCTAACACAAAAACACATATAAAGAACAATTAAAAAAAAAATATGCCTGAAAAATACACTCATCCCTATTTCAAAAATTTCAACAGACCACAAGGTTCACAGTGTAAAGAGTGAATCATAGGTTCTAAAAGATACAGACAGAGATGCATGCCAATTTAAAGCCTAACAGGGGAAAAACAGGTGTACTCAAGTTTGATTAGTCCCATTTAAAGGGCTCTACTCTTAAATGAATGTTTAGTTATATTCTTTTTGTTTATAAAAAGGCTGAAAAATCAATTTCCCTGTTCAAGCCAAAAGGTTCATATGTTTTCAAATCAAAGATAAGGCGTGCCTCCCTCTGTAACAGAAGACGCTGCACATCCTGCCTCTGGAAAGGCTTATTTTGGTGTACATAAATCACACAAAACTTCATGTTGTCCACATTGTGCCCAGTACTGGCATAATGTTCTGCCATTGGGACATTTTCTACATGTCTGGCTAGTTTAGACTTATACTCAAGAACTTTTTCTACATGTCTGGCTAGTTTAGACTTATACTCAAGAACTTTTTCTACATGTCTGGCTAGTTTAGACTTATACTCAAGAACTTTTTCTACATGTCTGGCTAGTTTAGACTTATACTCAAGAACTTTTTCTACATGTCTGGCTAGTTTAGACTTATACTCAAGAACTTATACTCAAGAAGCTCTTATTGTAGACCCCACATATTTTTTCCACATTCACATATGGAGACATATACAATATTTTGTGTTCTGCAGGTTGCAAAGAAATTGGTCCTAAGACCCAAAGATTCCATAAGCTGTGCATGTAGCTCTCCTTCCAAAATAAATTTACAAGCTAAACATCATTTACACTGAAAAAAACCTATTAGGTGTGTAGCTGTTTCCTTCTTGTTGTGTTATATCTTCTCTAACCATATAATTTTTAATATTTTATCACGTCTCCAACCTATATTCGGAGGAGATCCACAACCTGGTAGATGTTCCACTATATTCCAGTGTTTATAGATACTGTGTCTAATTCTATTGGCTAAGGAGGAATATTGAAAAGCACATGATATTTTATTCTGATTTGCCCTACCTTAGTATTCCAACAATTTTTTCCTCTCACTGTTCAGTTCTTTCTCATGCTTTCCTTATTACATCATTAAGGTAACCCCCATCTTCAAATTGTTTTCTCAAAATGTCAGCCTCCTTTTTATAGTCAATCTCATAGGTTGAGTTCCGCTTTAATCTTAAAAACTGAAAAGAAGAAAACAATAAATAAGATTGTGGGATTGCTATGGGCAGTTCAGCAGCGCCTAGACTCGCTAATCTATATATGGAACACTTTGAGACTAGAATTATTATGTCTAATCAAAATCCCTTTGTTTCTAACATTAAAAATTAAAAATTAAAAAATTAAATGCTTTACTGATTATATTTTCATTTTATTTTTGGGACAGAAACAAATTTGGCAATTTTTTCACTGGCTCAACCAGATACATGAAACCATCAAATTTGAATTAAGTTGTGATCCCCAGCAGATTAATTTTTTGGACATGACAGTTTTTATTAGCAAGGATAAAACTTTGGCTGTTAAACCTTTTCATTAACCAACAGATAAAAATTCTTATTTATTGTTTTCTTCTTTTCATCCTTTTCATCATCTCAGATATAATTTACCATTTAGCCAATTTTTAAGATTAAAATGGAGTTAATCTAAACTGAGTACACCTGTTTTTTTCCGTTAGGCTTTAAATTGGCATGCATCTCCGTCTGTATCCTTGAGAACCTATGATTCGCTTTCTACACTATGTACCTTGTGGTCCATTTGTTGAAATAGGGGTGAGTGTATTTTTCAGGCATGCTTTTTTTTTTAAAAAAAAATGTTCTTTATATGTGTTTTTGTGTGCATTTCTGTGTAAATTTCATACGTGTGACTGCAAATCAGACCAGGGGATCCCCAACCCGACTCATGTTACATGTCTTGAATAATGAGGAGGTCAGTTTTCCCCTTAGAAGGTGCCTAAAAATCCTCTGAAACTTGAGGAGGTCCACTTATATTTTGGATATCCTAATTGAATGCCTGGTGGAACAGCTGCATCTTGCAGGCCCTGTGGAACTGCATAAGGTCCCACAGGGCCCTGATATCCTCTGGGAGCTCGTTCCACAAGAGTGGAGCCACCACTGAAAAAGCCCTGGTTGCAGCTAGCCTGGCATCCTTTGGTCTTGGAAGGGTGAGTTGGTGTTGGGACCCTGATCGCAGTGCTCTCCAGGGAACATGTGGGGAAAGGCAGTCCCTCAGGTATGTAAGGGAATTAGTTAGAGTAAATTTAATGGTTAGATTGTAACTTCAAATTTAGAAATGCAAGCAGGGTATCATCTACCTAATAGTAGTGGCACATAGTGGAATATTAACATTAGCCAACTAAGTTGGTCAGTCTGAGGCTCTAGCCGGTTGTGGCTGGCGAAGACCACCAGGTGTGGTGATGCCCGAGCAGGGAATTCCAGTGCTCCTGGGGAGAGGAAAGTATAGCAGTGGGAACAGGCATGGAGTCAAGGGAAGAGGATGGAGAAGTAGAATAGCTCAGCCCTCTTACAGCCTGTGCCCCATCCCAAAAGTTGTATGCAGTGGAGCTAGGATAAATGACCCCCCTGCAACACTGGCATTGTGCAATGCCAGGTCTATAAACAATAAGACCATGGTCCTCTGGGACTTCCTGTTTGAGCAGAAGGTAGACCTCGCATGCATGACCAAGATCCCGGGTCCTTGGTCCTTCACCAATCACGGACTAGGGGGTGGGGGGGAGAGTGGCCCTATTCATTCAGGAGGCTTACTCCTTCAGGGTGCTTCTGCCACCAAGGATCACGGGCATTGAGTATGCTGGCCTGGTTTGGGAGGCCGGGGAGAGTTTAACTATTTGGCTAGTGTACTGACTGCCCAACGCACCGGCCAATGGCTTGCCATCCCTGGTGGCAGCTGTATCAGGCTGGGCACTGGAACATCCTAGATTGATAGTCCTGGGTGATTTCAATGTCCATGCTGATAATGCGACCTCTATGCAGGCAGCGGACCTAGTATTGTCCATGGCGGCACTGGGACTCTCCCAATATGTAACAACCCCAACTCACTGAGCTGGGCACATGCTTGATTTGAACTTTGCAGCAAGGGTTACAGTGGACCAGATCACTGCTCTGGCGGTGCCATGGTCGGACCACCTTGCCCTGAGGGCCCGACTGAATGTCCCACCCCAACCCTGTTTGGGCGAGAGTATTTTTGCTTGCCTGCGGAGCCAAGTGGACCCAATGCAGCTTCAGATGGCTCTTCAGGATCCAATGCCCCCTGGCGGCTCATTAGATGAGCTAGTAGAAGACTGGCACAGCCAGCTCTTGACAGCCATTAACAAGATCGCTCCCCGGTGCCCTCTGCGCCCCCACTCTAAGCTTGCTTCCTGGTATACCCAGAGTTGTGGCTCATGAAACTAGGGCTAAGATGGTTAGAGAGACAGTGGCAGCGTGCCCGCAACAAAGTCACAAGAGCATCTTATCGGACATTTATGCGATCCTATGAGATGGCAGTCAAAGCTGCGAAGGAGTACTTTGTGACTACGATTGCACCTGCGAGTTCATGCCCAGCCCAATTATTTAGAACAATTCAGTCCATTACTACTCTGCCTCAGGGCAAGCCAAATGCTAGGAAATTGGATACCGGCTGTGAGGCTTTTGCGAGCTACTTCGCAGACAAAGTCTTGTCGCTCCGCCATGACTTCCCTGCCACATTTGAAACAGTGAGTGAGCTCGAGGCCCCTTGCACATCTGGTCGGGTTATGGATCATTTCAACCTGCTCAGCCTAGAGGAAGTTGAAAAATTGCTCCTGATTGTACAACTTGCTCCCTGGATACGTGCCCTTCGTGACTGATTAAAGCTGGCTGCACCGGGTTTCAAGGTGCCCTCAGGTAAATAGTCAACAAGTCCCTCTTGAAGGGACTGTTCCCAAGAGCGCTTAAGGAAGCAGTGGTATGTTCTCTCCTTTAAAAAAATCTCTGGATCCGGCAGAATTGGCAAACTATTGGCCGATTTCCAACTTGCCCTATTTGGACAAGTTAATAGAGAGGGCTGTGGCGATGCAGCTTCAGAGCTTTGGATGATGCTTCCATCCTAGACCCCTTCCGGTCTGGCTTTTGCCCGGGTCACGGGACGGAGACGGCTCTGGTCACCCTCACAGTTGATCTCCGGAAGCATCTGGATCAAGGCGGAGTGCTGCTGCTGTTGTGTTTGGACCTGTTGGCTGCGTTCGACACGGTCAACCATCAGCTACTGGCCCACTGCCTCACCGGCATTGGGATTCAGGAGCCTGCCTTGCAATGGCTCATCACCTACTGTGATATACCATAGTATAGCCATACTGTTAAATACTGCTGCATGTCAAACATCAAATAGCCACAAATATCAGTATAATAAATATTATTGGGTGCCATATCAATATTCAGATAATATTCAGCTATGGGGATAATGGGAAAGATATTGAAATCTGATACAGAGAGATTCAGCAAATGTTTCAACCTCTGTTTGTTTATGTAGAGTCACAAGTGTGCTCTAATAAAGATGGCAGAAGAAACAGAAGGGTTTATTTCAACCTGAATCTTGATTTATTAGAATGACTTGATTTAACAGTCAACTGGAGAGGAAGGGATTGTCTCTTTGGATGCAAACAATCATCATGACTTCGATGGAAGAGGAAATGAGAGTAGAATCATCAGGTGATCAGGACTCAGTTTGCCTTCTACTGTACTCCAGGAACACATCCCTGAAAAAAGCAAAGGAAACACAACAGATGCTTGCAGCAGGGATCTCCCCCCGCCAGTTCTTTGAGCCACACCCACCAAAATGGCATTGTCTCAGATGAACCTGATATCAGGTCTTTGGTATCCCCACTTAGCCTTGAAAGTCACCGGGAGGCACTCTCTTCCCCTCTCTCAGCCAAATCTACCTTATGAGGTTCTCTCTCACCCAGTCTCCATCCTCATTGAAACTCTCACCCAGCCTGGCTTTTGTCCTCGCAGGATGGATGTTTCCTGACATTATCACTATGGAACCTAGAAAGGGTCCCTTCTCCATCTTCCCCCCCCCAGTCAGAAAAGCTGGTAGCATCCAACCTAAAATGAGGCAGAGGAGCCTACAGTCTTCCCTGAGTTCCAAGGTGCGAGGGAGGAGATGGATGCAGGGAGGGAGGGATAGGAAGGGGTAGGTCTCTGGCATCAATGGTGATCATTACCTTAGAACGCGGGTCATTCTTTCGGTCAGAAGCCTACATGTTTGGTTGTGAGTTCCTAAGAAGCTGCCCCTAATATTTCACTGCTTATTGGAAGGACCTGCAGTTAATGTGCATGTGCAGAGAGCAATGGTACCACACCTCCTGCATCTCTTTGTATGCACACTGAGAGGATAAGCAAGATAATAATGATGATGATGATGGTGATGGTGATGATGGTGATGATGGTGATGGTGATGATGATGCTTTCAATTTATTAATCGCTTTCCCCAGTGGGCTCAAAGCGATTTACAGTTACACATTATAGACAGGGGAATAACAACGTTCATAGGGGATAGGGAAGACAACATATATTCATTTAATTGCACACGCCGTCACTGCTCAGTGTAAACGTCTTCTGGTTTGGCTCCGTCATTTCCCGAACAGCTGCTTTTGTCGACCAGGCTTCAGGACCCGTATGTTACATTGCCACACTGCCACCGCCTGGCCGGAACATCCACTGCAGGGATTTTTTCTAGCCGAGAAGTTCTTCCGCCTTTTACGAACCTCGTCCAGGATGTCCTGACCATCAGCTAACACCCTCCCACATGGGAGATGGGTGTGCCCACCCTCTCTAAGGAGTGCTTCCCATTTTATCTACTCGCCGAAGCTTTCGAATTGCTGGGTGGACGATGAGCTGGGGACTACAGGCTGGCTGCTCACACCAGCGCAGGGCTCGAACCAACACAGTTCAGATGTTAAGACAGTGGGCAGTAAGGCCACCCAATGGTAGGAAAGATTTACTGTTTTGCTTGGTGAGGGGCTGTGGCTCAGTGGAAGGGCCTCTGCTTTGCATGCAGAAGGTTCCAACTTCCACTACAAGCATCTCCAATTAAAATGGACCAGGCAGTAGTTGATGTGAAAGACCTCTACCTGAGACCCTGGAGAGCTGCTGCCTGGTCAATTAGAAGACAATATTGACCTTGATGGACCAAAGGTCTCATTCAGTATAAGGCAGTGTGTTTCAAGCACAGGCAGGCTCAGAGACGGGTATGGCTCTCCCTCCTGTCACATGACTTTGATGTCATGTGACTTCCTGCCATGTGCTCGCAGCTCAGTGGGCCCCATGCTGCCGCCTGGGGTTAAAAATGGGTCCTGGGTCTGGAAAGGTTGAAAAGCTCTGCCACAGAAGACCCAGACTGAAGTCATATTTACATGGGTTTCTGCTTAGTCTTGTCAACTTCCATGGCTAATATTAGAAGCAAAGCCCCAAGAGTTTCTCCGTGAAGGGGAGGGCGGGATATAACTCTACTAACAAACAAACAACAGTTCAACAAAACAATGGGTAATAACATTTCAACAATACAATAAGTATAATTAAAAATTAAAAACACAGTAATGTACATTTATTTATTTATACTTATATTTATACCCCACCCACAATTTTACTTATTGTATTGTTGAAATGTTTTTACCTGCCCTGAACTCGCTTGTGTGAAGGGCAGACTATAAATATGAAAATATTTTGGGAGAGGGAGAAAAAATTCTCTTTGTCAGCACTCTCCACCCCATGCATAATGTTAAAAAACTCTATCATGCCCTTAGTTTCTAAACAGAAAATTCCCAGACTCTCCAGCCTTGCCTCATAGGGAAGGTGCTCCAAACCCCTAATCATCTTGGTGGCCCTCTTCTGTACTTTTTCCAGCTCCAAGGTGTCCTTTTTGAAATACAGTGGCCAGAACTGTACACAGTCTTCCAAATGAGGCCACACAAAATTAAATGTTTGCTTCAGGGTGGAAATGTTCAGAGCTTTTAAATTAGAATGCATCTTCTGTACCACAAGGCAGAAAAGACCTTGGCTAAGCATCCCGTATATGCAAGAAGTGCCATTTTCGGCACATTCTTTAGTTTTATGGAACTCCCATCCCCATGAGAGAAACACACTGGGCCACTTACATTTTATTAACTTGTACTGTTATGGGCACAGGACAGTTGAGATAAAGGGTGATGTAAGGTACAATAAGTATGTGGAGGGGCCATCACTCAGTGGCAGAACATCTGCTTGTTATGCCGTAGGTCCCAGGTTCAATCCCCGGAATCTCCAGTTCAAGAATCAAGTAGTAGGTGATGTGAAAGACCTCTGTCTGAGACGCTGGAGAGCTGCTGCCAGTCTGCGTAGACCATACTGACCTTGATGGACCAAGGTCTAAGGCAGCTTCATGGGTGTTCCATTCTGCTTACCTCTGCTGGTTGATGAGGTTGAGATACTGCCGGAACTCAATGAAATACCTCAACAGTTCCTCTTGTGATGCACCCGGGCCAGGGGGTACGGGCAGCTCTTGAGCGTTGCTCCCAACAGAATTGAGAACCACAGCCAGGAAGCAAGTGAGGGTGAACAGATAAAGCCAACATCCACGTGGAATGTTCATCTACACCAGAAGGGAAGAAAGAAAAAATGAGACACCGGAAACCGGGAAGACAATAAAAAGGACGTCACTGGGATCGAAGGAGATTTCCTGATTTATTCAGGGAGAGGCCAGTGGTTCTTCACTTTTAATCCGGTGTTTATTCTTATTTGGCATAGGTTTTTTTCTCCTGCCTTTCTTTCCAAGAGCTCAGTGTGGTGTATGTAGTTCTCCCTTCCTCCATTATACTCTCACAACAATTCTGTGACTCTCTCTCTCTCTCTCTCTCTCTCTCTCTCTCTCTCTCTCTCATGTGTGAGAAACA
The DNA here is from genome assembly GCF_001447785.1 of Gekko japonicus. Classification (NCBI taxonomy): domain Eukaryota; kingdom Metazoa; phylum Chordata; class Lepidosauria; order Squamata; family Gekkonidae; genus Gekko; species Gekko japonicus. Next base: position 11,351 of record NW_015163251.1, on the reverse strand, counting down.
GGCAGACAGACTCACATTCCAGATGTATCTGAAGAAGTGAGCAGTGACTCACAAAAGCTCCTCCCCTTCCACAAATGTTGTTAGTCTTTAAGGTGCCCCTGGACTCTTGCTCTTTTCTACTGCTACAGACAAACCAAGACGACTACCCATCTGGAACAATGCTATGCTGTAGATTAGCCTGAATCAAAGAATGACTGGTGACAAGTCAGCCAGTGAGCTTCATGGCAGAGAGTGGGGTGCCAACCTGGGGCTTCCAGACCTGAAGATTACATCTTATCTCCAGTCTACAGTGATCAAGTCCCCTGGAGAACATGGATGCATTGGAGCAGGGGTGGTTACTGGTTTTTGTGGGCCCTGGGCAAAAAACAATAACTGGGCCCACTTTTCCTTTTGGTACAGTCCCTTTTTCCTCTATCCACACCCGTTCCAATTGGCTCCTTTGCTCTGGATGTACCGTTTCTTCTTTAACCACTCCCTTTTCCATTTCAATACGTTTACTCTGGTAAAGAGGTGGAATCACCCCTTTCTTCTGTGTTCTCAGGCACTCTGCTCTTTTGGAAGAAATGGTTAATGGCCTTCTATGCCTTGTCACCCCCCCAAAAAAGCTTTTTCCTTTCTTTTTTGGCTCCTAGAGTTGTATTTTTTTAAGGAGGCATTGATAAGGTTGATAAGGAAGTCGATAAGGTATTTTTGGGGTATTTATTCAGCAGAAGGAGATTCTCTATTTAGCTTTTATTCAGGTGCATTCAGCTACACAGAACTGAGCTCCCAGCCATTTTAACGTTTTGTCACTGCAGGGGAACGTCTGTTGATTTGCAAACTTTCAAAGCGTCAGCAAAACCAAATCTCTTGAGACATTTGCTCTGGATGTACCATTTCTTCTTTAACCACTCCCTTTTCCATTTCAATATGTTTACTCTGGTAAAGAGGTGGAATCATCCCTTTCTTCTGTATTCTCAGGCACTCTGCTCTTTTGGAAGAAATGGTCAATGGCCTTCTATGCCTTGTCCCCCCAAAAAAGCTTTTTCCTTCCTTTTCCGGCTCCCAGTGTTGTATTTTTAAAGGAGGTGTTCATTCATGTTGAAAATCCACTGTGTTGCTGAAAGCAAGCAATAAAGAAGGGGTGTGCATTCGGTATAAGCCAAAAAGAATAAATACTCGAAAAATACTGATAAGGTATTTTTTGGGTATTTATTCAGCCAAATCAGATTCTCTATTTGGCTTTTATTCAGGTGCATTCAGGTACACAGAACTGAGCTCCCAGCCATTTTAACCTAACAGTTGACAGGCAGAACTTAAATGCCTGGCAGCATTTCAGCCTAAAAGTGGGGTGGGTGCACCTGTCCACTGTCAGCCTGAAATGTCTATGTATCATCCTAATAATAATCAATCATAGACGTAAGTCCATCTAAAAAAAATACAAACATGAAATCCCCTATTGAATCACACTGGAATCCAGAGGAGGACAGGAAACAATGTTACATAGTCCATCATATTCCAAACATATTACGTTTAAATTAATAAAGTCACTGCAGGGGAACTTCTATTGATTTTCAAGCTTTCAAAGTATCAGCAAAACCAAAATCTTGGGACATTCAGTAGCATCCATTTCAAGTCAACTCTTCTTCAAGAGCTGATAATCCTTTCCTTCAAGTGGCCGGTCTCCACTAATTACATGACATATTCATAATGGAATACATTTACCTCCTGATTCACAATGTCTCATTAGAGTGTTTCAGCCTGTCACTCCCCTCCTTATAACATCCACCTCTGTCACACATTGGCTTCCCTCCACAGATCCCCATAATAGACTTTTTGATATTTAAAGAGAGCCCTCCCCTTTCTCCTGTGGAAAAGCTGGTTGGATCAAATTCTTTTCCTCTAGATCCAAAAGGAAATCCCATCCCACTAAATATTCTCCTGGAACTCTCTTTATCAGTTTTCAATATCTATTCCATTGTAGCCATGACTGTATACTCTCCACAGCAAATATCATTGGGAACGTGGTGGAAACATACAAGAAAACACACTGTGATAGAAAACGTGTCCATATATTTATAGACACCACATTTCTTCAAAGACTATTATATTTACTCAAAGAACACTGAGCATAACAGCTCCAAAGTCCATGTAAATGTTCAGTTAAACAGCAATAACTATGAACCATAACATAAAAAAATAACAAATGGAAATTCTGGAAATGTCTTGTGTCTGAAGAAAAATGTTCGCTGCAGAACTCCCACAGATTCCTCAATGGCAACGATGACAGGCTTACAGATGAAGCTCTCATTTTGAATAAACTTTTTTTCTTCAAAGCCCTGAAGCTCTTTAATAATCCTTAAATGCCTTTAATCTAGAACCAATTACTTCTCTACTATTCTGCTGTAGAACACATGCAAACTTTTTTCAACCTTGCTGAAGTCTTCTCCATCTAGCAGTGTGACACGTTCGCTATTAGAGAGTTTACAAGAGTTTCCAGTTGTTTATTCTTTATCTTATGGTTCATGGATATTATTGGTCACCTCCAAGTTGCAGAAAATTTGGACTCACATTCTAAGGAGAACACTTCATTGATACTGGCCACCATTAAATCTTACTGCACCCACTGTCTACAAAGGGTGTGCCCTCACACACACACAAACACACACACAGACCCCATACTGTAGAAAAAGAACAGGATTAGTAGTATGCAGCCTGTGCAGGAAGAAGAAGAAGAAGATATTGGATTTATACCCCACCCTTCACAACCCAAAGGAGTCTCAGAGCACCTTACAAACTCCCTTCCCTTCCCCTCCCCACAACAGACACCTTGTGAGGTAGGTGGGGCTGAGAGAGCTCTGACAGAAACTGCTCTTTTTCAAGAATGGCTGTGCCAGAACTATGGCTTCCCAAGGTCATCCAGCAGGTGCAAGCGGAGGAGTGGGGAACCAAACCCGGTTCTCACAGATTAGAGTCCATGCACGTAACCACTACACCCAACTGGCCCTTGACCACCATTAAAACAAACCCTGAGAATGTCAAGTGGAAAATTTTAAAAACAAATTATATTTTGACTCGAAAGAACAGAGTCCCATCAAAGCTAAGCACACTGAAGTCCTGTTAAATGGGATTAATAATTTGTAACTTTTCCACTCTGTTTAATTGCATCGGGATTGGACCCCAAATTCCAAATGCGATGAGAAAGCTGAAGTATTTTGCCAGATTTCAGCTATTTGCTTCTTGCCAGTTCCTTTGCAATGGTGTTTCTGAGCACCTTCTTCTAACAGTTCTTCTAGTAGATTGCATGCAGAAATATCTTCCTATTTTCTTTCTCTGGTTACATAAATGCACAATCGTAGTCCTGCTTACTGATACGATAACCCAGTTGCATTGATCAACACCCTTGATTCTTCATGGCATTATGGGATGAATCCCCAACGAAAGCTTGCAATGAAAGGCTTTTTGCCATCCCCTCCTAATCCCAGACTGTGAGAGGTTGAGCATATGTAACTAGGGATGCCAGCCTCCAGGTGAGACCTGGGGAATTGCAGCTCATCTTCAGATTACAGATATAACTTCCCCTGGAGAAAATGAATACTTTGGAGGGTGGACTCTGTGACATTGTCCCCCAGTGAGGTCCCTGTCCTCTCCGGGTTCCACATCTCCCAACCTGGATTGGCAACCCTAATCCCACATCTCCTGCCGGTGCTGGGGAGGGGGACCTGGAAACCCTGTGCATAACACAGAGGCAGCTAATGGAACCCTGTAGGAAGAGGTCCACCAGACAGAGACTCCTTTCAAGAAACAACTCACAATTAAGGCCTCCCGGTTCCCATGTTTTTACCCTGAGCCTTTTGCGAACTGGAAGCAGGAAACTGGCAGACTGGATGAGTCCCTCTGTGCAGGTGTGATCTCTCTCTCTCTCTCTCTCTCTGTCACACTCTGGGGATCTTTATACTCCTTCCTCCTCCCCCTCCTCCCCTCTTTCCAATTCATGGTTGATGCTCTGGAAATCTTATGTAATCAGTGTGAGTGAGGTTCTATCCCTCTCCTAAAAGCTTGCCTTTCTCCTGGAAATATCAAGCCAGCTCAGCTATGATGGACTACACTTAAGAACAGGTTTCGTAGTGCAGCATTTTCACAGAGTTGGGAGGTGAAGAGTGAACTCTTCACTGGAATGCAGAGCTTGAGTGACAGGCTGCTTCCTCCCCCCTCCCCCCCATTGGGCAGTGCCTGCTGAGGAGAACTATATGGTTTGCAGAGTGCTGGAGGCAAAGCCTTTCTGAAGACAGTCCGTCAGCTGGCTTCTGATAGAACCAGTTGGAGTCAGTGAGTCCGACAGAGTGAAGGGAAATGACTCTGCCTTAACTGTTTTCTATCAGTTCTGGGGAAGAATTCAATATAAGAATGTAGAGTCTAAGAGTCAGCCTAAACTGAAGTCCACTTTTCACAGGTGCCAGACCTGGGATTGAGATTTGGCAAGGGTGGTTGGGTAATGTGCTGAAGCTCCAATTCAGGCCGAAAGAAAAGGGTTATATCTTCTGAGGAGAAGAAGCATAATTCCTGCCCAGTTATAGAGGAGGGTTTGCTCTGAGGAGAACCCTGGCTGGTTGTGAAGGGAACCGTTTTTGAACACCTCAGGATAAAGAAATAGACCGTAGTTTTAAAAATGGAGATAATTAGGTATACACAAAAAAGACAGTCTCCAGAAAATTTGAAGAGTTATAGGAAACTCAAGAAAGAAGCATTGTAAGTGTAACTAAAATACTCAAACACCTCTCACTGTTAAGATCCAGGTATATATGACAATAAACTAGTTTGTTAAAAAACATATAATCTGTATTAACAACAATAGACTGTAGTTTAAAAATGGAGAGAATTAAGTACACACACAAAAAGGAAACTCAAGAAAGAAACATAGGCCGCGGGCACACGGGCAGGAAAATGCGGGAGGGAAGCATGGCTGTTTGCCCCGGGGCAAACTAACGTGTGGTTGTGGGATCAGGCCTCCCATGGAGGTCCCATGGAGGTCCCGTGGTCAGGGGGGAGGTGCCGATCACAGGACAATCCTGCGTGGCAAAGAAGCGGGGGCGGGGCAAACGGGGTTGTGTTTTTTAAAAAAACTGAAGTGTGCGCATGCTCTGTTGGGTGATTGTGCGCATCCATGGAGATATGAGGGGGGAAACCTTTATGCGATGGAACATGGGCGGGTGCCGGAACTACCACCGGAAACGTGATCAGACGCCCACCCTTGCCCCGCGGTTTTTTACCCCGCATCTTCAGCGGGAAGCCTTGGGTGAGCCACGGGAGCTCTACACTTCCCAGATGTGGTGGTGAGATTGCGCCCGGAAAATCCGCCTATCTTCCGTCTCTGCAGCGTGGCTAATGCTTCGTGTGACCAGAGCCATAGTAACTGTAGCTAAAGTACTCAAACACCTCCCATTGTCAAGATCCAAGTACATATGAAAATAAGCTTCAACAACACTATTTTGTTTGTTAAAAGAAGTATAATCTGTATTAAGAACAAACTTTACCTCAGCATTTCCAGCCCCTGGCCACACCTAATAAATCACTGCCTGTTAAATAAAATCATTATTTCTGTTTGAATGTTAAACCGTCTCCAGTGCCAACTGAAAGGGGAAACAAGAGGGCTCCTCCTCATCCCATCAAGTTCCTTGGCTGGCCTATAAGCCAAATTAGATCTTTGTGACAGGGTGGGACAGACGGACATATATGACAATAACTGAATCTATGCTACTTGGGGCTGCTCAGTCACAGTTGGGAGCACATTTTTGGCAGGAAAACTTGCCTCATAGTGGGGAAATGCCAGGGGTCCATCATAGCAGCCAAGACCAGATTACCTTTTTAAACATTAATGATTAATTTCCTTTTTAGCATCAGGCAAAATGGACCCAGCCACCCTTGCAACAGAAAAGAAGACGAAAAGGATATGGTTATTAGAGTATACATTTTGAGACTGCAGATCTCTTATTTGCATGTATTTATTTATTAAAATGTCCTTAGATCCTGTATCTCATTGGAGCCCCCAAGGGGTTTTGCAAATATTGAAACGCATCAGCTGAACTACAAAATAAATCAATCAAAATTATTTAGAAAATTAAAATAAGCAGGACAACAAAAAGAAACTGTGATCGAGACAAATCCAAAAGAGAAACCAGACAGCATAGTAACATAAAAAATCCAGAGGATGAGAGCCCAGAAACTGGTACTAGCACTTTTTTCCCTGTTCTCAAGTTGCATCCAACTTATGTTGGCCCTGCAGGGTTTTCAAGGCAAAAGACCATCAGAGGTGATTTGAAATGGCCTGCCTCTGCATAACAGCTCTGGACTTCACTGGGTGGCCTCCCATCCAAATACTACCTAGGGCCAACCCTCCTTAGCTTCTGAGAACTGATGAGAT
>NW_015163251.1:2346-4805 GCF_001447785.1 Gekko japonicus | reverse complement strand
ATACATTAATGGGGTCCAAACTGGTGGTAACTGACCAGGAGAGATCTTGGGGTTGTGATAGATAACTCACTGAAAATGTCAACTCAGTGTGTAAACACAATAAAACAGGCACAATAAAACAGCTTCTGTTGGAAAGAAGTTTCAGTCCCACTGAAGAAAAGTCCTGCCATGCTTGACCACCCAAGTGTTAACTTGTTCATTAATGATTTGGAGTTGAGAGTAAGCAGAGAAGTGGCTAAGTTTGGAGATGACCTTAAGTTGTTCAGGGTGGTGAGAACCAGGGAGGTCTGTCTGGGGCTCCAGAAGGATCTGTCAAGACTGGGCGAGCGGACGTCGACATCACAAATGAGGTCCAGCATGAGCAAGTGTGAAGTATGAGAGCCAGTTTGGTGTAGTGGTTAAGTGTGCAGACTCTAATCTGGGAGAACCGGGTTTGATTCCCCACTCCTCCACTTGCACCTGCTGATGTGACCTTGGGTCAGTCACAAGCTCTGGCACAGCTGTTCCTGAAAGAGCAGTTTGTGTCAGAGTTCTCTCAGCCCCACCCACCTCACAGGGTGTCTGTTGTGGGGAGGGAAAGGGGAAGGAGTTTGTAAGCCGCTCTGAGACACCTTTGGGTAGTGAAGGGCGGGGTATAAATCCAATCTCTTCTTCTCTTCTTCTTCTTCTAATGCATATTGGAGCAAGAAATCCTGACTATAAATATACATTAATGGGGTCCAAACTGGTGGTAACTGACCAGGAGAGATCTTGGGGTTGTGATAGATAACTAACTGAAAATGTCATCTCAGTGTGTGAACGCAATAAAACAGGCAAATATTATGCTGGGGATTGTTAGAAGGGGGATTGAAAACAAATCAGCCAGTATGGAGTTGCTTCATTTGGTATATTGTGTACAATTCTGGTCACCGCACCTCAAAAAGGATATTATAGCATTGTCAAATGTACAGTAAAATGCAACTAAAATGATTAAGGGGATAGAACACCTTCTCTGTGAAGACAGGAGAGGTTAGGTCTCTTTAGTTTGGAGAACTGACGACTGAAGGGGTGACATGACAGAGGTTTACAAAATTATGCATGGGAAGAAGAAGGTGGAGAAAGAACTTTTCCATCGAAGGCTTTCACGGCTGGAGTTCATTAGTTGCTGTAGCTTTTCTGAGTTGTGTGGCCATGGTCTTGGCATTGTAGAACCTGACATTTTTCCAGTATATGTGACTGGCATCCTCAGAGGTATAACACGGAAAGAGGGAGTACACTCTGTGTCAATGTGAGTTGAGAGTAAGCAGAGAAGTGGCCTGTCCTGAAAAACACAAAAGGCTCGACATCTGACAATAGCACTACAGATAAGATTACAATTTCAGCAGCCAATCCACATACAAAAGACCCTCCTCAGGAAACAATCCATCTACAAAAGAACCTCCTCAGGAAAGCTCCTCCATGTCTGGGGCAGTGTATTGTTGGTGCTTGGGGGGCAACAGGGGGATGGTCTGGTGGCACCTAGGTTTTAGTCACTGTGTGACACAGAGTTTTGGGCTGGATGGGCCACTGGCCTGACCTAGCATGGCTTCTTTTATGTTCTTTATGCTACTTTTTACTGTGAAGAGAAAACATGAAATGCAACATTGAATATCATTTTTTAGCTGATGGGCTAAATTCTGAAACAGTTCTGAACAAAAATTTAAAATGCTGCTAAGTGATAGAGGGACTTGAACAATCCCATGGCTATGTTGGCACTTGGGTTTTGACAGTCAGTTGATGAAGAACGGGCTGTGGAGAAACTGAGGGCTGTGGCCAACCAGACCTTTCAGTTACCTCAGGAGGATTCTAGGCCACTGGTTTAAACTGAGACAAGGCAGCTCTAATATTACCATAGATTACTTTCATGAATCTGCTAGGAATAAGGCCTGTTGTGGAAATAAATACAACGAGATCTAGAAAGAGGCTCTGGGGGAATGCTTTGGCTTTGGGCAAACAGTGTCAATTTGCTGTGGTGACCTCAGCAGGGTATAATGACAGAGGAACTGATCTCTGCTATGTGAAGAGCAGTTGTAATTTTGAGTGATCTGTAGCCCTCACCTGGAGATTGGCAACAATTGTTACCCAGGACAAAATGGCTGGTTTGGAGGGTGGAATCTATGGCATTCTACCTGTCTGAGGTCCCACCCCTCCGCAAACCCCACCCTCTCCAGGCTCCATCCCTCTAATCCCCAGGAATTTGCCAGCCTGGAGTTGGCAACCCCATCTCCTTCCCAGCTAACCATCAACCTACCATTATCTGCCCATTAGACTTCAGCTGACTTCTGCCCTCCCTTCTGCAGAGCAGTTGTAATTCTGAGTGGTCTCCAGCCCTCACCTGGAGATTGGCAACAGTGGTTCCCCATGAGGGACTGACTAGTTTGGAGGGTGGCATCTATGGCATTGTACCTGTCTGAGGTCCCACCCCTCCTCAAACCTCACCC
>NW_015163251.1:1386-1524 GCF_001447785.1 Gekko japonicus | reverse complement strand
TGTCTTATTAGCGGGGAGCAAAGCAGCTTACTTCCTTCTCTTCTGCTTCGCGATCTGTACAGCAACGCTGTAAGGTAGGTTAGGCAGAAAGTCTGTGGCTGCTCCGAAATCACCCAGGCAGCTTCCATAGGGATGCTC
>NW_015163251.1:0-962 GCF_001447785.1 Gekko japonicus | reverse complement strand
CCCACAGCCTCTGCCTAGGGAAAGGGCAGTCTTTCCCTGCAGTGGGAACCAAAGCAGCTGACATCATTATCCTCTCCCCCGTATGATCCACACAACTACCCTATGAGGTATGTTAAGGTTGAAAGTGTGTGAATGGTCCATAATCCCCCAGGCAGCTTTTAAAATATGAACCTGGGACCTGCACACCATCCTCTGAAGCGCTCTCTGTGGCAGTAATGGGGTGACTGCTGGCACCTTTTCCGATCATTTTTTGTCTTGTGGGATCCTATCATTTTTTGCCTTGTGGGATTCTGCTTGTGGTGTGATCTGTCTTTTTTGTGGTGTGGCATGACTGTGTTATTGGGTTTGTTTCTTTTGAAGGGGAAGTGATGTGTTGTGAGTGAGGACATATTTTACCTCAAAATACAACAGGTCCCATATTCAACTGAGAATTGCAACTGTCTTGTGTGTGGGGGGGGAGTTTGAGGTGTGGAATGGAGTGAAATCCAATCAGCTTCATATGCAAATGACCTTGAAACGCTGGCCCAATCAGAAAAGAGTGGACTGAAGTGGCTCAGCTGTAGAAGCCCTGTCCCTGCACTCAGTCTGCAGATGGTCCTCACCTGTCAGAGACCCAGAGCAGACTGAGCCGATGACGTGGGCAGGACTACACAAAGCAGCCAGTCAACCCAGCCAGTGTCTTCTGACTGACAGTTCAACCTTCCAAACACTGTTGGTGTGCATTTGGAATATTGGGCCCCACTATGCCTTTATATATAAGGGAGAGATTATATTTTAAATGTTATGTCCTTTATGATAAAGACCAATGCCTTACTTATAAATTAACATCTTCATTGTTTTAATGTGAATGGTTTCTTAAGGGATCTAACAGTGTTATGCTGACGTAACAACCACAACCACAGCAAAGTCAAATCTCCATCATACAATACGTAACTCTAGGCACATTGGTATAAAGAATATGG
>NW_015163250.1:46457-49556 GCF_001447785.1 Gekko japonicus | reverse complement strand
CATTGTAGGACCTGATGTTTCTCCAGTAGTTTCCTCAGGAAACAATCCCTATACAAAAGAACCTCCTCAGGAAAGCTCCTCCATTAGCATGTTGTCACAGCCTGGGGAACTCCTACAAGATAATGACTCAGCCCTACCCCACCTTCCTGAGTAGATATCAATTACCTGCCTACCGTTTTTCTTCTCACCTTGAGACAGAGAGTTCTCCATCTTTCCGTGTTATACCTCTGAGGATGCCAGTCACAGCTGTTGGCAAAATGTCAGGTCCTTAAGAACATAAAAGATGCCAATGTTGGATCAGGCCAAAGGCCCATCCAGTCCAACACTCTGTATCACACAGTGGCCAGAAATACCAGTGCCATCAGGAGGTCCACCAGTGGGGCCAGGACATTAGAAGCCCTCCCACTGTTCACCCCCCCAAGCACCAAGAAGACAGAGAATCACTTGCCCCAGAGCCCCTATCTATACCTTGTGGCTAATAGCCACTGATGGACCTCTGCTCCATATGCTTATCTAATTCCCTTTTGAAGCCGTCCATGCTTGTAGCTGCCACCACTTCCTGTGGCAGTGAATTCCAAGTGTTAATCACTCTTTGGGTGTACTTCCTTTTATCCGTTCTAACCCGACCGCTCAGCAATTTCATGGAGTGCCCACGAGTTCTTGTATTGTGAGAAAGGGAGAAAAGTACCTCTTTCTCTACCTGCTCTTAATGTCGCATTTGACGCTTTTATTATCTGACGCAATGCCCAAGGAGGATCTCACCAGCAGAAAGACCACTACGGTTTGCAAGTCCCTCCGGTAGTATTATTATCTGGCATCTTTCAGGTTTCAGTATACGAGAGCTTAGCATCCTTTGGAGGCAGAAGAATTTTTCGCAGACTGGAAAGATCTTAAAGAATATTTAGTGAAATACTGGGATGTAAAGGACAATCTGCTTTGCTTTGATAATTATTGAAATTTAGAGGATAGTAGAAAAAAAAAGATACATGTATAAGAATAACAACTGGAAAATAAGTTACCTGTAGATGTGAATAATAAAAATGAGAGGTAGGAAGAGAACTTAAGAATTGGGCTGGAGGTTGGAGCACTGTGGGAAGCCAGAAAAGGGAGGGGGGAAAGAGGAAAGGATGTATAATAATGTAAGTTTGGATTTGTGTTTGACCTTTTATTATATCCTAATAAATTGTTTTTTTGGGGGGAAACAAGAGCTTAGCATCCTACTGTGCGAAATTCTGATGAGAAATGTAATTGATTTTTGAAAAGATTATACGCTTATCTATTCCTCGCCAATGCTAGCCGTACTGGTGTAGGGGATATATCTGTGACGGATCGGATCCGTTACTTAGCATCGTGTTTCCGAAAGTGGCTGATCATATGACAGATGATAGAACGCAAACAAGGCTACGGGCAACAACTGTCCTTTGATAATATGTCCCCAATAATTACAGTTGCCAACTAATAGTTAGGAAATATCTGAAGACTTTGGGGGTGGAGCCTTGGGAGGGTATGGCTTGGGGAGGGGAGGGGCCTTAGTTTGGAATGATGGCATACAGTCCACCCTCCAAAGCAGCCATTTTCTACAGCAGAACTGATCTCTGTTGCCTGGAGACCAGTTGTCGTAATCAGAAGGATTCTACCCGGGAGATCCCATTGGGCCATCAGGAAAGACTTGCGCCAGTGAAAGACTTGTGGTGCAAAGTGCCATCAAGCCGCAGCCAACTTATGCTGACCCTGTAGGATTTTTAAGGCGAGAGACATTCAGAGGCGGTTTGCCAATTGGCCTGCCTCTGCGTAGCAACCCTGGGCTTCCTTGGTGGTCTCCCATCCAAGTCCTAACCAGGGTTGAGCCAACTTAGCTTCTGAGATCTGATGAGATCAGGCTGGCCTGGGCCATTTAGGGCAGGCCAAGTGAACAGAGGCGTGTTGCCATTGCCTGCCTCTGCGTAGCAACCCTGGGCTTCCTTGGTGGTCTCCCATCCAAGTCCTAACCAGGGTTGAGCCAACTTAGCTTCTGAGATCTGATGAGATCAGGCTGGCCTGGGCCATCTAGGGCAGGCCAGGTGAACAGAGGGCTGTTGCCATTGCCTGCCTCTGCATAGCAACCCTGGGCTTCCTTGGTGGTCTCCCATCCAAGTCCTAACCAGGGTTGAGCCAACTTAGCTTCTGAGATCTGATGAGATCAGGCTAGCCTGGGCCATCTAGGGCAGGCCAGGTGAACAGAGGGCTGTTGCCATTGCCTGCCTCTGCATAGCAACCCTGGGCTTCCTTGGTGGTCTCCCATCCAAGTCCTAACCAGGGTTGAGCCAACTTAGCTTCTGAGATCTGATGAGATCAGGCTGGCCTGGGCCATCTAGGGCAGGCCAGGTGAACAGAGGTGTGTTGCCATTGTCTGCCTCTGCATAGCAACCCTGGGCTTCCTTAGTGGCCTCCCATCCAAGTCCTAACCAGGGTTGAGCCAACTTAGCCTCTGAGATCAGATGATATCAGGCTAGCCTGGGCCATCTAGGGCAGGCCAGGTGAACAGAGGTGTGTTGCCATTGTCTGCCTCTGCATAGCAACCCTGGGCTTCCTTGGTGGTCTCCCATCCAAGTCCTAACCAGGGTTGGGCCAACTTAGCTTCTGAGATCAAGGCACGGAAGTCTTATCCTCCATGAATCTGAAACTCTCCAACCCCGTTTAAAACCCACGCAAAGTTTCCTACCCACTGTGTGAAATATTCCTTCCTCTAGTCTGTCCTCAGTCTACTGCCAACCAGTTTCACCGGGTGAGGCTGTGTTCTGTTATTACAGGAGAGGGTGACGAGTTTCTCTCTGCTCACTTCTTCTACGCTGCACAGAATTCTGTAGGCGGAAGGCACCTGGGTAGGGGTGCCAGCCTCCAGGAGGGATCTGGGGACCCCACAGAATTACAGCTCATCTCCGGAGTATAGAGATCAATTCCCCTAGAGAAAAATGGATGCTTCCAGAGTAGGCTGTATGGCAGGGGTGTCGAACTCATTTCTTATGAGGGCCGGACCTGACATGAATGAGACCTTGTCGGGCCGGGCCGTGTGTGTCATAAAATGTGATGCCAGGTAGCAGAGATATAAACTTTATAAAG
>NW_015163250.1:40274-45831 GCF_001447785.1 Gekko japonicus | reverse complement strand
TCCATTCTGTGCCGGCTCTCATCTCAAGTGTCAGTGTGTCATTTTCCGCCGTTTCAAATAGTTTGTTCACGTACTCTTGTTTCGTTGGTATTTCCATTATTTTCCAATATTTGTCAAATACTATCCTTGCAGCTGTCGACATATGAATGATCAAATACCTCGATCAAATACCTATCTGCTTTATCAAAGTGTTATTGAAATATATTCCATAACAGTATCTCTGGAGTAAACGGGATATTAAAGGTCAAGGTTCCCTTGCTCGAAAGCCAGTCGAATCCGACTCTAGGGTTGCGGTGCTCATCTCCGTTTCAAAGCCGAAGAGCCAGTGCTGTCCGAAGACATTTCCGTGGTCATGTGGCCGGTCATGACTAAACACCAAGGTGCACGGAACCCTGTTACCTTCCCACCGAAGTGGTACCTATTTATCTACTTGCAATGTCTTGCTTTGGAACTGCTAGGTTGACAGGAGCTGGAACTAGAGACGGGAGCTCACTCCGTCATGCGGCAACCCAGGTCTCGAACTGCTGAACTACCGACCTTCCACAGCCTGCAGTTCAGCGTCTTAACCACTTGAGCCACCGCAGCTCCTAAACGGGATATTAGTTCTTGTTATTTTTTCCATTATCTCATTAATCCATCTCCAAAACACCTATTTTTCAGATAGATTTTCGGCTCGGGTCGATCCGAACGCACACTCCTAGCTGCCACACATAATGTTCTAAATTGTGCTAAAAACGGACTAAATAATGTGAATTGGGAACACCCAGCATGCAAATGGTTCGAAGAAATGCTCACAGCATCACACGAAGGCAAAAGAAACGGGGAGGGGGGGGGAGCCTATCTTTGTGCATCCCGACTTTCTACGCACCGATTCATTTCCTCCTCCGTAAAGCTCTCCTCCCTCTTCTCTGCATGGAAGTCCGGCTCGTCGGTGAAGGTCGGCCGTAAGAACCGCGGGATGTTGATGAGGAGCTCAGGAAATGAAATGTCGCTTCAATTTGTTACCCGCTCACGAAACCACCCAGAGGCCCAATCCGCATCTAGCATTTATTCAACTGTTTTACCAAATCTACGCGGGAACAGCAATCCACCTCTGCGTTGCCTGCTGCTTTCACGTTGATTGATTGTCGGATTTTATGGCAGTGTCCAGACTGCGTGGCAGGGGTCATTTCGTAGAAAAAGAGGTGCAGGAACTCATTAGCATAACTAATGAGCATAACTCGTTTGCATACGCCACACCCCCTGACATCACCGGAAATTTGTCAGAAGGCAACACCCACCACCAGAACATTGATGTGGCATATGATTACAACGGCAAGAATGACTTATGCACAATGTTGGAAACAAGATAAAACCCCGGAAATTGGGGAATGGATAAAGAAATTAATATTCATGGTTGAAATGGACAAAATGACAAGGAAACTTAAGAACCTTGAAGCAGAAGAATTCTATGCGGGCTGGAAAGATTTTAAAGAGTACTTAGAAAAACATTGGGATGTAAAAGACAATTTAATTTGCTTTGACAATTATTGAAAAGTTGACGTGGCTAGATGAGAGTTAATTAAGAGAAAATACTAGTAGAAAGAAACGTTACCGGTAGACTACAATTAGGAGATAAGAAAAATAGAAAAGAAATAAGAAATGGGCTGGAGGTTGGAGCACTGTGGGAAGCCAGGGGAGGGGAGGGGAAAGAGAAGAAAGGATGTATAACCAAAACAATATGCTATTTGTTTGAATTAATGATATATCCTAATAAATTGTGTTTTTAAAAAAGAAGAAGAAGAAGGCAACACCCACCACTCAGACTCCACTGGACAGTTCTGGATTACTAGCTATTGGGGGGGGGCGTGCAGATCTGCCCTCACAGAGGAGGGAGAGCTTGTACCTGAATAAAACCTGGTCTTAAAGGTGCCACTGGACTCTTTTAGACCGGGGGCTGGGGAGGCTCTGCAGCTTACCTGGCTGCTTCTTGCTCTGACTGAGGGCTGCTGGGAGCAGGGGGCGAGGCTTGTTGCATGTGCCCGCCCCCTGGGCTCCTTAGTGCTGGAGGTCCGCTCCTGTGCGCTCCTGCAGGAAATGACCCCTGCCGTCTGCATAGATTTATGGCCGTTTTATGCCCATTCAGGGGTGACTCTGCAGTCAGTACGGCATCTTTTTCTGTTCCAGTTTGGGTTGGGTAAAACAGCGGAGCGAATGCTAGATGCAGAATAGGCCTCCTGGATTCGTCAAGCCTTAACTCAGGGGTGTCAAACATAAGGCCCGGGGGCCAGAACTGGCCCTTCCAGGGCTCTTTTACAGCCCGCAAGCAACTGGTGCAAGGGAGGGGGTGCTGGGGGGAGTGGGCGGAGCCACTCCATTGTGGCTTCAGCACAGCAGAACAACCTTGTCTGCAGCCATCCAGCATCGTGGGAGTCTCTGCCCAGCTGCCTCTCCAGTCTACCCATTTTGATTTTCCTCTGAACCCCCCTCCCAGCCCAGGGGCCTTGCAGTGAGGATACACCAACTCGTTGCTTACCAGCTGTGGTCCTTTCTACAATTTCTGTCTCCAGTACCGGGCATTACATTTATGGCAGACATGGCTCGGGAGGACATGGTTTGGGGAGGGGAGGGGCCGTCCCCCCCCCAAGAGCTAACAATCCAAAACAGTCCAGTGGAGCCTGAGCGGTGGGTGTTGCCTCCTGACACACTTCTGGTGAAGTCAGGGGGCGTGGCAACATGCAAATGAGTTATGCTAATGAGTTACGCTAATGAGGTCCTGCACCTCTTTTTTTATGAAATGACCTCCGTCCAGGTGTTTCCCAAATGGAAGTTGGCCACCCGAAGAGCCCTCTGAAAGTCATTCTGTACTTTCTGCTTCTTGGTCTTCTTGTACCTGCCCTCCTGACGCAAGAATCAGACGTCTGCTCCGGTGCCAGATGGGCACCTGTCTATCACTGCCCTCCGCTTCTCGCTGCCTTCCCAATGGCAAACATGCCAGGGAATTTGCAGAAGGAGCTGCCGGGTTGTTAGGCAATCAAACCATTTATTACGAAGATGCAGCTGGTCCCGAACGGTGACCTGTCAGCTCTGCTCATCCTCGATTGATTTCTTCTCTTCAGGGCGGTAAATGAGCTTGGCCACTTGTGGGTTTCTTGGTAACGGTTTCAACAGATTTTTCTTTCTCTCCCCCGCCTCCCGTTTCCCCTCCCGCTCTGGGGAAGAAAAACACAGTTTGGCTCTCAGACAAACCAGCCAAAGAAGCAGGAAAGGCAATGTGGCTCAAAGGTGAGATCGGAAGGATCACTCGAGAACAGGCCCACCAGATCCCTCCCCCCAGCAACTCCTCTCCCCCAGCACGGATCAGTGGCAGGGCCTGCGTTGGCAGTAAGAGCCAGTTTGGTGCAGTGGTTAGGTGCGCGCAGAGGTCATTTCCTGCAGGAGCGCACAGGAGCGGAGCTCTGGCAGTAAAGAGCCCAGGGGGCGGGCACATGCAACAAGCCCCACCCCCTGCTCCCAGCAGCTCTCAATCAGAGCAAGAAGCAGCCAGGTAAGTTGCAGAGCCCCCCCCCAGCCCCCTGGCCCAAAACAGTCCAGTGGCACCTTTAAGACCAAGTTTTATTCAGGCACAAGCTCTCCCTTCTCTGTGAGGGCAGATCTGCATGTCCCCCCCCCCCAATAGCTAGCAATCCAAAACAGTCCAGTGGAGCCTGAGCGGTGGGTGTTGCCTTCTGACACACTTCCGGTGATGTCAGGGGGTGTGGCATATGCAAATAAGTTATGCTAATGAGTTATGCTAATGAGCTCCTTCACCTCTTTTTCTACGAAATGACCCCTGGGTGTGCGGACTCTAATCTGGGAGAACCGGGGTTGATTACCCACTCCTCCACATGTAGCTGCTGGTGTGACCTTGGGTCAGTCAAAAGCCCTAAATGGTCAGGGGCCTGCCTACCCAAGGGACCACCTTTCCCCGTACATTACCCCAAGAGCACTGCGGTCTGGAACACAACACCACCTGCCCCCCCCTGGGCCTAGGGATGCCAGGTTGGCGGTAACCAGGACCAGGGCGTTCTCCCTGGCGGCACCAACACTGTGGAACGAGCTCCCCAATGAGATTAGAGCTCTACGGGACCTCCAGCAGTTCCATAGAGCCGTGAAAACCAAGCTGTTTCACCAAGCGTTCCAATAAGAACTGACTGCACTGGTTGGGTCGCACCAGCACTTGACCATAGGATGCTGCCGTATTTACTTAGTTTTACTGTATTTATTGAATTTTATATCTTCTATTGGCTGGTTTTAGATTGTATGTTGTTTTAAACTGTCTGTAAGCCGCCCTGAGCCACTTTGGCGGGGCGGCGGGGTAGAAGTCCAATAAATAAATAAATAAGTTATTTCAGAGCTGTTCTCTCAAGGGCAGTTCTCGAGAGAGTTCTCTCAGACCCACCTACCTCACAGGCAGTGTTCCCTCTAAGCTGAGTTAGTGTGAGCTAGCTCACAGTTTTTTAGCCTCCGGCTCACATATTTTTGTCTTCACTCAGGAAGGAGGGCTCCAGAGCAAACTAATTTATGCAGTAGCCCGATCGCTCGCTCACACCTTTAATGCCCGTAGCTCACAAAGTAGATTTTTTGCTCACAAGACTCCACAGCTTAAAGGGAACATTGCTCACAGGGTGCCTGTTGTGGGGAGGAGAAGGGAAAGGAGTTTGTAAGCCGCTCTGAGACACCTTTGGGTAGTGAAGGGCGGGGTATAAATTCTATCCTCTTCTTCTCCTTCTTTATAAAGTACTGAGAGTGATGTGGAATAGCAGCATAACAGCTCATACTTTATTGGTTACATGGAGAACTAGAGATGAAATAGCCTGGCTGGGGCTATCCCCATAACTAACCACACCCAACACACACCCACAAGCGTGATAGGCTGTATTTACAGTACTGGTTCTACTATAGGTACTTTCCAGGATCCGCGTGAGCCCATTGGCCTACGTTAGGATCCCTCTGGTCCATTGTCTCTAGACCCGAAGGTCTGTCCAAACGCATGGCCTCGCTAGCACTCGTGTGGCCATAAGAGTACAACGTCCTTCTTGCCAGTAATGCAGCAATGTCATTTCTGGTGCATGCCGGAAGTGTTTTCTTCATGTCGCTGGCAACAAGGGGATGCTGTAGGGTTTGAGGAAAAGCTCTATGGTAAAAATGGCTTCCAGCACAGAGTTTTTGCCCAAATACCAAAGTCTTGCGCATCATGGGTGGCATGATGGCATCACTTCCTGTGCACACGGGAAGTGACGTCACATTGTTACCAGCAATGCTTTTGCTCCCAGTGAAGCCCCCCTCACATCCATCAGTTGCCAGAGCTTACCTGGCAACCTTATTTTGTAGAAGTTACTGTTGGAAAAATAGGCAAAAATACTTAGATATTCGGAAGTGCGGTGGCTCAAGTGGTTAAGACGCTGAACTGCAGGCTGTGGAAGGTCAGTAGTTCAGCAGTTTGAGACCCGGGTGCTGCATGACGGAGTGAGCTCCCCTCTCTAGTTCCAGCTCCTGCCAACCTAGCAGTTCGAAAGCAAGAAATTGCAAGTAGATA
>NW_015163250.1:37997-40081 GCF_001447785.1 Gekko japonicus | reverse complement strand
GCAAAGTGGAGACGGCGCGGCAAGATCTCACGGATCCCCCGAGCCGTGGCGCGTCGCTCCCCGGCACGATCAGATGCTGGGGAGAAAGCGACGGTGCGAAGGGGAGCCTGGCGAACTGCGCATGCTCACACATGCGCAGTTCGGCCAGGAGCCAAGGATGCGCCAGCGCAAGGACGCGCCGGCGATCCCACGGCCAGTGTTGCTGCGGCCCGTCGAAAAGAACCACCTCGGGAGGTGGTTCTTTTTGGGAGCGGATCAACGCTGGAAGGGACGGATCAGGGACGGAGACGGTACGCTCCCCAGATGTTGATGTGGGATCGCGCCCGTTTGCTCCGCCCCCGTTCCATCCCGCTCCAGCCCAAAGGGCCTCGTATGGACAGGACCTTAGATATTCAGAGTTTGCAATGAACCTTTGCTTCACTGGAAAGGAGGCATTTCTTTCTGTGTAAAAACATTTATTTCCAAAGGGAAGGGTTCACAGGAAAAGCTACAAAATAACAAAGGCTACATTTCTACAGAGCTACAAACAGACTGACCCCAGGGTCTCTCAACAACAACTGTAACGGAGATTCTCTTTCTTCTTAACCCCTAGAAGGAAATCACCGAATTACATTAACCAATGATGTTTGTAAACAGACTTCAGTTTCGCAGGCTTTGTTTGCATTGGCTCTGTGCCAGATTTCCTTCCAGGTCAGGCTAAACAATAGCACACAAGGTATACAGATTAACCCTATAATGACTGGAATCTTAGACCTTGCAACACACACATTACAACACCAAAGAGGCCATTTTCTCCAGGGAAACTAATCTCCATCGCCTCGAGATCTGTTGTAATAGCAGGAGATCTCCAGCCACCACCGGGAGGTTGGCAACTGTAGTTGCAATGTTCCCTCTAAGCTGTGCGGTCTTGTGAGCAGAAATTCTACCTTGTGAGCTACTGGCATTAAAAGTTGTGAGCGAGCGATTTGGCTACTGTATATATTAGTTTGCTCTGGAGCCCTCCTCCCTGAGCTAAGACAAAAATCTGTGAGCTGGAGGCTAAAAAACTATGAGCTGGCTCACACTAACTCAGCTTAGAGGGAACACTGGTTGTAATCCTAAACACTTCCACTTTGACTCCCCAGGTGACAAGCCCATTGACTCAGAAGGGTATCTCTCTGTTTATTATCAGACTGTAATGTTGCAGTCCTAAGAACTTTCTCCTGGCAGCCAGCCGCATTTGAATAAAACGAAACTGACGTTCTAAGTAGTCTTGCCTAGTCTCTCACCCCCTAAATCTCTCAAGCAAAGCTAGATCTTTTGAACCCCTTAAAGAGAGGCAACAACATAGTAAGTTTATGAATATAGTTTCAGGTGGGTAGCTGTGTTGGTCTGAAGCACCAGGCCAAAAGTTCACCGGACTGGCAGAGACTGGGACTCAAACTTCACTCTAAGTTTATGAATAATCAGCTTTTATTTAGTCAACATTTTTTTTTTGTCCTCTCTGTTCATTATGGAGTATGAATGTGCACTAAGGTCACCGGGGCGTTGTCGAAATCACATCAGATGCCCGTTGCGGGCGGCAGAGCCAATTAGTTTCAAATACCAGTCGCTTGCACGGTTTTTAATGACCAGCAATCCTCAGCTGGTTAACAACATTTATTTTCGTGTAGAATACAAGTGCCCAGTGGCTACAACGGCACAAAATATTCATCTTGATTTTACTAGGACATTTGTTGGTTTGTTTTCGAGGAAGGTCTATTATGTACGGGTGTTTTCCCTCGCTTTGTAGCAAAGCCACAAGGAGGCATTCGTGTGTCAGTAAAAAGAGGGCATGCTTCTTATTGTTGTTGTTGTGTTGTTGTTGTTGTTATTTGGTGGGTGTACATGGGGGCATAATGCCATAAAGACATATAAAACGTTACAATTCTTGTTGTTGTCCAGTCGCACAGTCGAGTCCGACTCTCCGCGACCCCATGGACCACATTATGCCAGGCCCTCCTGTCTTCCGCCATCATCCGGAGTTTGCTCAATTTTATGTCCGTTGCACCGATAACACTGTCTAACCGTTTCATCCTTTGCCGTCCCCGTTTTCTTTGACCTTC
>NW_015163250.1:32287-37634 GCF_001447785.1 Gekko japonicus | reverse complement strand
TGACACTGTCTAACCATCTCATCCTTTGCCGTCCCCGTCTTCTTTGACCTTCAATCTTTCCCAGCATCAGGGTCTTCTCCAGTGAGTGCTCCCTTCTCATTTGGTGGCCAAAGTATTTGAGCTTCAGTTTCATTATCTGGCCTTCCAGGGAACAGTCAGGGTTGATTTCTTTGAGGATTGACTGATTTGTTCTTCTTGCAGTCCAAGGGACTCTCAAGAGTCTTCTCCAGCACCATAGTTCAAAAGAATCTATTCTTCGGCGCTCGGCCTTCCTTATAGTCCAGCTCTCGCAGCCATACATGACTACTGGGAATACCATTGCTTGGACCATGCGTATTTTTGTTGGCAGGGTGATGTCTCTACTTTTTATCATGCTGTTTAGGTTCGCCATCGCTTTCCTCCCAAGGAGCAGGCGTCTTTTAATTTCATGGCTGCAGTCACAGTCTGCGGTGATCTGGGATCCCAGGAACGTGAAGTCTGTCACTACTTCCACAGCTTCCCCTTCTATTTGCCAAGGAGTGATGGGGCCGGATGCCATGATCTTAGTTTTTTTGATGTTGAGCTTCAAGCCCACTTTTGCGCTCTCCTCTTTTACTCTGAGCAAGAGGCTCTTTAGGTCCTCTTCACTTTCTGCCATTAGAGTGGTATCGTCTGCATATCTGAGGTTGTTGATCTTTTCCCCAGCAATCTTAATTCCCGCTTGTGATTCATCCAGGCCAGCATTTCGCATGATGTACTCTGCATATATATTAAATAAGCAAGGTGACAATATACATCCTTGTTGTACTCCTTTTCCTATGCTGAACCAATCAGTTGTTCCGTATCCGGTTCTAACTGTCGCTTCTTGGCCCTTATACAGGTTTCTCAAGAGACATGTGAGGTGGTCTGGTACTCCCATCTCTTTAAGGACCTGCCATAGTTTGTTGTGATCCACACAGTCAAAGGCTTTAGCATAGAATGAAGCAGAAGTAGATGTTTTTCTGGCACTCTCTTGCTTTCTCCATAATCCAGCGAATGTTGGCAATTTGATCTCTGGTTCCTCTACCTCTTCGAAACCCAGCTTGTACTTCTGGCAGTTCTCTATCCACGTACTGTTGACTATAACACTATAGACCTGGATAAAGAGTCCATGACGATGGCATCCTGGAAGTTTTCTATCTCAACTCTGGACTGCAGGACCAGTTTCTGGGCAGGGGGAGAGGGAATTCATAACAGCAAACCAGAAGAGGGGGAGGGAGGGGAAGGTGCCATCCGAGGAAAGAACCACCGCTGCCCTCAACCAAAAGCCTGGCAGAGCATCTCTGCCTTACAGGCCCTGCTTGGACTTGTGTAGGGGTCATTTCATGGAAAAAGAGGTGCAGGAACTCATTAGCGTAACTCTTGAGCATAACTTATTTGCATATGCCACACACCCCTGACATCACCGGAAGTGTCAGAAGGAAACACCCACTGCAACTTACCTGGCTGCTTCTTGCTCTGACTGAGGGCTGCTGGGAGCAGGGGGTGGGGCTTGTTGCTTGTGCCCGCCCCCTGGGCTCTTTACTG
Organism: Gekko japonicus; assembly: GCF_001447785.1. Taxonomy (NCBI): domain Eukaryota; kingdom Metazoa; phylum Chordata; class Lepidosauria; order Squamata; family Gekkonidae; genus Gekko; species Gekko japonicus. The sequence goes on along the minus strand of NW_015163250.1, from coordinate 36,089 downwards.
CCGGAGTTCCGCTCCTGTGCGCTCCTGCAGGAAATGACCCCTGGACTTGTGAGATGGGAGATGGCAGAGTACACTGGTTGCCTGTGCGGGACTGTGGCAATCTCAATTAATACTCTTCCTCTGTCAACTCGCCCACGGACACTTTAATTTTGTGTCTGAGTCACACTATTTTGTTTCTAGGCTGACTGTGCACAATCGCAATCGCAATAATCAGAGATACCCAATTTACCCGGAGCCACAACTTTGAATAAGGTATGATGGGTCCTTTAAACGTTGATCACAACAGTACTCTCAATCACACAAATGCAAGGGGAAAATTTATTGGCATGTGGCTTAACCAGCATGTGGAAACAGGTTGGTGTTCAGTTTGATTCTTCTGTGCAGTTTGGCTGCCTGCACCTCCAACTGAGAAGGTCGAATGTTGGGCTGCATGGGCAGTGGTCCGGTTATGGCTCAAAGACTTGCCATACCTGAAGGGTAATGAAGTGAAAAAAGTACATGCTTATGATTCGGTGACTGCTCTCTTGCTAAAACTGTTTTATATTACAGCACACAAGGCCATGGTGGCTCAGAGGTTAAGACGTTGAGCTGCAGATTGGAAGGTCTGTAGTTCAGCAGTTCGAGACTCGAGGAGTGCCATGTGACAGAGTGAGCTCCCGTCTCTGGTCCCAGCTCCTGCCAACCTAGCAGTTCGAAAGCAAAAAATTGCAAGTAGATAAACAGGTACCACTTCGGTGGGAAGGTAACAGCATTCCGTGCACCTCGGCATTTAGTCATGCTGGCCACGTGACTACCGAGAAGTCTTCGGACAACGCTGACTCTTTGGCTTGGAAACAGAGATGGGCACTTCCCCCTCAGAGTGGGATTCCAATGGCTTTCGAGCAAGGGGAAACTTTACCTGTTACAGCATAACGCTATGTCTGTATTGCTTGCCCTACTAAAGCATCCTCTCCTTGCCTGGCATTTTCTATGGGAAATGGGACCCTGAGGTTTTGTGGCGTGTGACCTGGCAACAACCAAAGTTGGTTACGGAGTAATGTGTTTTGTAAGTAAATATAGACCTCTCCTTGAAGTAACAGGACTATTGTGGCTATTAGCAACAAGGTATAGATAGGGGCTCTGGGGCAAGGGATGCTCTGTCTTCTTGGTGCTTGGGGGGGGGGCAACAGTGGGAGGGCTTCTAATGTCCTGGCCCCACTGGTGGACCTCCTGATGGCACCTGGTCTTTTTGGCCACTGTGTGACACAGAGTGTTGGACTAGATGGGCCTTTGGCCTGATCCAACATTGGCGTCTCTTATGTTCTTATAAGAAGGAATTGGATAAACATATGGAGCAGAGGTCCATCAGTGGCTATAGCCACAAGGTATAGATAGGAACTCTCGGTCTGGGGCAAGGGATGCTCTGTATCCTTGGTGCTTAGGGGGGGGGGCAACAGTGGGAGGGCTTCTAGTGTCCTGGCCCCACTGCTGGACCTCCTGAGGGCACCTGGTATTTTTGGCCACTGTGTGACACAGAGTGCATTGTAGTGCAGGAGCAGGTGGTGAACTGCAGTGCTCTTTTGTGTCTGAGTCACACTATTTTGTTTCGGGGTTGATCGTGCATAATCGCAATAATCACAGATACCCAATCTACCCGGAGCCACAACTTTGAATAAGGTATGATGGGTCCTTTAAACGTTGATCACAACAGTACTCTCAATCACACAAATGCAAGGGGGAAATTTATTGGCATGTGGCTTACCGCCACCGTTAACCAGCATGTGGAAACAGGTTGGTGTTCAGTTTGATTCTTCTGTGCAGTTTGGCTGCCTGCACCTCCAACTGAGAAGGTCGAATGTTGGGCTGCATGGGCAGTGGTCCGGTTATGGCTCAAAGACTTGCCATACCTGAAGGGTAATGAAGTGAAAAAAGTACATGCTTATGATTCGGTGACTGCTCTCTTGCTAAAACTGTTTTATATTACAGCACACAAGGCCATGGTGGCTCAGAGGTTAAGACGTTGAGCTGCAGATTGGAAGGTCTGTAGTTCAGCAGTTCGAGACTCGAGTGCCGCATGACAGAGTGAGCTCCCGTCTCTGGTCCCAGCTCCTGCCAACCTAGCAGTTCGAAAGCAAAAAATTGCAAGTAGATAAACAGGTACCACTTCGGTGGGAAGGTAACAGCATTCCGTGCACCTCAGCGATTAGTCATGCTGGCCACGTGACCACGGAGAAGTCTTCAGACAGCGCTGACTCTTCGGCTTGGAAACAGAGATGGGCACCGCCCCCTTAGAGTCGGATTCCAATGGCTTTCGAGCAAGGGAAAACTTTACCCATTACAGCACAATGCTATGTCTGTATTGCTTGCCCTACTAAACCATCCTCTCCTTGCCTCGCATTTTCTATGGAAAATGGGACCCTGAGGTTTTGTGGCGTGTGACCTGGCAACAACCAAAGCTGGTTATGGAGTAATGTGTTTTGTAAATAAATATAGACCTCTCCTTGAAGTAACAGGACTATTGTGGCTATTAGCCACAAGGTATAGATAGGGGCTCTGGGGCAAGGGATGCTCTGTCTTCTTGGTTCTTGGGGGGGCCCACAGTGGGAAGGGCTTCTAATGTCCTGGCCCCACTGGTGGACCTCCTGATGGCACCTGGTCTTTTTGGCCACTGTGTGACACAGAGTGTTGGACTAGATGGGCCTTTGGCCTGATCCAACATTGGTGTCTCTTATGTTCTTATGTTCTTAGGACACCAATGGTTTCAGGTGCATTGTAGCGCAGGAGCAGGTGGTGAACTGCAGTGCTCACATGAGCACTGTGCATTTTTCACTGCCAAACCCAGTGTTACCATTGCCACAGTGTGGTCCTCCATTGCCTTGGCAACGTTTAAAAGCTCACACGAAAATTAGTGTAGCTAAAAATACTTACAGTTACAAACCATTATAAAAAGATGAAGAAAACGTACCTTTGGCATTGTAGGGGAAAAGATCAACACAGAAAAAAACATTTACCATTTCATTCTGGTGCAGTAAAAAGGTAAAGGTAAAGGTTCCCTTGCTCGAAAGCCAGTCGAATCCGACTCTAGGGTTGCGGTGCTCATCTCTGTTTCAAAGCCGAAGAGCCAGTGCTGTCCGAAGACGTTTCCGTGGTCATGTGGCCGGCATGACTAAACACCGAGGCGCACGGAACGCTGTTACCTTCCCACCAAAGTGGTACCTATTTATCTACTTGCAATTTCTTGCTTTCGAACTGCTAGGTTGGCAGGAGCTGGAACTAGAGACGGGAGCCCACTCCGTCATGCGGCACCCGGGTCTCGAACTGCTGAACTACTGACCTTCCACAGCCTGCAGTTCAGCGTCTTAACCGCTTGAGCCACCGCAGTACTGGTGCAGTACTGGCTGTCAAAAACAGGGGAAGAAAGCCAGTAATACTATGTAGTTTTTTTAAAAAAAATAAATAACTAGCAGTCCTGAAAGAAACCCACAATGCCACCCAGGAACAATTACATAGAATCATAGAATCACAGAGTTGGAAGGGTCATAGAGGCCATCTAGTCCAACCCCCGGCTCAGTGCAGGATCAGCCTGGGGCATCCCTGTTTACACATCACTGTTGTCACTTTCACTAAATAGGGTGGCCACAGAGGGACAAAACCCCCAGGTTCACCCTTCATTGCTTACAAAGCGTAAGGTGTCATATTGAACACAGTTAGTTGTAAAATCGTCTCCTGGTACTTCTTCTTCTTACAGCCCTGCTCCTTCTTATGGTTACTTTTTTTGACATATAAAAACCACATCCAAGAGGGAGGAGGAGGAGGAGGAGGA
>NW_015163250.1:4474-31757 GCF_001447785.1 Gekko japonicus | reverse complement strand
TGACACTGTCTAACCATCTCATCCTTTGCCGTCCCCGTCTTCTTTGACCTTCAATCTTTCCCAGCATCAGGGTCTTCTCCAGTGAGTGCTCCCTTCTCATTTGGTGGCCAAAGTATTTGAGCTTCAGTTTCATTATCTGGCCTTCCAGGGAACAGTCAGGGTTGATTTCTTTGAGGATTGACTGATTTGTTCTTCTTGCAGTCCAAGGGACTCTCAAGAGTCTTCTCCAGCACCATAGTTCAAAAGAATCTATTCTTCGGCGCTCGGCCTTCCTTATAGTCCAGCTCTCGCAGCCATACATGACTACTGGGAATACCATTGCTTGGACCATGCGTATTTTTGTTGGCAGGGTGATGTCTCTACTTTTTATCATGCTGTTTAGGTTCGCCATCGCTTTCCTCCCAAGGAGCAGGCGTCTTTTAATTTCATGGCTGCAGTCACAGTCTGCGGTGATCTGGGATCCCAGGAACGTGAAGTCTGTCACTACTTCCACAGCTTCCCCTTCTATTTGCCAAGGAGTGATGGGGCCGGATGCCATGATCTTAGTTTTTTTGATGTTGAGCTTCAAGCCCACTTTTGCGCTCTCCTCTTTTACCCTGAGCAAGAGGCTCTTTAGGTCCTCTTCACTTTCTGCCATTAGAGTGGTATCGTCTGCATATCTGAGGTTGTTGATCTTTTCCCCAGCAATCTTAATTCCCGCTTGTGATTCATCCAGGCCAGCATTTCGCATGATGTACTCTGCATATATATTAAATAAGCAAGGCGACAATATACATCCTTGTCGTACTCCTTTTCCTATGCTGAACCAATCAGTTGTTCCATATCCGGTTCTAACTGTCGCTTCTTGGCCCTTATACAGGTTTCTCAAGAGACATGTGAGGTGGTCTGGTACTCCCATCTCTTTAAGGACCTGCCATAGTTTGTTGTGATCCACACAGTCAAAGGCTTTAGCATAGTCAATGAAGCAGAAGTAGATGTTTTTCTGGCACTCTCTTGCTTTCTCCATAATCCAGCGAATGTTGGCAATTTGATCTCTAGTTCCTCTACCTCTTCGAAACCCAGCTTGTACTTCTGGCAATTCTTTATCCACGGCTTGTAGGATCTTGAGCATGACCTTGCTAGCGTGTGATATGAGTGCAATTGTGCGATAGTTTGAACATTCCTTGGCATTGCCCTTCTTTGGGATTGGAATGTATACTGACCTTTTCCAATCCTGTGGCCACTGTTGCGTTTTCCAAATTTGCTGGCAAATTGAGTGATATAGCCACATGTTTTGCTGGGAGCATTGTTGTTGTTGTTTCGCTGTCTTTCCTGTTCATGTATTTAATTCGGTTTATACCCCACCCTCAATGTTCCCTCTAAACTGTGGAATCTTGTGAGCAAAAACCCTACTTTGTGAGCGACTGGCATTAAAGTGGTGAGTGAGCAATTTGGCAACTGCATAAATTAGTTTGTTCTGGAGGCCTCCTTCCTGAGCTAAGACAAAAGTGTGTGAGCCAGAGGCTAAACGACTGTGAGCTCGCTCACACTCAGCTTAGAGGGGACACTGCCCACCCTCCCCGTCGAGGCGGGCACAGGGCGGCTTACGTAAAATTCCATATAAATTACAATTAAGACCATGAACGTATACGCATAAAATATTAAATTAAAATACGCCTAAAAACGCTGGAACATGGTCTGATAAAAACGAGAGCAAACTTTATTCAAAAATAAGGTATGTTCCGTTGGTATTCATGCCAACTCAGTTTGCTCGACTTATTATGCGGTGGGCACAGGCTGAAGATGAAAGATGGTGAGGCCAGGGCACAGGGACACTCCTCGGTGTGTACTGCGGCTCCTTCGTCAAAAGCCCGGTGGAAGAGCTCCGTCTTGCAATCCCTGCGGAACTGTGAAAGGAACTGTCGGTGTCGAAAGAATTAATCTTCAGTGAAAAGGTTTCCTAAGGAGTCCTTTGAATAGTGCCTTGGCCTTAGTTCTGAAAACACACGTATGTGATCTGGCTGCCCTGCACTTAAACAGCTACTTTGGCTTCATTAATAATTTTAATACGTAATTGCAAATATCCACTTTCATTCTTTCTTTTTTTTAAATCCCCAAAGGGATATTTTTATTTTGCAATAGACTACAGAACTACAAAGAAATATTAGGAAGGGGACTGCAACTAGGGATAAAGGAAAGAAAACCACACTAAACTAAAACCCCAAGAGGAGGAGATCCTTTCACTGTTAATAAAAATGTTAGTACAACAAGTGTTAATACCACAATATACTTGTAGAGTTCTCGCTTATTCAAATAGCCACTTTCCATACAGTCCAGCCTCTCATTTTCAGTTCCAGCCACCCGGACATGGAGCAATGGGTTTCCCTTATTGTTGCCTTTCACCATTATACAGAGGAATGCTGCCTCTGAGAGTAACCCATTATTTGTTCTGATCAACCTTTGCAGCAGCATTCAACGTCACTGATCAACACATGTAGGATGCACAGAGCGAAAAGGGGCTTCCTTTTGTACGTCACTTTGCAGATAAAGTTTTATGAGTGACAGAACAGGCAAGCTGTCAGCTATGCTGCCATGATAATTCAGGAGGCCATCGGCTTCCCTTTTCTGTGTATTAATTACTGCTGCATTCCTTCTGTGCTTCTTCTAGGCTGTAACGCTGTTATCTCTAAGATGTGCAGGTGGTGTAGTGTCTGGAGCGGAGGGAATAACCGTGGGAGCGCTATCAGTTCCCAGCTTTGACTCTAACGGTCTGGGGCTCCTTCTCCCACGCGCAGGAATGTGGCTAATTGGCCTATGACAGGGGGGATGCATACGAATGCCCTATATCACATTATGCTTGTAGGGGTGACGCCATTCTTAACAGTGCCTTTGTTAATGCATCTATAGCTTTTCAATAAAATATAACCTTTCTGATAAGCGTGTACTACGTTGTTGGTTGTGGAACCTGACACAACCTTGCCTTGCAGTCCCTGCCTTTTCCACTAACTCTTTGGCATTGCCAGCCCCTGGAGGGAGTTACTTCTCTTCCTTCAACAAGGCCAGGCCTCTGCCAGCGCTGTCCCATTTGGCATTTCTTGCATGGAGTTATAAAAAGAAATACATGATGGGAATACTTAATTGGATGTCTCCCATTCAATGCCTTGATTTCCGGTTTAATTTTGAAAAAGTTCACCTGATCCCCAGTAATTATTTTTTGTGTGTGATGTAAAAGCTGCCAAGCTCTTCATTGAGTTTGCAGCGGAATGCAGAAATAAACCCTTATTCACTTCGATTTCCCTCTTCTGGACCGTCTCAGTAGGCACAGTATATTTTGTGGGATTCATCAAAAGAAAATGTATCTCTTATTCTGATTGAGGATTCCCCGTTGAATGATGCTGGTCCCTTACATTAAAATGGCCATTTTTCTCACCCATTGCCTGGCTTTGGGTGTGGTGCTGAATGCTGGCCACGAACATGGAGTCAGGGAAGGGGGAGGTATGCGAAGAACTTGCATTCACTGCCTGTTTTCAACCCTGCCCCCCAGAACGACAACCCAGCACCAGTGTTCCCTCTAAGCTGAGTTAGTGTGAGCTAGCTCACAGTTTTTTAGTCCCCGGCTCACACATTTTTGTTTTAGCTCAAAAAGGATGGCTCCAAAGCAAACTAATGTATGCAGTAGCCAAACTGCTCACTCACACCTTTAATGCCAGTAGCTCACAAAGTAGAATTTTTGCTTACAAGACTCCACAGCTTAGAGGGAACATTGCCCAGCACCCAAGGTCCACTACACAATTTTGAATCAGGGTTCTTTACAATGAATTACTTTTTATTAAACCAAAAAGAGACCGATTGGTGGTGCTTCTTGCTTTAACCCACCAAAGAAACCACACTTACGAATGGAAAACTGATATTTGATTGTCCGTCGAGATTACTTTCTGTGTGAGCTACCTTTCTTAATGGAATATGGAAACGCGGGGTTGCTCACTAACACCAATGCAGCAATGCTGGGTTGGATTAATTTTTCTACTAACGATGCACATTTAATACTGACTCACGCTGACTGGTTCTGACAAAGACCCGTACAAAAACAACAGCTAAACATTCCCTTGTCCCCCAAAACCAAATTACTGTCTGTAGTGGGCAGTACAGATGCAATCATGTTCAAAAAAATTACATGGAAATGGGTTCTTATGTAAGGAGATAACTAAGGGGCACCCCCTTTTAACTATGGTGATTACAGTACACAAAGTTCACCAGGACCTAGGGTTGCCAAGTCCATCTTCCACCCCCAATGGGGGACTTTGGGGGCGTTCCTGGAGGGGGCGGGGCATCCCCGACGTGATGATGTCACGTTGGGGACATCTGCCGCCCCCCCACTCGCCCGTGTGCCGGATCTCCAGAAACAGCAGTTCCCTGCACTTAAAGGAACCAGTGTTTCCCTTTTAAATGCAGGAGCCGGCGTTTCCCCTTTAAGAGCAGCCACATTCCCCTTTTAAGAGCACGAAGCTGGCATTTCCCTGCAAGCTTGCGGTGATCGGGCTTGGGAGGAAACACGGGTTCCACCCACTTAACGGGAGAGAGATGGGTGGCTGGGGGTGTTGGGGGTGGGGCTTCCCCCGCCGGCCATCTGGCCGGCAGCGGGTAGAACCCTCCCCAAAAAACGGGGGACCCCTGGCAAACCGGGGGGTTTGGCAACCCTACCAGGACCTCCCTGACCACTTTCCCTTCTGGGAAATTTTGAGGGTGATGTGGATCATAGTCCTTGTTTTGCATGGCTCATGCAGCAATCGGGGGTGGTGGGCAGCGTTCAGTGACGGTTCATGCCTGCTCATGGTCTGCATCAGCCAACCCATGTCCTAATGAGTTCCTGCTGTTGGGTGTGGCCTATTATGCTAATGAGTTCCTGCTGGGCGTGGCCAACTCAGGAGCCAGCCGGAACTCCGTTCCTGTGCGTTCCTGCCCAAAAATAGCCCTGACTGCCATTACATTTTCTGGGAAAACAGCTAAATGAGAATACAGGCAGCGCCAAGGAGCCTTCAACTGCCCAAAAGCACACTCGGCCACATTTTGCTCCCTGCACAGTGCGTTGTCAGAGTTCCTCTCGCGAGTGTCCCTGGGCACTCCATAGGGCTTCATGAGACATCTCTGCATGGGGTACGCACCATCAGCCATAATCAGTGCAGGTACCGTCACCCCTTTCAGATGCAGAGTGAAGTTTCCCGGGACCGGTACTCCTGACTCCATAGCTACACAGAACCAAGAGTTGGTGAAAACATATGTGCTGTGGCTCCATCCACTCTAGCTAACCTCAGCATTAAGTCAACTCCCCGTGTGGTCCACAACTCCTCGCAGCAGAATGGAGGAGCAAATTCTTCCGGTTGCCGCACTCTGCCACTCATGAAGTGAAATGTGGGCAAGGGTCAGCGATACAAGATGGGCAGAGATCAGCGATTATGAACTGCAGGCTGTGGAAGGTCAGTAGTTCAGCAGTTCGAGACCCAGGTGCCGCATGACGGAGTGAGCTCCCGTCTCTCGTTCCAGCTCCTGCCAACCTAGCAGTTCGAAAGCAAGAAATTGCAAGTAGATAAATAGGTACCACTTCGGTGGGAAGGTAACAGCGTTCCGTGCGCCTTGGTGTTTAGTCGTGCCAGCCACATGACCACGGAAACGTCTTCGGACAGCGCTGGCTCTTCGGCTTGGAAACGGATATGAGCACCGCAACCCTAGAGTCGGACTCGACTGGCTTTCGAGCAAGGGAACCTTTACCTTTATCCTGATTTTAGCCCATATTTCCAGACTCTGTAAACATCTGGATTGATCAGTAACTCTGATCAATCCAGAGTCCTGACCTTTGCACATCCTGCCCCTGTGGACATGTTAAAGAAGGTAGCTTGTTAATTATTGCACTATGTAAGCATCCTTAAGATGCTCTCCTTAGAGTATCTGTTTCCCCCGGTTTCTGTACGTGCAAGTTCCAACCTCACCCCACGGTGGGTGGGTGGGGGGCAGAGTGTGCATTGAGAGGCAGACTGATTTCTCCACCCTCAAGAGAGCTGTCTCGTGTGATTCCTTCAGTGAATAAACCAACCTGTGAATATAACTATCAATAAGGACTGTACATTGAATGAATAAATGACTTGTGTCCTGGCGCACAGCAGCAGCTGGGACCTGCTACCACCCTGGTGCCGCCACCGCCGCCATCGGCCCAGAAGCCCACCCCATGGAGGCGGCAGCCCTGGCCCTGTTGGAGCAGGCCCCTTCTGGCAGTACCCACCACGCTATACAGAGATACACCAATGACACTTCCTTACACTTGGCTAGAGTAGACAGGGCATCTTAATATGCCTGCTCAGCAATCTACTGCTGGTTGTCTCGGTACTTGTCTCTTCTATTTTATTTTAATTTGTTTAGACTTTTATTCCACATTCCCTGCAAACGGGCTCAGGGCGGATCGAAACAACAATATAAAATAATATCAACACAATAATTTTGTACCAGCTGAAGTTTCCGGGTCAGCCTCAAGGGTAGGCACACATAGCAGTGTTGAGCAGTGGAACAGTCTGCCTCGGGAGGCGGTGGATGCTCCTTCGCTGGACGTTTTCAAGCGGAGGCTGGACGACCATTTTTCGGGTATGTTGTAGGGCAATCTTTCAGCTCTGCTCCTGCAGAGTGCAGGGGGTCGGACTAGGTGACCTGCAAGGTCCCTTCCAACTCTAACATTCTATGATTCTATGATTCTATAGAGTGAGTCACAGTAATCCAATCTGGAGGTGACTGTTGCATAGATTACAGTGACTAGGTAAGGACAGGACAGTTATGGGGCGGGTTGCTTAGCCTGGTGCAGATGAAAGAACAGCAGCCTGGCAACATCTGTGACCTGGGCCTCCATTGTTTGGTATAGTGGTTAAGTGTACGGACTCTAATCTGGGAGAACCAGGTTTGATTCCCCACTCCTCCACTTGCACCTGGCTGGAAGACCTTGGGCAAGCCATAGTCCTGTCAGAGCTGTCCTTGAAAAAGAGCAGTTTCTGTCAGAGCTCTCTCAGCCCCACCTACCTCGCAGGGTGTCTGTTGTGGGGAGGGGAAGGGAAAGGAGTCTGTAAGCCACTCCTTGGGGTAGTGAAGGGTGGGGTATAAATCCAATCTCTTCTTCTTCTTCTTCTTCTGGCTTCCAGGGTCACACCCAGACTCCTGATGGCAGGTGCCAGTCTCAGAGGCATGCCATCAAGGCCTGGCAGTTGATATCCCACACTTAAATCCCCATGACCCAGCCACAGAACCTCTGTCAAATGAGGCAGATGAAAAGAACGGCAGTGTAAATACGAGTCTTATCTGTGGGTTTCTTGAATGTACAGCCCGCCAAGCTATTAACTCTGATCCTGTAAACCACAGTGTCAAAAAAAGAAAAAGAAAAAGAAAAATAGCTTTATCACGCTGGCTCAAAAACATGCTGTCACCACCACGCACATTATTCATCCACGTGAAAAAAAAATATCTTCAAACCATTCACCACCTCCAAAAATGATGAATACATCATCCATATACTGCCTGTATAGTACTACATCCTTATAAAAGGGGTTGTTGGTAGGATGGTGAATAGTATCTTATTCAAGAGAAGACATAAATAATCAACACTGGGGGCAAAATTGGCTCCCCATAGCAACCTCCTTGATTTGGGGGGGGGGGGAAATCATCATTCAACCTAAAATAATTTTTCTCCAATGTAATGTCTGCCAGTTCCATTAAAAAGAATGTGGGTGGTTGTAAGTTGCTGCGGGAATCCAAAGCTATTTCAATAACATATTTCTCATCATCTTGTGGGATATTCATGTATAACGCTGAATCGTCCATAGTGACAATTTCAGCATCTGTGAGTATGTGTAAACCTTCAGTCTTGGAAATAAAATCCCTGGTATCTTTTATACGGGTGGGAGACATGCACACAAAAGGTTTCAAATTAAAAAAAAATTGTGATAAAGGTTCCAGAATACATACAGATCCAGAGGCTATAGGGTGTCCAGGGTTAGGAAACTCTGGTTTGTGGACTTTAGGCAAGGTGTAAACCACAGGGATTCTTGGATGTTGATTAAGGAGGACTTTATAAAGCGAAATTCTCTATGTGTCCAATTTGTAATGTTTCATCCAAAGTGATCTTAATTAACTTGGGGATATGGTCTGCCCTGCCCAAACCCTGCCCTCCCCAGGCCCCAAATCTCCAGATATTTCTCAACGAAGAGCCAGCAACCTTAGGTTGGCTCTCACACTCAAAATTACCAGTTCTGTCGTCACCCGGACCTGTAAGAGCCATTTTAAAAACCACAGAGACACATAATGCACCTCAGATTTTTTTTCAACATTTCTTTTGTCAGAACCAGTTTGATGTAGTGGTTACGTGCACAGACTCTAATCAGGGAGAACCGGGTTTGATTCCCCACTCCTGAACATGCAGCCAGCTGGTGTGACCTTGGGTCAGTCACAAGTTCTCTCAAAGCTGTTCTCTCAGGGGCAGTTCTCAAGAGAGCTCTCTCAGCCCCACCTACCTCACAGGTTGTCTGTTGTGGGGAGGGGAAGGGAAAGGAGACTGGAAACTGCTCTGAGACTCCAAGTGAAGGGCAGGGTATAAATCCAATCTCTTCTCTTCTTCTTCTTCTTCTTCTTCTTCTTCTTCTTCTTCTTCTTCTTCTTCTTCTTCTTCTTCTTCTTCCTCACAACACCCGTGTTAAATAGGCCTTGCCAAGTTCTGTTTACAGTATAGAAATTGGAGCAGTATGATCACTGGTCACCCAACATCAGCAAGAGAGCCGGGGCCTTCAAACAGAGCCAGTTTGGTGCAGTGGTTAAAAGCAGCGGACTCTAATCTGGAGGACCGGGTTCGATTCCCCACTCCTTCACATGAAGCCAGCTGGGTGACCTTGGGTCAGTCTCAGTTCTCTCGGAGCTCTCTCAGCCCCACCCACCTCACAGGGGGTCTGTTGTGGGGAGAGGAAGGGAAGGCTATTGTAAGTCACTTTGAGACTCCAAGTGAAGGGCGGCGTATAAATCCAATCTCTCCTTCTTCATCATCCCAGATCAGAGACATCCGCAGACCATCTCTCTGATTGCCACCCTGACCCTCAACCACCAAGCTTGGGAAGTTCTTGAATCTGCATCCAGTTCCCTAGAGGCACTTACCTCCCTCTTTTACCACCTGATTGTCTTGTGGCCCTGCTGAGACGCTGCCCGGGTGTCACAATGCTGCTGACCCGCCTGTCTTTTGTTGCACGGCTCCGGAATGTGTTTGGTGATGCACCAGGAGGCAGTTGTGGAAATCAGTCTGAAGGAGGCAGAGGTGGAGGCCGCTCTAGGGCTTTGTGTTTGTGCTCTCAGCTATGCATCAGTCCTAAAGCCAACAGGGTTCGGAAACTGTAAGGAGGACAGGGAACCGCAGAGGCTGGTTTCACAACACAAACGAGTAAGTACCGCTGTTTTGGTCCCATTTAGCTGTGTGCTTCAGGTAAAAAGGTAAAGGTTCCCTTGCTCAAAAGCCAGTTGTATCCGACTCTAGGGTTGCGGTGCTCATCTCCGTTTCCAAGCCGAAGAGCCAGTGCTGTCTGAAGACGTTTCCGTGGTCATGTGGCCGGCATGACTAAACACCAAGGCGCACGGAACGCTGTTACCTTCCCACCGAAGTGGTACCTATTTATCTACTTGCAATTTCTTGCTTTCAAACTGCTAGGTTGGCAGGAGCTGGAACTAGAGACGGGAGCTCACTCCGTCATGCTACTTCAGGTATAGTTCCCTAATCTCCCCTTAACAGGAACCCCTTTGCAGCCCAGGTAGCTGAGAGTGCTGAAATGCCCGGGGGTCAATCTTTGGGTCAGGATGGAGAAATGCAGGCGATTGGAGGAAATTAAGTCAATAAAGTTGTCGAAGGCTTTCAGGGCCGGAGTTCATTAGCTATTGTAGATTTTCCAGGTTGTGTGGCCGTGGTCTTGGCATTGTAGGACCTGATGCTTCGCCAGTAGCTAATGTTCCCTCTAAGCTGTGGAGCCCTGTGAGCAAAAATCCTGCTTTGTGAGCTACTGGCATTAAAGTTGTGAGCGAGCAGTTTGGCTACTGCATAAACGAGTCTGCTCTGGAGCCATCCTTCCTGAGCGAAGACAAAAATGGGTGAGCCGGAGGCTAAAAAACTGTGAGCTAGCTCACACTAACTCAGCTTAGAGGGAACACTGGCATCCTCAGAGGTATAACACAGAAAGTTATACCACGGCCATACAACCTGGAAAATCTACAACAGCTAAGTCAATAAAGCTTGGGTTGGACGAGGTTTGGAATAAGGACTTGTACTATGAGACTTTTCAGTTTAGGAGATGCCCGGGGGGGGGGGGGACATAATACAATAGAGCATTATAAAACTTGTGCACGGGGTGGAGAGAGTTGACAAAAATAATTTTTCCTCCCTCTCTCAAAATAGTAGACTCCGAGGGCATCCACTGAAGCAGATGGGCCGTAGGTTCAGGATGGACAAAAGGAAATACCTCTTCTACAGAGAGTGATTAAAATGTGCAATTTGCTGACCAGAGGATGTAGTGATGGCCACAGGCAGCTTTAAAAGGGGATTAGACAGATTCGTGGAGGAGAGGGCTCTCCGTGGCTATTAGCAATGGTGCCTAAAGGGAGCTTCCACAGTCAGAGGCAGATGGCCTCTGAATCCCAGAGCCAGGAGGCAACATCAGGGGAAGGCCTTTGCCCCTAGGCCCTGTTACTGGGCCTCCAGAGGAATTGGTTGGCCACTGGGTGAGACAGGATGTGAGAAACTAGATTACTATTGATGCCAAAATGCTGTATACACAGCATTTTAAATGCTTGACTCAACATGTTTCTTACCCCGGAGCATATTTATGTTGTGAGAATGGTGATAACCACAGAAAACAGGGAGGAGAAGGAGGAGGAAGGAGGGGGAGGAGATTGGATTTATACCCCGCCCTTCACTACCCGAAGTAGTCTCAGAGCAGTTTACAATCTCCTTTCCCTTCCCTTCCCCACAACAGACACCCTGTGAGCAATGTACCCTCTAAGTTGAGTTAGTGTGAGCTAGCTCACAGTTCTTTAGCCTCTGACTCACAGATTTTTGCCTCAGCTCAGGAAGGATGGCTCCAGAGCAAACTAATTTATGCAGTAGCCAAATCGCTGGCTCACAACTTTAATGCCAGTGGCTCACAAAGTAGAATTTTTGCTCACAAGACTCCACAGCCTAGAGGGAACATTGCCTGTGAGGTAGGCGGGGCTGAGAGAGCTCTTTCAAGAACGGCCCTCGAGAGGACAGCTCTGAGAGAGCTTGTGACTGGCCCAAGATCATGCCAGCAGCTGCAAGTGGAGGAGTGGAGAATCAAACCCGGTTCTCCCAGATTAGAATCCACGTTCCTAACCTCTACACCAAGCAGGATAGGAGACCACATGGCAAGAAGCAGTGAAGCGAATGGACTAGAAATCGATAACCAAGAAGAAGGGAGAGGGGACACAGCTCAGACCGCTGCCTGGGCCAGAATTGAGCTTGACTGGAACGAAGCAGGCCCCATTGTGAAAATACGGTCTTCCTAGGCTCCCACCTCATGACCTTATGAATGTCAGGGTTTGGGATGCTGGAGAGTTGGCTTCATTTAGAGCTCCAACAGAGATGAAGTTCACCATCCGTAGGAAAGCTGCAAATTTTCAGCCTCAGTTTGCCTCAGGGCTGAGCAGGGAACGGAGAAGGGGTTTTAACCCTTCAACCTCCACTCAGGTTCCCTTTTTGAAATCCGGCTCCCTGCTTTGTTGTTTGGATTTTAGAGGAAAGTGTCCCCAGTGTTAGCAATTTGGTGTAATGGTTTGGTGTACAGCCAGTTTGTAGTGGTTAGCAGTACGGACTCTGATCTGGGAGAACTGGGTTTGATTCCCCCACTCCTCCAAATGCAGCTGCTGGTGTGACCTTGGGTCAGTCACAAGTTATTTCAGAGCTGTTCTCTCAAGGGCAGTTCCTGAGACAGCTCTCTCAGCCCCGCCTACCTCACAGGGTGTCTGTTGTGGGGAGGGGAAGGGAAAGGAGATGGTAAGCCGCTCTGAGATTCCAAGTGAAGGGTGGGGTATAAAGCCAATCTCCTCCTCCTCCTCCTCCTCCACCTCTTGGCAGCTTGGCTAAGAGTTCAGAGTTGCTGCCAATTGGGGGCATGAAGTCCAGCAATGTCTGCAGAGTGTCCATACTGTGGGGGGGGGGGTTGGTGACCCACATGCAATTACGAGCCAGGCACTGTACACCCCTGGGCAAGAGGGATAAAAATGAAACCAGAGATGCTGGAAAGAAAAACCACACCGAAAGAGAACACTGACTGTTGCTGTTATTTAAGCACACAGCATCGAAATGAACCTGGAGGGCGGAAATACATTATTGTCAAGATCTTTCCAATACAGCATTCTGTAATCTCAGCAGACCTAACATGGTTTAATAAGGGCCAGAGACAATCCTAGAGAAGATACCAATTTACATCCTAGAGAAGATACCAACACCGAGGAGCTGGCAAAGGATGTGGAAGGCATGTTTCTCACACCAGTACAGGAACAGGTTTTACAGCCAGTTTGGTGTATTGGTTAAGTGTGCGGACTCTAATCTGGGAGAACTCCACTCCTCCACTTGCACCTGTTGATGTGACCTTGGGTCAGTCACAAGCTCTGGCACAGCTGTCCTTGAAAAAGAGTTCTCTCAGCCCCACTCACCTCACAGGGTGTCTGTTGTGGGGAGGGGAAGGGAAAGGAGTTTGTAAGCCGCTCTGAGACTCCTTTGGGTAGTGAAGGGCGGGGTATAAATCCAATCTCTTCTTCTTCGCAGTTCTCTCAGAGCTCTCTCAGCCCCACCTCCCTCACAGGGTGTCTGTTGTGGGGAGGGGAAGGGAAAGGAGTTTGTAAGCCACTCTGAGACTCCAAGTGAAGGGCGGGGTATAAACCCGATCTCTTCTTCTTCTTCTTCTTCTTCTTCTATTTTGTTTCCTTGCTTAATTTAAGCGATTTCTTCTCTGAAATGTAAGTCATTTCTTGTTCAAAGCTAATTCAATGCATTTTGGTTCCTGGTCTGTTGTTCTATTCCAGTGTCATACCATGAATACTATTTCTTGCTGGCTTCCCAAAGAAAACGGTTTTGTGTGTATCTCATTAGTTCATGAAATAATCCAGATCCCTAATCTGTGTTTTTTTTTAAGTACATTTTATTCAATTTTTCAGAGAACAATATAACAAGATCTACGGAGTAGTGCATAGACTGTAAGGATATAGTGAAAACGCAGAGAAATAAAGCAGTGTATGAAGTGTGCATACAAAGGTTACAATATGATAACAATAATTAATAGTTAATAGTCGGATGCATAGGAGCGTGAACTGATGTCAACCTCATCGATAAGAGTACCAAGGAAACCTATAAGAACAATCATAATAGGAGACAGAGCCATTTTGGTGTAATGGCTAAGAGCGCAGACTCGGTGAGTAGAGTACCCACCAATTTTCTACTAGCAAATGAGAACCCATCTGCAGGCCATAAATTCAATAAAATTAAGGCCGGATCCCAAGGAACCTCATAACCAGTTAAATCTTTAACCTTTCTAATGACAAGTACCCAAAATTTCTCAATACTTTTACACTTCCACCAGCAGTGATAGTAAGTCGCTCTTTCCCCACATTGTTTCCAACACAAGGGTTTCATTTGAGGCATCATGTGTGTTAGTCTAGCTGGGGTAAGGTACCATCGGGTGACCTTAATATAGATAACATCAGTGTTTGTTTAGAAGTGACCGACAGTGTGATATGAAACTGGAACAATAATAAGTTCATTGTTTGAAGTCTCGGGGGAACGACATCATGAGAAGGCATGCATTCAAAAGCGGAAAGCCATTTTGCAATAAACTTGGCTTGAGAAGAGTGATTACTAGAATGAGTCAGCCAGTCAGTGGTTTTGTTCCCATTATGAAAAGATCCCAGAGTTTTGATTGCCACGGTGTAACGGATTTATCCCTCCATTTGGAAGCAAATGCCCGTTTTAGCTGCCAACAATAAAGGGGTGATTAGGTCTCTTGGGAGACCTCTTAGGAGAGCCAGTTTGGTGTAGTGGTTAAGTGTGCGGACTCTAATCTGGGAGGACCGGGTTTGATTCCCCCGCTCCTCCACTTGCACCAGCTGATGTTGTAGGAGGGCAGTGCTGACTGCGTGGCAAACCCGCATGAGGGCACTGGTCTCCTGGCTGTTCTCCAGGAAAGGTTGGGAATCTAGGTAGTAGGCTAATTGCACAAGGCAGAAAACATCTGCTGCGTTCATCGTGAAAAGCTACCTTGGCAGAGGGACAAGAGATAAGGAGCTGTAAGGTTGAGATCAACACATTCCATGCCATGAACGTATTCCTGTAAATTTCCCTGACGAAGGGAGGAATAAAGGAGGGGGACGGGGGAATTATTTTAAATAAATATCTCTGCTCAGCCCAGCGAGGGGGTCAGAGTTTTCAGCAACCGTTTGTCTTGTGTCTTCTTTGAACCCTGCGATACCACATGATGTGACCTTGGGTCAGTCACAAGCTCTGGCACAGCTGTTCCTGAAAGAACAGTTTGTTGTCAGAGTTCTCTCAGCCCCACCCACCTCGCAGGGTGTCTGTTGTGGGGAGGGAAAGGAGTTTGTAAGCCGCTCTGAGACTCCAAGTGAAGGGCGGGGTATAAGTCCAATCTCTTCTTCTTCTTCTACTTCTTCTTCTTCTTCTACTTCTTCTTCTTCTTCTACTTCTTCTTCTTCTTCTAGACATCGGGTGTTCTGTTTTTTGATCTTTTCCAGAAAGCCGCTTGAAGGTGAAGACCGATTAAATCCCACCGTATGCCGTTGAGCGATGACACCTTGGTCTTCCTCTACCGTGTGAGCAAAACCTACGTTCAATCAGCATTCTCGTCCTTTCCGTGAAATCTCCAGAAACACACTGGCAAGAAGATCTGTAGCGACTGGACTCTCCCTGGGAAGAGAATAAGGCCCTTTGGGAAGAAAACAAGGCCCTGCGGGTGGAGAACCAGGCTCTCCGGTAAAAGAATAAGGCTCTGCAGTGGTTGCCGATGGAGAACAAGGAGGTACAGGAGCTCTACAACGAGAGTCTTCAGCAAGTGCTGCAGCGAGACATCAAGCTTCTAGACGGCCTTCCAAGCTTAGGGCTCCCAAACAGTACAGAAAACAAAGCCCTCCAAGTTCTCCAAGAAGAGAACAAAGCCCTCCAGTTCTTTCGGGATAACGATGTCACTCTGAAGATCACTTTGAAGGTCAGCCTGGACGAGGTCTTCCCTGAGAAGAAGGACTCTATTCCAGTTCTCCAGGAGGAAAAACTCACTGTCCCGTTACTAGGTTGGTGCCAATTTGGTGTAGTGGTTAGGAGCGCAGGCCCTAATCTGGGAGAACCGGGTTTGATTCCCCCACTCCTCCACGTGCAGCTGTTGGTGTGACCTTGGGTCTGTCACCAGTTCTCTCGGAGCTGTTCTGGAAAGAGCAGTCCTCAAAAGAGCTCTCTCAGCCCCACTGTCGTGGGTCCTGGCTCTGCTGAGGTTGACTACTCCTCAGATAAGGAAGTGGCAGGGTGCGACCCAGTCTCCTCTGGAGTCACAGCACAAGAAGAACCCTCAACAGCAGGGGTCATTTCCTGCAGGAGCGCACAGGAGCAGAGCTCCAGCAGTAAAGAGCCCAGGGGGTGGGCACATGCAACAAGCCCCACCCCCTGCTCCCAGCAGCCCTCAGTCAGAGCAAGAAGCAGCCAGGTCAGCTGCAGAGCCCTCCTCCCGACCCCCCGGTCCAAAACAGTCCAGTGGCACCTTTAAGACCAAGTTTTATTCAGGTACAAGCTCTCCCTCCTCTGCGAGGACAGATCTGCACGTTTCCCCCCCTTCAATAGCTAGCAATCCAAAACACTCCAGTGGAGCCTGAACGGTGGGTGTTGCCTTCTGACACACTTCCGGTGCTGTCAGGGGGTGTGGCATATGCAAATGAGTTATGCTAATGAGTTATGCTAATGAGCTCCTGCGCCTCTTTTTCTACAAAATGACCCCTGCTCAAAAGTACCTGAGGAGGAGGAGGAGTTCCCAGCAGCTGCACAGGAGGTGCAGCCAGAAGGAGAGTCCTATCCTGAGCCTGGCCCAGCACCCCTAGTCGCAGACACCCCTAGTCGCAGACACCCCGAGGCCAGACTCCCCGCCGAGTTCTCCTGAGTGCCCCATACATAGGGGAAGCTCACAAACACTCCTTGCACCTGCTCCAGAGCGGCGGCAACTCTGCATCCTCAGACCTGCTTCCCTGTGTGTGTGTGTGTAGCAGCCGCTCCTTGTCCTCGAAACCTGCAACCTTGCATTGACTTCCCTGGCTAGCTGACCTTTGGCGCCATTGTTTACCTTGATTCTGAGACCGTGTTTTCCAGCTTCTAGTGTGTAGTATCCATGGCAACCAGCAAAGACAGCCCCACCTACCTCACAGGGTGTCCGTTGTGGGGAGGGGAAGGGAAAGGAGACCGTAAGCCGCTCTGAGGCGCCTTCGGGTAGTGAAGGGCGGGGTATAAATCCAATCTCCTCCTCCTGTCAGTCAACATAAATTCTCTCAGAGCAGTTCTCTCAAGAGCAGTCCTCGAAAGAGCTCTCTCGCCCCATCTACCTCACAGGGTGTCTGTTGTGGGGAAGGGAAGGGAAAGGAGAGTGTAAGCGGCTCTGAGGCTCCTTTGGGTAGTGAAGGGTGGGGTATAAATCCAATCTCCTCCTCCTCCCCCTCCTGCAGTCAACATAAATTCTCTCAGCGCTGTTCTCTCAAGAGGAGTCCTCGAAAGAGCTCTCTCAGTCCCACCTACCTCACAGGGTGTCCGTTGTGGGGAGGGGGAAGGGAAAGGATATCGTAAGCCGCTCTGAGGCTCCTTCGGGTAGTGAAGGGCGGGGTATAAATCCAACCTCTTCTGTTCTTCTTCTTCTAGGGAAGGAAGAGCCGGCAGTCCCCGAAACCAGCAAGGCTGTGGCGGCCCAAGAAAACAGTAGCGAAGCTACCCTGCCTCAGACAGTCAAAGCTGCCTCAGAAACTCAAGAGGAGAGCGGCACTTTGCCAATCCTGGAAAGAAACGAAACTCCTGTGTCCCTGCCAGAGGAGAGTGAGGCCTTTGCGGTGGCCCAGATGCTAAAGGATACCGCCCAGTCCCTTCGCAGTGAGAATGAGGCACACCGGGAAGAACAACGGGCCTGCCCCAGTCTCCCCCAGGCAGTCAAGGCCGTCTCAGAAACTCAAGAGCAGAGCCGAACTTTGCCAGTCCTGGAAAGAACCAAAACTCCCGTGTCTCTTCCAGAGGAGACTGAGGTCTTGGTGGTGGCCCACATGGTGAAGGATATTGTCCGGTCCCTTCGCCATAAGAAGGAGGTACACCGGGAAGTAAGATGGGCCTGCCACACACTCCAGGGAGAGAACAAAATACTCCTGGAAGAGAACAGCAAGCTCCAGCTGCAGCTCGGGGCCGTCAGAGGGGCCGTCGACAAGATCATGGCCCAGATGGATGCCTTGCAGCAGGAGCTGAACGCCTCTGCCTTCCTGCTTGAGGGTCCCTGTCAAGGGAAGAGCCTCGGGGAGAGAGAGGGGCCCTTCATGCCCATCTGCTAGGTGTCCTCTCTCTCCCGGACATAACACCTAATAAAGTTCCATTGTGAGTTGAAAAAATTGTGATGTTGTAATGTATCCTGCCAACCTAGCAGTTCGAAAGCAAGAAATTGCAAGTAGATAAATAGGTACCACTTCGGTGGGAAGGTAACAGCGTTCCGTTTAGTCATGCTGGCCACATGACCACAGAAACGTCTTCGGACAGCGCTGGCTCTTCGGCTTGGAAACGGAGATGAGCACCGCAACCCTAGAGTCAGATTCAACTGGCTTTCGAGCAATACAATAATACAATACACATTCGATTTATATACCACTCCTCCCAAGGGCTCGGAGCGGTTTACAGACAATGTTAACATTCTAACTAGGGCCACAATACTTTTTGGGGGAGAGGTGAGTGCGGATGTTCTGCTGGCTTTTCTCCTTGGTGAATTCCGTCCTACTTTCCTCCCAGCGGTGTTATCTTTGGGACAGATGTGATTCTGATAGCGACCCCTTTCGGAGTGGTCCTTACGGCGCACCTCTGCCACGATCGCAGGAACTGGCCTCCGTCCCGATAGGCTCCGGCCTCACTGCGTCGCCGCGTCGTCACGTCACTCAGGCCAGTCTCCTTCCGGATTGCTCGTCATCTGACACCAACGCCGCCACCATGCTTGCTGCCCTACCACTTCGCCGCCTTGCCGATTTCTGCTGCCGCCACTTCAGCTTCCATTGCTGTACACCATTCCATTGAAGGAGGGTACCCCCCTACTCTAGGAGTAGGTACCCATTTATCTACTTGCCCTTTAGGGGCTTTCGAACCGCTGGGTGGGCGGGAGCTAGGACTAGGGCCGGGAGCTCACTATGGCCGCGGTGGGACTCGAACAGCCAATATGGCTGTTCGGTGATATCATTACTCTTGCAGGCTTCTTACAGCCTGCGCCACCGCTCCCGCCCAACCAGCGGTTCGAAAGCCCCTTAAGGGCAAGTAGATAAATGGGTACCTACTCCTAGAGTAGGGGGGTACCCTCCTTCGTTGGAATGGTGTACAGCAATGGAAGCTGAAATGGCGGCGGCAGCAATCGGCAAGGCGGCGAAGCAGCGAAGGGAACCTTTACCTAAACCTAATGTATCCGTCTCCGACCATGTCTCCATGCAGTCATGCGAAGCGCCCGAGCTTAGCTTCCAAAGACAATGGCCCAATTGGATCCTAGCCGCCACCACTCAGAGGGTTAGGTTTCCGCCTGGGTGCCTATGGAACTCTCGGCTTGTTAGGAAGCGGTGTTGGGGCTGGTGAGTTAACACCAGAGCAGAGTAGCACAGTATGGTGCAGAGCCAAGTCCCATAGAGTCCAATGTCCACACAGGTGGGGAAGGAATATATACAAGGTTTATTTACAAAAGTCCTGTTAAGCGGTGCAGGTATACACAAATCAATGATCCAGCCGATAAAGTGCTTCGCCAAACGCCAGTCTACATCAGAGAGAGAAGTTAGACTGTACATGGAATGCTGATATACAAAAGTCAGCCAATCAGCACTTGCTGCTGAGTCAGCCAGTCAGAGCCTGTTTGCTCCAGCTAGAGCCGCTAGCATGGAAGGCTGTCAGCTGTCATTTAGATGGACTTCATCAGAATCTGACAACTCATATCTTCTTACATCAACACGGCTACCGTTCTAGCCTATCACTAGTGTGTGGGTGTGTTTGGGTGTGGGGTTTTGTCCACATATAAGCCGGCCTGAGAGCCAGGAACTTTGTCCTGTTCTTACCTTGCCGGAGGTGCTGGAGCTCATTAGCATAACTTATTAGCATAACATTTGCATATGCCACACCCCCTGACACCACCGGAAGTGTGTCAGAAGGCAACACCCACCGCTCAGGCTCCACTGGACTGTTTTGGATTGCTAGCTATCGGGGGGGGGGACGGACGTGGAGATCTGCCCTCACAGAGGAGGGAGAGCTTGTACCTGAAGGCGGGCTGGGGGGGGGCACTGCAACTTACCTGGCTGCTTCTTGCTCCTCCGGGCCCGACTGAGGGCTGCTGGGAGCAGGGGGCGGGGCTTGTTGCATGTGCCCGCCCCCTGGGCTCCTTACTGCCGGAGCTCCGCTCCTGTGTGCTCCCGCGGGAAATGACCCCTGGTGATTCCGCATCCAGCATTTGCTCCACATTTTCTCAGCTGGGAGGGGAAAGTGCAGCTCAAAACCACCTCCAACGACCTCAGGGCAATGCCGTACTGACTGCACAGTCACCCCTGAACGGCCATAGAATGGCCATAAATCTATGGAGAAGGCCCCATAAAATCCGAGGATCAAAGAACTCAAAAATGGCATGGAAAGTGGAGAGTCCCATAAAATCCGATAATCAAAGGAAGTGAAGGCAGCCTGGATTGGAGAGGCTACCATAAAATCCGCCGATCAAAGGAAGTGAAAGCAGCAATGCAGAGGGGAATTTCTGTTCCAACGTGGGTGTCGTAAAACAACGGAGAGAAAAGCCAGTGCAGAACCAGTGTAGTGTATTCAAAGCTGCCTTGAATGCATGATATGTTGGGAAACGTCTAATTGAAGTGTAATGTAAAGCTTCGTCCTGGGCTAGGATCCAAATCCATCCAATCGTGTTACTAGCCCAGGAAGCACCTAACCAATCACCTTCAGGCAAGCTCCCTGAGCGGGAACATCCGTGATTGGTCCTTATATAAACAACCTTATTGGTTGGTATTTGTACAGTGGGTGTGGCTACATTAGCCGGGAATGTTTAAAAGCAGGACAGCTGAAATATAAAGGCTGTTATGGCTATAGGATGTTGATCCGTGTTGGAGTTGTGTTCGAGTTGAAGAATAAAGTTGTGTTCTTGCTGAATCACTCTCCGACTGATTTGTTAAGTGAACGACTTAACAACCAGCCATTGTCACACTGGTAGGGGGTGGGAGGGAACTTTCCGGGAGCGGGGCAGCACCCGCGCAATGTGCTGACGACGTCACGCAGAAAGGACATTATCGTGCTGGGGACGTCGTGTGCCAACGCTATGGTTTTGGGGGCAAAACTTTATGGTAACGTTGCCTTCAAACCATAGAGTTTTGCCCAACAACCAGAGTGTCACCACGCGACATCCCTGGCATGATGACATCACTTCTGTGTGACGGCGGCACATTCCTTTTGGTGGCAGGATGGCCGCCCCACCAGCCAGCTTGCCGGCGAGAGGCGAGCCCCCCAAACCAGGGGATCCCCTGGTCCCACCTGGGCAATGGTAACCCTAGGAAAGGGCCACCAAGTCACAAGTGACCTAGGGCAACCCCATAGGGTTGTCAAGACAAGAGGCAAACAGGTGGTTTGCCATTATCTGCCTCTGCGTAGCCACCCTGGACTCCCTTGGTGGTCTCCCATCCAAGTCCTAACCAGGGCTGACCCTGCTTCGCTTCCGAGATCTGATGAGATCAGGCTAGCCTGGGCCATCCAGGTTTGGACAGATGAACAGAGCTGGTTAGCCATTGCCTGCCTCTGCGTAGCCACCCTGGACTCCCTTGGTGGTCTCCCATCCAAGTCCTAACCAGGGCTGACCCTGCTTCGCTTCCGAGATCTGATGAGATCAGGCTAGCCTGGGCCATCCAGGTTTGGACAGATGAACAGAGCTGGTTAGCCATTGCCTGCCTCTGCGTAGCCACCCTGGACTCCCTTGGTGGTCTCCCATCCAAGTCCTAACCAGGGCTGACCCTGCTTCGCTTCCGAGATCTGATGAGATCAGGCTAGCCTGGGCCATCCAGGTTTGGACAGATGAACAGAGCTGGTTAGCCATTGCCTGCCTCTGCGTAGCCACCCTGGACTCCCTTGGTGGTCTCCCATCCAAGTCCTAACCAGGGCTGACCCTGCTTCGCTTCCGAGATCTGATGAGATCAGGCTAGCCTGGGCCATCCAGGTTTGGACAGATGAACAGAGCTGGTTAGCCATTGCCTGCCTCTGCGTAGCCACCCTGGACTCCCTTGGTGGTCTCCCATCCAAGTCCTAACCAGGGCTGACCCTGCTTCGCTTCCGAGATCTGATGAGATCAGGCTAGCCTGGGCCATCCAGGTTTGGACAGATGAACAGAGCTGGTTAGCCATTGCCTGCCTCTGCGTAGCCACCCTGGACTCCCTTGGTGGTCTCCCATCCAAGTCCTAACCAGGGCTGACCCTGCTTCGCTTCCGAGATCTGATGAGATCAGGCTAGCCTGGGCCATCCAGGTTTGGACAGATGAACAGAGCTGGTTAGCCATTGCCTGCCTCTGCGTAGCCACCCTGGACTCCCTTGGTGGTCTCCCATCCAAGTCCTAACCAGGGCTGACCCTGCTTCGCTTCCGAGATCTGATGAGATCAGGCTAGCCTGGGCCATCCAGGTTTGGACAGATGAACAGAGCTGGTTAGCCATTGCCTGCCTCTGCGTAGCCACCCTGGACTCCCTTGGTGGTCTCCCATCCAAGTCCTAACCAGGGCTGACCCTGCTTCGCTTCCGAGATCTGATGAGATCAGGCTAGCCTGGGCCATCCAGGTTTGGACAGATGAACAGAGCTGGTTAGCCATTGCCTGCCTCTGCGTAGCCACCCTGGACTCCCTTGGTGGTCTCCCATCCAAGTCCTAACCAGGGCTGACCCTGCTTCGCTTCCGAGATCTGATGAGATCAGGCTAGCCTGGGCCATCCAGGTTTGGACAGATGAACAGAGCTGGTTAGCCATTGCCTGCCTCTGCGTAGCCACCCTGGACTCCCTTGGTGGTCTCCCATCCAAGTCCTAACCAGGGCTGACCCTGCTTCGCTTCCGAGATCTGATGAGATCAGGCTAGCCTGGGCCATCCAGGTTTGGACAGATGAACAGAGCTGGTTAGCCATTGCCTGCCTCTGCGTAGCCACCCTGGACTCCCTTGGTGGTCTCCCATCCAAGTCCTAACCAGGGCTGACCCTGCTTCGCTTCCGAGATCTGATGAGATCAGGCTAGCCTGGGCCATCCAGGTTTGGACAGATGAACAGAGCTGGTTAGCCATTGCCTGCCTCTGCGTAGCCACCCTGGACTCCCTTGGTGGTCTCCCATCCAAGTCCTAACCAGGGCTGACCCTGCTTCGCTTCCGAGATCTGATGAGAACGGGGTAGCCCGGGCCATCCAGGTCAGGCATGCAAACTAGAAGACGAGACATTTTATTTTTATTTTTTATTTACTTATGTCATGTACAGTCCTCCTTTCTCACTTGGACTCAGGGTGGATTACACAGACAGGATGTGACATTCGACAAACAATGCGGGAGGATTAGGGCTGTCGAACCAATTAGAAATCTGAAACCAGAACATGAAGCACAGCATAAGCGTAAATGTTCGCGTGAGACATTAAATGAGAACAGAAATTACACAACAGGATCCTAGTTTCAGTGAGCTACCGGTAAACAGAGTGTAGACCACGGTCCCTAATAACATATTTAAGTAACTTTGCGAATCATCGAGTACGTGTGCAACTCTAGCGCCTCTGGGAAAATTCAGTTTTGCATAGTTTGCAGACATTCAGGCGAGTGGGAGACAGTTTGGTGTATAGTGATTAGGAGTGTGGACTCTGCTCTGGGGGAACCGAGTTTGATCCCCCACTCCTCCACATGCAGCTGGTGGTGTGACCTTGGGTCAGTCACAAGTTCTCTTGGAGCTGTTCTCTCAGGAGCAGTCCTTGAAAGAGCTCTCTCAGCCCAACCTACCTCACAGGGTGTCCGTTGCGGGGAGGGGAAGGGAGGGGAGATTGTAAACCACTCAGAGACTCCTTTGGGTAGTGAAGGGCACGGTATAAATCTAATCTCCTCCTCCTGGGTCTCAAAAAGAATGGAAAATTGGAAGAAATTGGGGGGGTGAAGCACAATTCAAGTGGGGGGACCTGCAAACCTGTCTGGCAGCCAGAAAACCTGCTTGTCTCAAGTTTGTCAAAAGATTTGTCTGGTGTGTTCACAGCCCAAATCTCTGGATTTAAGCATCCACAGATAGGATCATGATGAGAATCAGATACACTCAGGGCTCTTTTTGTAGAAAAAGCCCAGCAAGAACTCATTAGCATAATAGGCCACACCCAATAGCAGAAACTCATTAGCATATTGGGCCACACCCCTGACAGCACCACACATTAGCATATTAGGCCGCACCCACATGTTACCAGAAGTGTGCTCATCCAGCCACACCCACCTTTTGCTTCTTATTCTGTTTACCTTGTTTGTTGTCAAAACCCAGGGCTTTTTTTGTAGCAGGAACTCCTTTGCATGTTAGGCCACACACCCCTAATGTAGCCAATCCTAATGAGTTTCTGTTGTTGGGTGTGACCTATTATGCTAATGAGTTCCTGTTGGGCGTGGCCAACTTGGGAGCCAGCCGGAACTCCGTTCCTGTGCGTTCCTGCCCAAAAATAGCCCTGGATACACTGATTTTTTCTTGCCTTGCATCATTTATTCTTCTTCCACAAGTCAAGGAAATTGGCAAGGAATTAGTTAATTATCTGCCGCCTGAGGAGCTGGCATCAATTTATATTCCCGGTGTTATGTCTTCAGTTAACATACATTCTTGTGAATGCTGCCTGGCAGAAAATGGAGCTCTGAAATGTAATAGATAAAATGCCAGGCAACGGTCAAGGTTTGAGTCCTGTGGTACCTTTAAGACTAACAAAGTTACACGCCCAGGGAAATGCTGATCTCCACTTTGGGGTCAAGAAGACATTTTTCTCCAGGCCAGTTTGGCTGGGGATCCTGGAGGTTTTTGTGTCATCTTCTGGGCAGGGAACAGCAGTCACTGGGGGTGTGGGAGGAGGTATTTGTGAGCTTCCTGCATTGTGCATGGGGTGGGACTAGATGACCCTGGAGGTCCCTTCCGACTCTATGATTCTAAAGTTTTATTCAACATGTAAGTTTTCATGTGCATGGGCACTTTGTTAGACACAATGAAATGAAAACCACCAAACATACAGCAAAGACGGCCTGATAACACCCACTCACCACCTTACATGTTGCCAGGCATTTCTCACGCTTCCTGAAATGTCAAGGAAGCAGCCAGACAAGAGAAATGTCGATTTTAGAAAACCTGAGACAGACAAGGGGATTTTTGTTCAAAACTTGCGAGCTGAGAATGGTTACTGTGATGTGGAAATGAAATACGTTCTACTCCAAGACTGGATGCAGGAGCCAGGGTACAGTAGACACACAAGGAGGAAAATCACACAGCAGTACAGAAATACCAATTGCAAGGTCTGTGGACAAAGGACGCTGAAAATACAATGAAATGTAATTGCTAAATGTACTATATTAGGGAATATGCAAAGCAGCATGTAGGAGAAGACACACAGTAATGAAAGAACCAGTATAGCAACATAAAGGTAAAGGTAAAGGTTCCCTTGCTTGAAAGCCAGTCGAATCCGACTCTAGTGTTGCGGTGCTCATCTCCGTTTCCAAGCTGAAGAGCCAGCGCTGTCCGAAGACGTTTCCGTGGTCATGTGGCCAGCATGACTAAACACCAAGGCGCACGGAACGCTGTTACCTTCCCACCAAAGTGGTACCTATTTATCTACTTGCAATTTCTTGCTTTCGAACTGCTAGGTTGGCAGGAGCTGGAACTAGAGATGGGAGCTCACTCCATCCTGCGGCACCCGGGTCTCGAACTGCTGAATTACTGACCTTCCACAGCCTGCAGTTCAGCGTCTTAACCACATGTGTGACTCCAATTAGATTCCTCAATAAATTATTCTCGTTCCAAATATTATGAGCTTCTATTCCACTATCTTCTCCAAAGATACATAAACACTATTAAACGTTGTTGTTGTTTTTCATTAATGGCTGTAGATGGTAGTAGGCCTTCAATCAGTTTTCAAGGTTCCGTAGAATTCCATAATATTTCAGAATAATCCAAGAAATTCAAAGAATTACAGTGCTTGCATTAATGGGCAGCCAAGTCACAGTTTTCAGAAGAACCATTCTATAACGTTGCCAAGCTGGGTATTCACAGCCCTTGCTATTGAGAACCAAGGTACAGACAGAGTAGGTGAGAAATTAGGTTGAGAGTCAGCAAGTGGATTGCACGTGCAGAAGAAATGGACCAGCCGAGAGACCATAGCTAAGGCAGGCCTCCAGAATTTAGGGTAGCCAGCTCCGGGTTGGGAAATTACTTGATATTTGGAGGTAAACCCTGGGGAGAGGGAGGTACAATGCCATTGAGTCCAACCTCCGAAGCAGCCATTTTCTCCAGGAGATCAGTTCTAATTCCAGGAGATCTCCAGGTCCTGCCAGGAGGTTGGCAACGCATGGCTGCAGGACTGAGAGAAAGAAGCTGGCTGGGTCACACCTTGTATGATAACGCCCTGGAAACATGTTGCATTTCGGAGACACCTTTGCATTTCGGTTGCATTTCGGTTGCATTTCGGAGACACCTTTGAAGCACATCGGGGAGTTCCCGGGATCCGGACAATCTCCCCCATTCTCAGTTCCCGCCTTTCATAATTTGAGCAACGGGATAGGAAATCGAGGGGATGGCTTCCATGGTGATGTCCTACTCTCTGTGGTGAAGGCCATAGATAACGGGGAGATTCATAGAGTGTCAACAAGAAGTGATGTCATGTGAAGCTACGCTCATGCCAATCATAGAATTATAGAATGTTAGAGTTGGAAGGGACCTTGCAGGTCATCTAGTCCAACCCCCTGCACTCTGCAGGCGCATAGCTGAAAGATAGCCCTATATACCCGAAAGATGGTCATCCAGTTTCCACTTGAAAACGTCCAGCGAAGGAGCATCCACCACCTCCCGAGGCAGACTGTTCCACTGCTCAACCACCCTTACAGTTAGGAAGTTTCTCCTGGTATTTAGTCGGTAACGACTCCCTTGTAATTTCCTTAGCTGAAAGATAGCCCTATATACCCGAAAGATGGTCATCCAGTTTCCACTTGAAAACGTCCAGCGAAGGAGCATCCACCACCTCCCGAGGCAGACTGTTCCACTGCTCAACCACCCTTACAGTTAGGAAGTTTCTCCTGGTATTTAGTCGGTAACGACTCCCTTGTCATTTCCACCCATTAGATCTAGTCTTGCAATCCGGAGTAAGAGAGAATAGATCCACTCCATCTTCTACATGACAGCTCTTCAAATATTTGAAGACTGCAATCATGTCCCCTCTAAGCCTTCTCTTCCCCAGGCTAAACATACCCAACTCTTTCAGCCTCTCCTCGTAAGACTTGGATTCCAACCCTCTCACCATCCTGGTTGCCCTCTTCTGGACACGTTTGAGCTTGTCAACATCCTTCCTAAAATGTGGTGCCCAAAACTGGACACAGTACTCCAGGTAAGGCCTGACCATAGCAGAATAGAGCGGAATTACCACCTCCCTTAATCTGGACACAATGCTTCTTTTAATGCATCCTAAAATTGCATTAGCTTTCTTCACAGCCACATCGCACTGCAGGCTCATGTTTAGCTTGTGATCAACCAGAACACCCAGATCCCTTTCACATGTGCTGCTGTCAAGCCAAGTCCCTCCCATTCTATATCTATGCCTTTGATTTTTTTTGTACCTAAGTGTAGGACTTTGCATTTATCTCTATTGAAATTCATTTTATTTGTCTCAGCCCACTGTTCCAGCCTATCTAGATCATTTTGAAGCCTGACTCTGTCTTCTTCAGAATTAGCAATCCCACCTAACTTCGTGTCATCTGCAAATTTGATAAGCATCCC
>NW_015163250.1:0-3762 GCF_001447785.1 Gekko japonicus | reverse complement strand
ACAAGGTATATCCTTCAATCGCTGTGCTCCATATATGAGACTCATCCCACCAAGTCTCAGTGATACCTATCAGATCATACTTACTTTCCACTATTTGAAGTTCAAGTTCCTCCTGTTTATTTCCCATACTCTGTGCATTAGTATAAAGACATCGCAGATTACAGACATCCTTTCCTACCATAGGCCCCTTCAATTTTACATGAAAATTACTGAACTCACCTCTCTCCCATTCATTTATTCTCTGGTCACTCCCCTGACGGTGTTTGAAGCCGGAAAATAGCAGAGTTGTTGTAGTGGAGTGTTTACAGTTTATTTATAGAGCTTATATACATACACACAGCTTGTAGCAGTTCAGAATATTCACTGACAAAGTGCTTCGCATAACAACAGTAACCATAAAGGCAGTACTGTACAAAGAACTTATTACAATATATACATCCATTGACCAATCACAGTACAGTCCTGTACTCTTGCTGAGTCATTCTGACACCTTCAGATATGACGCAACTTTGGTGTCATATGACCTCTTAGCTGTCATTCCAGATCATCTAGATCTAACTCATGTTCAATGACAAGCTGTGATCTTGCCTATACTGACATCCCCTTCTTGAACTTAGTGTTGGGGATGCCGCACAACATCAGGCATTTTCTTCCCACCCCTGATGTCTTCAGTTTAAAGCCCTCCTGATCAGGTTCGCAAGTCTTCCAGCAAAGACATTCCTCCCATTCTTTCTAAGGTGCACCCCATCCGTCGCCAACAGTCCTTCATGTCGGAGGTACATACCATGGTCCAGGAAGCCAAATCCCTCTCGACGACACCATCTACGTAACCAGCCATTCACGTCCAGTATCCTGTTCCCCCTTCCAGCTCCATGGCCCTCAACAGGTAAAATGGAGGAGAACACCACCTGTGCCCCCAGATCGTTCACCTTCTCGCCCAGGGCCTCGTGTCTTTGGAGATGCATTCAAGGTTTCTTCGGGCCGTATCGTTTGTTCCCACATGGATCAGCAGGAGCTGAAGAATAAAGAAGCTCGTTTCATTTAACTGTTATTATAGTTTATTATTATATCATTGAAGTTATAATAATACAGATTGTTGTTTAGACTCATATTTTTGGGTGTAGATGATACTGAGAATTATGCTACCAGTTACAAATAGTGTTTGCTGTGTTTGCCTGTTATTTTTCTGTATTCAGTTGTTGCTATTCATTACTGTACTCTTTGTATTGTTAGCATGATGGTATGTTAAGTTCGAACGTTATCCTGCAATTTATATAAAATATATCTAATTCTCAACAGCCCCCTCTGCATGCACATACTTATTTCTGCAGGGGGCCTACTGTCCCTCAACAGGTTTTTCAACAGACTCAGGGGACTCCGCAGGTCTGCAGAAAAATCCAAAAAGTTAAAAAAAAGAACCCTCAGGGAGGGTTGAATCCCCCCCCCCAATACCTTTTGAAATGGCAGCAGCAGGGATCTACTCTAGGCCCCGCTGCATTAACAGTGAGAGATAGACTGTCTGACAGCCAGAGAGACAGAAAGAGATAATGAGTGGGGAAGGAGGACAGGAAGCAAAAGTAGAAATGGAGCTGCAGTTGGGGAGGATTCCTCCTGCAGTATGTTCCCCCAAGAGCACTACGATCGGGGAGCCTCCATCTCCTGGAAGTTCCAGGTCCCCGAGAGATCAAGTTTGCCCTTACTAGGGCCAGGGGATTTTCGGTGGCAGCTCCTACCTTGTGGAACAAGCTCCCGGAGGAGATCTGGGTCCTGCGGGACCTTGTGCAGTTCCGCAGGGCCTGCAAGACGGAGCTCTTCCGCCAGGCTTATGAGTAGGAGCCGCCGCCACCACTACCCCACCACCGCGGTAGTGTTTCATCGGCTGCCCCCATTAAAGGGGGGTAAGCATTGCCTGGCAGGAGTTTACAGATAGTGTTGTGGGTAGACCGCACTATCGAGATAGCTGGCCGCCAAAATTGGGGTCCCATCTTGGAAGAATTGACATAGGAAGATTACAGCACCGTGATGTACAGCCTCTCTGACTTGCATTTTGAAGTTATTTTCCCAGGCTGCTACCTGGCTGACACCCTGTTCTCAAATATAGGGGTGACATTAAAAGGGTTGCTTCTGCCTCTATAAGCTGTAAATTGCCCCTCTGCGGGAGGAGGGGGTCTGATTGCTAGCACTATACCTAATAATCTGCGCAAGTCTAGCAAATTGTCAGACTCAGGCATTTGACCAGCTGTATCTGTTGTATTTCTGCCTACTGCAAACTGACCTGATGTATTTCGCTTGCTTCCCAGGCACCCTGCTATACCTTTAGCTCTGCCTTCTGTTCTCTTATCGCCTGCCCTCACCTGCATTCCTGAGGGGGGGAGTGAGTGTCTGTAGTATTTAGGGAGGCTAGCTTTGGTAACCCTTCTACGGAGCCTCAAGACATCTTCCTCATGAGAAATGGCCGTGAAGTAAAGTCTGTGCCTGGCTAGATACTGACCGTAAAGCTTTCATGGTCTTTGTAGCAATACTGACGTGGATGAATGAAAGTTTGGGGTTGTACCGATATGTTGCTTTCCCGCCTTTGTACCTCAGTCCTAACAAAGT
This sequence comes from Gekko japonicus, assembly GCF_001447785.1. Classification (NCBI taxonomy): domain Eukaryota; kingdom Metazoa; phylum Chordata; class Lepidosauria; order Squamata; family Gekkonidae; genus Gekko; species Gekko japonicus. The sequence continues at coordinate 1,164 of NW_015163250.1, read as the reverse complement.
GTTTGAACCCATAGCATATCATGTCTCTTAATAAAACATTCAGACCAGGTAGAGAAAGAGGTACTTTTCTCCCTTTCTCACAATACGAGAACTCGTGGAGACTCCATGAAATTGCTGAGCGGTCGGGTTAGAATGGATAAAAGGAAGTACTTCTTCACCCAAAGAGTGATGAACACTCAAGCATAATAAAGGGATTTGAAACAGGTACATAACCAATAGGTCACCTTCCCGCTGGCGGGTAAGCTAAAACGGGTTCGCGCTCATTCCCTGAGAACCAGGCTATCTCCAGACATAACACAGGTGCAGTTCCCAGGCTCTAAAAGCAACAAGCTGGCAGTGAAGCGAACTCCCCCAATACATCCTCCAGTTGTTTGGCTTAGGCATTACAGCAGAATAAAATACTGGCGAACAGGCAGGGGGGGGTGAGCAACTGTACAAAGACACAAGTAACACAGAACACCATGGCAGCTTGCTGACACTCCTATGTTCTTATTCACTGAAGAAAGTGTGTGAAGAGACTGATTTGACTGGCAAAGATTTTCTTGGCAAAGGTCTGAGCATCCAAGCAGCAAATAATCTAAAGTAATCCGGGTGTGTGTGTGTGGGGGGAATAGAGACACACAATGGGATATCCAAAACCAGGACGTTGATGTTCATAAAACCAGGAGTAGCTGTGGACAAGCCAAAAATCTTGTGTGAATTCTTCCAGCAAGCACAGTTGAATGAAATATGACAGGACAGAGCTGAGCATAGCGTGACCAGGTACATTTAAGCCCCCCCCCCCCGGGACTCATGGCAAAGCAGGCCATGAACACAGATTTCATTTGGGTATTCCCAATCCTCCAGACTATTTGCCTAGCTTAACTGATTTTTCGCTCTCTGTGCACGTAAAACCGACCATGGCTACAAAGGCTCAGAATGAGTAATTGCTTTTATAAGCAGGCGACATAAAAACAGACACAAAATAATATATTGCCACATCAAAACCACAGCAGCTATAAAAAACAGAGGTAAAAAATTAATGTGGCTATAAAATGCATTATTAATATGTACCACTAAAATAAGACATTACTCTCAATCACAAAATGCTGGCCAAAAAGGGGGAGTCTTCTATATAGATTGAGGGGCTCTTGAAATGATGATCATGATGATGATGATGATGAT
>NW_015163249.1:18813-49550 GCF_001447785.1 Gekko japonicus | reverse complement strand
AACTTTGTCTGAAGATGGCTTCTATCCCCAGTTATCTTACCTCTGCATACCTGTGTCTTTCCCCCTCCAAACCATTCAATTTTATACCCTTTTTTCTTGCCTGAAAATGGCTACGTTCAACATACTCTAAAATCTGTTGTTTGTTTTGGTAGGAGACAGAGAGAGAGAGAGAGAGAACACAAATAAGCAATGCAGTTGGGTTATTGTGGAAGTATATTGAGAGTTTTAAGGGTATTATGGGAAATTTGTGAAAAAATTCTCTCAGAGCAAGTGCAGAAGGGCACATGGTTGGTTAAGGTTGTACTGTAATGCAGAATTGCATTTAGATGGGCCATGAAATGTGACAAGAACATTTGAACATAATGGGATGGACATGGAATGTTTTCACATGTAAACCTTGTGCCAGATGTGGAATGTTTTTTGCCCTAAACTTAACCTCACATCATGCTGTGAGAATAAGATAGGATGAGTTCTGCTATGATGGAAGGATGCACTACAGAAGTGCTGAAGGCACAGGTTTATATCCAGCCAGCTTTTTCACTCAATATCATCCATTTACTACAGCCCCCATCTCACATGGCTTTTGTTCATGCAGGTCCCGTGATCACTGGCATAGCTTCTTTTGGATGTCCAAAGGGGACTGTTCTATTTTTTTAGCACCAGAAAATTTGTTTGTTGGATCTCCAGGGCAACTGATTGGCTATTGTTTGAAACAGGATGCTGGACTAGATGGACTACTGGCCTGATCCAGCAGGGTTCTTCTTATATTCTGGTATTCTTGGCTTGTATGCAGTAGAATGTGGGGCAGTTTTATACTACTGTAAATAAAAGAGAGGTTGGTGGCTTGACTATATGCATGTAGTTGGGTCATAAGTGAAGTGAGATTATTATTCACATGATGCTAGCTTTCAGCTGAGCTCTGATGGCATTTTCCCAAAAGATGCTTAAAGCAATTCCTGCTCCATTTGATTTATAATGTATACCTACATGAGAGAGAAAGCTCCTTTCCATTATAATTGCCACATGCAACTGAAGTCTCATGGACGACAATATTCAGATTGCTTTTGTCTCCCATTGTCAATACAAACTGTTACAGAAGAAGCCACCATGAGTCAGAAGGAGGTGTGAAATATTTTCTGCCAATGGGCCTTTGGCCTGATCCAACATTGGCATCTCTTATGTTCTTATGTTCTTATGTTCTTTTGTCTCCCATTGTCAATACAAACTGTTACAGAAGAAGCCACCATGAGTCAGAAGGAGGTGTGAAATATTTTCTGCCATTAACCAGCTCTGTACTGGAAACTTCTGTATCTGCTCTCTACCATCAGCTGTGACATTTATTTGATGATATATTATTCAATAAGAATGTGTGTAGAGCAACTGTTGTTTCTAGAGAGCTGAACCATTTTTTTTTCTCGGTAGTACCATCCCACGTAATAGCCCACTTCTTGACAAATGAAAACTGAAATTCTCACCATCTCAGAATGATTCAACCACCATCTTGGAACAATTTAATTATGTTATTGGTGTAGTATGTATTGTGCATTTATTGTTGGTTTTTAACTTTTCATTATTTATTATATAGCTTTTCTGTTGTTTGCCGCTCTGAGTCCTGCTTGCAGAGAAGGGCAGCCTAAAATCTAAGTAAATAAATAAATTAAAATAAATATTCCAGACTACTTTTGGGCACCTGTTAAAGCTCTAATGGTCCTTGCTGGACCTCTGCCATCTTGGAACAATTTAATTATGTTATTGGTGTAGTATGTATTGTGCATTTATTGTTAGTTTTTAACTTTTCATTATTTATTATATAGTTTTTTTTGTTTGCTGCTCTGAGTCCTGCTTGCAGAGAAGGGCAGCCTAAAAATCTAAGTAAATAAATAAATTGAAATAAATATTCCAGACTACTTTTGGGCACCTGTTAAAGCTCTAAAGTTAAAGCTCTGAGAATTATTCCTAATTATAAGGGAGATGTCACTGATAAATGAAAAAAAACAAGTTGGTTCAGGTAGACACAGAGTATCCAAAGCTGTTAATTTGATTTAATCCATATCTTTAGGCTGCTGACATAATACACACTAGAAAACCGCATCAAGCCATTCCAACATAGATCTTTGCCACTTTAGATCCCATTAGGCCAGTGCTGTGATAATAAGTATGTTGACATTCAACTCCTGTGCTAAGAAAAGGAAAACTTAATGAATCTGAATAGATTAGGACAACATGGCTCATATAAACACAAATGTTTTTTATGCTTCTCACGTGGCTTTTGTTCATGCAAGCCCTATGATCATTGGCATAGCCTCTTTTGGTTGGCCAAAAGGGACCTTTCTTCTAATTTTTAGCTTCCAACATAGATATTTGCAACTTTAGATCTTATTAGGCCAATACTGTGATAATAAGTATGTTGACATTCAACTCCTGTGCTAAGAAAAAAAAAACTTAAAGAATCTGAATAGATTAGGACAACATGGCTCATATAAACACAAATGTTTTTTAATGCTTCTCACGTGGCTTTTGTTCATGCAGGCCCTATGATCATTGGCATAGCCTCTTTTGGTTGGCCAAAAGGGACCTTTCTTCTAATTTTTAGCAGCAGAAAGTTTGTTCATTGGATCTTCAGGCCAACAGATGTCTGCTGTGTGAAACAGGATACTGGACCAGATGGACTACTGAGTTTATCCAGCAGGGCTCTTCTTATGTTCTTATACTCTTGTGTTGTTAATTTTTCTGATATTTCAAGGAAACCTGCATGGACAAATGTGTATCATTTATATACTTCTCCTTAGCAGCTGTTTCCTATTGTTCAGTTCAGGCCTCAGCATAATGATGTAGCATTTAGGGGAAAATATACACCCCAGTAAACCAGCCCCAGAGGCTAAGATGGAGAAGATCTCCACAGCCACCATGTCTTTCCCTTTGGTACTCAAGTAAGTTGGAACAAAGGATAACCAAACACTGCAAAAGACTATCATGCTGAAAGTGATAAACTTAGCTTCATTGAAACTGTCAGGTAACTTCCTGGCCATGAAAGCCACTGTGAAACTGACAATGGCCAGGAATCCCATATAGCCCAGGACAATGTAAAACATGGCAGGTGAGCCCTCCTTACATTCCAGTATGATCTGCCCATTGACTGAGTGCATGTTCATATCTGGGAATGGAGGGGAAGTACTTAACCAAATAGCACAAATACCCAATTGTACAAAGGAGCAGGAAAGGATGATAAAAATTGTTATTCTTTCCCCCACCCATTTCTTCATCCTAGATCCTGGCTTGGTAGCCATGAAGGCCAGGACCACAGTGATTGTTTTAGCCAACATACTGGAAAGGGCCACAGAGAAGATGATACCAAAAGCTGTTTGTCGAAGAATGCAAGTCACCTTTCCAGGCTTTCCAATAAAGAGTAAGGAGCAGAGGAAACAAAACAGGAGAGAGATCAGTAGAACGTAGGTGAGGTTCAGATTGTTGGCTTTGACTATGGGAGTGTCCTGATACTTTATAAAGGTTCCGAGCACCAAAACTGTGACCAGAGAGAAAGAAATAGCCAACGTAGTTAAAATAGTGCCCAAGGGTTCTTTGTAGGAGAGATAGCTTATAACCTTGGGAATGCATTCATTTTGCCATTTGTTGGGATAACTGTCTTCTGAACATTTGACACAAGCATCCATGTCTAAAAAAAGAAAGAAGGTATATATATTAAAATGATTGTCTCCCTGTCTAGATTCCTAGACTACCAAGTTTCCCTCCACTCTCCAGCACTGAAAGGAATTCTTTAGTGTTGGAGAGGCATTTGATCAACCCCTGCTTTTTGTATTTACACTTCTGAAATTCTCATTCCACTTGACTTAATATTAATTTACATTTACTTTACAAGCCCCGTGCTGATTCTGTGTTTTCCTTGTTTGAGCAAGACTTTCATTTTTAAAACACTACCTTTCTTGTCTTTTATGACTTTATTTTGCTAATTAACCATGAGCAATTATACTTCATTTAAATAACTTTCAAGCATCCTGAGGAAGTTTAACCCTTTACAACACCATTTTGAACATTTCTCTTAGTTTTGAGACATTTGCTTTTCTGAAATCAAGTGTGCCTGTCTTGGACTTGGCTCTAGAGAGGGACTGTGGCTGTCACTGAGTATCTGGTTGGAACGTAGATGGTCCTAGGTTCAATCTCTGCCATCTCCATTTAAAATGATCTGGTAGTAGGTGATGATAAAGATCTCGCCTAATAACCAAGAGACCCGCTGCCAGTCTTAGTAGATAGGACTGATTTAATGGACCAAGAGTCTAATTCAGCATGTCTTTTGGGGCAACTTTCAATTTACAAACGTTTTCATTTACTAGTAGATTTTCCGGGTTGTGAGGACATGGTCTTGGCATTGTAGAACCTGACATTTTGCCAGTAACTGTGACTGACATCCGCAGAGGTATAACACAAAAGATGGAGTACTCTCTGTGTCACCTGTGTCTCTGTGTCACCTTGACACAGAGATTACTTCATCTTTCTGTGTTATACCTCTGAGGATGCCAGTCACAGTTACTGGTTAAACGTCAGGTTCTACAATGCCAAGACCATGGCCTCACAACCTGGAAAATCTACAGCAACTAATGAACTCCAGCCGTGAAAGCCTTGGACAACATATTTCCATTTACATCAGTAGCACTGTGGTCACTCTTCATATTTGGTTCATACGTGGCACCAATGTCTCTTGCCAGGTCTCGAGTACCACTAGAGCCGAATCCACAGTTGCCTCCCTTCTTCTTTGTGCTATGACTAATTGTACCATGCCATTACCATTTGGGCTATCTAGACATTTTGGTGTTTTTCTTGCAACAAAATCATACATGCATTTTCTTTATCAGTGTGCCAGTAATTGAAGTCATCCGTTATTTCTATAACTTTCTGCTTTGGTTAACCCCCCATTTCTTTTTCCATCTCAAGACTACCACCCAGGTTCTGATCATGTTAATAGTAGGACATAACCACTTTTAAACTCCCCTTTGTGGCCTGGTATCTTCACCCATAGGGATTTAATAAAGGAGTTTATTCTTCCTATGTTTTCTAGTTCAGTAGCCTCTATGCTTTCCTTAACAAATAGGAGGAACTCTGCTCCTAATAATTCCTCACAGTCCTTTCTGTAGAGTTTATATCTAACTCTGTATCCCATTGATTTTTCCCTCTTTCACTAGGTTACTGAATGCCCAATACGCCTACATTTTCATGTAGAACCAAGTACTGCAACTCTCCCATCTTGGCTCAAAGGCATCTGGAATTTCACATAAATGAACAATTAGATATAACGGACATTTTGATATACAAAAAGCTGAAAGTAAAGTTGTTTAGGGCAGCATATTGTTCTCCTTGTTGTTACGGACCAGAATGGTGTTAAGGGCACAGATGAAACTGCGGATTTAAAAGGTGCCACTAATTCAGTCTGCTGTAATGAGCAGAGAGCCATGTCCTTGGCATGTGTATCTTCAAGCCCTGAATACCTTCACTCTCAACTTTCTGCATATCAATAGCTATTGGAAAGATTTTTAGTTCAGTTTAGTTCAGTTGTTAGCCTACTATACATTCTCTTCTGCTCACCTTTCTGATCTGCAACCATCCCTTCTGGACACAGAGCACAAGCATAACAGCAAAATTTCTCCTCCTCCTCCTTTTTCTTGCTATAGCCAGGGTAGCAGGGGTCATTACACATAGAAATGGGCTGTACCTGTCCATTAACCAAAAAGATTATCATCAATGATATGTAAAAAGGAAGATGCTTGTCTCATAAAACACACCAAGAAATGCAGATCAAGAACATGTAAATGTAAATCTTCGGCTTTGAAACTGAGATGAGCACCGCAACCCTAGGGTCAGATTCGACTGGCTTTCGAGCAAGGGAACCTTTACCTTTACCTAGTCATGATCAATGAAGCTGACAACAGTAAGGCTGGCCATCAGAGTCGTTGCTGCTGTCAGGTCCAGAGCATATAAGTATTTAGACTGATGACCAAGATAGTTCAGAGAGATCTTGATCTGTTTATGAATGAATAAAGATGGTGCCATATTTTGGCAGAAACTGAAATATACTGTGATGTATTCAAAAGGATCAAATGGCTTTTAAAGGCAAATCAGAAGAACTAAAATCATTGGCATTTTTAAAACGATTAATACATAAGGTCAAAAGACAGCTTTGATTTCCCAAGAGGCAGTGGGAATATTGTTGTAAACTGTGGTTTAGAAAATTTAAGAAGCAGCCCTAAACAGGCCTCAGGAGATTCATTTTATTCAGTAGGGCTTATTCCCATGAAAACATTCTCAGGATTGCATTTTCATGTAATCTAGGCCCAGGTAGCACTTTGAGGCTAGGCAGAACTTTGAAATAACTAAAATGGATTTCCCCCAGGTTTTATATGGACTCAAGCAGCTGTTTCCATGTCTTACCTGGTTAAAGCCTTTGTGCCACACAATCTGATCATCATAAAGAGTTAACTCTTTCCTTGGAGGAGCCTGGGGATCCAATCTTCCCACCTTTACTCTAGCAAAAGAGTAATTTGGGAAAGTTACCCAGTTGGTAACATCAAAACCCGCCATGAATTCTCCATTTTCATTAAAGTGGATGGTCTCTCCTGCACTATTGTTGAATTGGATGCCCCTTAGAGATCTGTGGATCTAGATTTTAAGAGAAAATGAACAAACTAAAGAAAACAAAGGTGCAGAAATCATTACACTGAGCTGTGCAAACGTCCCGACTTCACTAGATGTAGATTACTTTGATTTCACACTGTCTGATTATTACCTACACCAGTTACTTACTTGGAAACCAGGAACCATACCAAAATAGAACATCTCTAACCTCAGCACAACATAACTGTTCCCCAGACTATGTATGGCTTTCTGTGGACACTGGACTACTGATTGTGATGTACTGGAGATTGTGATGTACTCTCCCAATTAGTATTGGATGGGAGAAATCATTACCTGGAAAAGGATGTTTGATGAATTCACTTTTCCAGTGTAAATGGGAGCTAGTACGTATAGGGAAAGGATATAGATGGCCAGTCTTCAGCAACAGTGCTTACTCTCTGTCTAGCCTCTATAACACCCCAAGAGTTGATGATACAAGGGCCCCTATATCCCTCATGTCTACACTAACAGTGTGCAATACCAGATCAGAACAAAAGTACACACCTCTATGAGATGTTGCAGGAAGAAAAAAATGACTTCGTTTGCATAACAGAAACATGGCTGGGAAAAAATGACATGATGTGTCTGTCCCAACTAACACTGCCTGGTTACGCGGTCCTCCACCAATGCCACACAACTGGCTGAGGAGGAGGCATAGCTGTTATCCTTCATGAGTCCTTCAACATCTGCAGTCTTTTAGCACAAACTATTATTGGAATTTACTGTATGCTCCTTACATTAGGAACTAAGGAGATGGATGGAGCATAATGGCAGGGTCTCAGTTAATTACTCTCTGCATTCCACAGTTAAGGAATCTGCGCATCAATCTCCAGTCTTGACATATTTGTTTGTTTCCTTCACTATGTTTCCCCCCAGAATTAAACTCCATCGAATGTTAACCATATAAACTAAGCTTGTGATTCCTTTTGGTTCTTGAATCTGTTAAAGATCTTCATTATGCTGTATGCTATACCTATATGCATGGATTGGTAATTTCAGTCTCATTGTATCTGAAGAGGTGTGTGCACATGAAAGCTTATACCTTGAATAAAACGTTATTGGTCTTAAAGGTGCCACTAGACTCAAACTTTGTTCTGCTGCTTCAGATGTACACAGCTACCCACCTGAATCTAGGGATAGATTAGTCATTCTTCTTGTCTACTGGCCACCCAGTTCCCTAGTGGGCACCCTCTATGAGTTAGCAGAGGTGCTGTCAGCAGTGGTGCTGGAGATTCCTAGACTGATATTTTGGGAGGACTTCAACACTCATGCTGAGGATACCTCCCTATCATGAGAAAAGGCTGACACGTGTCCAATGCACGTCACCTACTATACCTCGGTTCTAGCTGTTGGTGTTGGCCTCTTACCAAAGGCTTGTGGAAAAAGTGCAGAACTAAGGCTAAAGGAGCCCTTCTAGAGAAGCGGACCTCTAGCTGCAGATGCACACACACACAGAGACACAATTCTTAAACACTACTACTTTTATTTAAGAGTTAAGAAAAGGTAAAGGTAAAGGTTCCCTTGCTCGAAAGCCAGTCGAATCCGACTCTAGGGTTGCGGTGCTCATCTCTGTTTCAAAGCCGATTTAAGAGTTAGTACAAGGTTAAATATAGAGGGGTTCGGCCAGCCAGTTGCTTGAAACCGAAAGCCCTCAATGCAAATACTTATTTTCTAAGGACGGACAAGCACATACAAAGATAACAACGGAAACAAAGTATCAACATGTATACAAAGAAAGACAGAGGCCTCTAGGCTACTCCAAGATACAAGGAGAGCAAGGGTCCCTCTGTGTCTCAAAGAGTGAGCAACGAATGGTTATGGGGCTCTCTGTTTTATACAGATACATCAAAGAATTTCTCAAGAATTGACACATTGGTGAATAACATCTATTCTGACATCAATCACAAGTTTGAAGTCAGTGGACTATTTCTTTTTGGTTGGGATGAGGGGAAACAATTTGTTTATAGTACATGTTCTGATAACAATTTACATCTCGAATTATAACATTGAGTTAGAGCTGTCAGGATGTTACTGCAATTGTACTCTGCTGGGAGATAACACAGAGTTCTCTATGTTATCTCTGATATGCAAGGGAACTATTACTTTTGTTGATTGAGAGACCCTAGGCCAAAGGGGTCTCTCTTGCTAAATGTGGATTATTCCTTTCAGTTTTACATTTCTAACTTTTAGGATAATTTACAAGGGTCTTAAACTTGGGGAAAGAATGCAGGCTTCTATTACACATACAGACTGAGATGAGGTCAGGTAGAGGTCTCTGTGAAGCTTTCTGGGAGTCAGGTTTTTGCTGGCAAACAAGCTTCTGCTCTAACAGAACTAGAGTTACATGGATTCATAAACAGGATTCATTTGTAAAGCCAAACACATTACGTATTAATTTTTTCTTTCCCCACTCCCCAGGACCAGCCCAGGATTTTATAGCTTCTTTGACTTCCTTGGGTCTCTCCCAAATCATGACTGACCCAACACACGAAAGAGGTCACACCCCGGACTTAATCATTTGCACTGAGTTTTTGAGGGAAGGTTTGGTTTCAAGGCTGGAGATTTGCCCTGAACCATGGTCTGACCACTACCTTCTTAAAGCCAAGGCTAATGCAGTGCCAACACCTGGCATGAGAGTGGGCATGGTTAAAATGGTCCAACCAAGGAGTCTCTTGAATCCTGCTGGATTCTAGAAAGCTTTGGGGGATTTTAAGATTCCAAACAGTGTTCTGCTGAGGCTACAGTGGAAGCATAGAATGTGAAGCTCCTTGAAGCTATTTATAAGGTTGCCCCTAGTCAACCTCTCCCACCCCTAGCATGAAACCCAGTCCCCTGGTTTACCATAGAGTTCGGTGATCTGGAAGGGGCTGGGAGATGTCTAGGAAGGCACTGGCAGAGAAATTGTATCAAATCTGACAAATTGTGCTATAGACCTTATTGTAAAACCTATGAAGCAGCAGTTACAGTCACAGTGGCAAAGAAAGGCTATTTCTCTACTATTGTGGCATCAGCTACTTCATGTCCATCCCAGTTAGCATCTGCTAATTCTTCCCTGGAAGAATTAGCTGTGATACTTTTGCCAGTTTTTTTGCTGCTAAAACATTGAGAATACGCTCCGATCCGGATGTCAGCTGTAATGTAGGTGCACCGAAATAAAGGTCTAATGCACCACCTGGTTTATTTATGGGTCATTTTGACACTGTTTCTGTGATGGATGTTTACAAGATCCTGGTATCTGTGAAGGCTACTGCTTGTACCCTGGAACCCTGCCCACCCCGGCTGCTAAAATCATGTAAAGATGACATCAACAAACTCTTAGAATCTGTTATAAATCAGTCACTAATTCAAGGCAAATGATTGAGGATTGTGGTCTATACTACTGTTTTTAGCTTACTGTAAGTAGGATCATATTACGTAATTTTTGCACCACATACCTATTCCGTTGTAAATGCCACGTCTGAATGCATCCAATATGTCATATTAATGCTTATGCTGTATTTCTGTTCCTTCTGGTGGTTTCAGACTTCTACAATACCAATGCATTGTCCCATTTTGGTCCCGATCACATACAGAATTAGCCACGCAATGGGCACGACTGCCGGGTGGATTTTAAGGGCGCGATTACATGAGAACATCTGGCAAGTGCCCGTTGGCAACCTGTCTCACTCCACAGAAAAAGCAGAATTAAAAAATACCGGGGAAAGTGCAGTAGGAAACGGGTTTGCGACGGGTCACAGACGGACTTCCCCGTGTGATCGCTCCAACACGCTCCCATTGCATCAGTGATCCCTTGTTGAAGCACACTGGGAACATGTGGTGAAGAAAAATACCCGATTCACCCACCATTGCATCTGACCGCGCAGTGGTGGATCAAAGTACTATGGATCAAATAGCCTTGCTTCTCCCACCTCCCGCGTTATCTGGCATGTGTGACCACACTTACAGTTGTGTCCCATTTTGTTGGTTTTACAGATTTACTATGTGTAATCTGCCTTGAGTCCCTTTGAGAAAGGTGGACTATAAATAATGTAAAAAAACCCCGAAACAAATAAAATTATAGGTTTCTGGAACTGTATCTTTTTTCTCTCTGAGTCTAGATAGCTAGGAAATAAGTAAGAAAAATCCTTTCACTACTCAGCTATATAACGTCTATATGGATTCACATATATGGATTCACATATGGAATAGGGACTCTGTGGAAGTCCTGAAGAGGTGTCTGGAGATGGTATTGGGATGGATGAGGGACAATAAATGGCAGCTCAGTCCAGACAATACAGAGATACTGTTGATCAGTGGAAAAGCTGCTTTAGGACTGCAGATTCAGCCTTTTTGGGAGGGGTTGCAGCCCCTTGAAAGAACAGGTTTGTTGCTTGACGATACTGTTGGATCCTGCTGGACCAGGAGGTCCAGATCTCCTCTGTGGCATACAGTGTCTTTTATCATCTTCTGCTGATACAGCAGCTACATATATGCCTTAAAAAGTGTGGTCTGGCCACAGTGATCCATGCTCTGATTATATTTAGGTCAGATGACTGTAATGCACTTTACTTGGGTCTGCCTTTGAAAATAGTCTGGAAGCTTGAGTTCACCCAAAACACAGCAGCAATGCAGGGATTGTTTCATCCCCGTGATGAAAGCTCTGCTCTGGCTACCCATTTGTTTCTGGGCACAATTCAATGTACTTGATGGGCATCTTCCTCCCATACTGTCCAGCCTACCAGAAAAATCTGCACCACAAACCTTGCTCTCTGTGCCCCTGCTTTCAGAAGTGATGCAGTGGCAACCAGAGACAGGGCTTGTGGGGTGCCCTTCCCCGTGAGGCTCACCCGGTGCCTATTCTTCTTTCTTTTAGGTGCCAGGCTAGAACATTTCTGTTCACCTAGGCATTTGATTTTTAAACACTATTTTACCCTGAAAATTGTTGTTTTAAGCTGCCTGTATCAGTTTTTATGATCTTTGTTTTATGTTGGGCTGGGGCTTTTTAATGTTGGGATTTAATTACTCCCCTTTAAAGTTTTGTTTTACTTATTTTTGTTTTGCAAGTTGCCTCAGGTAGGTTCCTGCAGAGATGGCTTTAAAATGTTGTAAATATATACATAAAGTTAGTGGTGACCACTGTTCCCTCTAAGATGAGTTAGTGTGAGCTAGCTCACAGTTTTTTAGCTTCCGGCTCACACATTTTTGTCTCAGCTCAGGAAGGAGGGCTCCAGAGCAAACTAATTTATGCAGCAGCCAAGTCACTTGCTCACAACTTTAATGCCAGGAGCTCACAAAGTAGAATTTTTGCTCACAAGACTCCACAGCTTAGAGGAAACCTTGGTGGTGACCATGATTTCAGTGGCATTTTTAAAATGAGGGTAGAGGGTCATCCACCTCTGCGTGACATGCTGCCCTCGTTAAAAACAGCGGGATGCCTTTGAGTTATAATTACCTGCCATGGCTGCACATTCCAAAATGCCCTCCTCCCTCCTTCGCCCTTAGTTCTGTATTTGGTTCTCAATGTGGCTATGGCATGCGAAGCACGAGCCACAGCATGGACAGCACTGTAGACATTGTAGCTCTGTCCAGTCATGCTCATTTCAAACAAAGTCCCAGGAAGACTCTCCAGCTTCTCCTCTCCAGTGCAGGGTTTCTTTTTCTCCTCATGTCCGTCAGGATTTTTTAACGAACAGTCAAATGCCTGCTCCCAGAACTCTTGGATAAAACCATCCCTTTTTGCCCAGGAAGGTTTTATGATCTGAAGGAATTTTTGGAAGCCTGGTGGCTGAACAGAATGAACGGTGAAAGATATACCTCCGTGAAACATTTGTGTATCCCAAATTCTTTGAATAGACACTGATTCCATAATCCATTGGCATGTAACAATCCATACTTTACCCAGAGGAAGCGATGAACCTCCTTCTGCTGCATACAGCAATAGTCTCAAGACATACATTGATATAGGTTGTCCATAAACAAAATATACCTTGGCTTTGCTTTCCACAAGAACTGGATATTTCTCCAACATTGTGTAAAGCAGTTCTACCAAATTATCCATAGAAGTGCGTTTTGGGGTTCTCAATGTGAATTCATAGCAGATTCTGTTTTGGGAAAACAGGGGTATCACCAACTGCAAAAACCTGTCCCCGTTGTCATCATCTACAGCCAAGAGCCCTATCCATGTCCAGTTAAAGTGATGAAGTAAGCGGACAACTCCCATGTACTGACTTGACTCATTTGGGACCATCTCATACATGGAAGGGAAAAGTGCTTTGTCACTCTGCAGTGGAGAAAATGATCCATAAGCAAACTGAAAGAAAACGTATAAATTTATTTCATACAGATGACTTTTTATTTTTTAGTTTTGTTTTATTTTATTTACTTAGAATCTGCCTTGCTCACTGGGACTCAAGGTGTATTACATAGTGTAAGCAAATACTATCAAGAGGATGAGACATCCAGAAGGCAGTAAAATAAGATTAGAATTACAGAAATCTGAAACTGAACAGAAATCTGAAGCAAAGTTAAAATGAAGTTGAAACAAAGCTTAAGAATTAACATGACATGTTAAACAATGCAGAAATTATGCAGCAGGAGATAGTATATACTTTAAACAGTAGTAAAGTCCACAGTTCCTTTCTCTTTATTAAAGCATCTTCCTGAATCATTCCATTATAAAAAAAGCCATATTACCAATGAACAGTTCAGTTATGTACAGTTTGTGGAATGCCAGGAGGAGATTCAAAATGAAGAAAAACTGGGCTGTACCCACCAATGTGCCAACAGAACAAAAAGGGGGAAAATGCCAGGTGATAGATGACATCATACAAAGCCCCTACATGTTTCGCCTTGCAGGCTTTGTCAGGGGGACTCAGAATATTCACCTAATCCTGGAACTGTCCACAGCAAGTGAAAGAAAAGAATTCAGTTGCTGCTGACAGTTCCAGCATTAGGTGAACATTCTGATCAGTGTTCCCTCTAACCTGAGAGTGTGAGCTGGCTCACAGTTTTCTAGCCTCCAGCTCACACATTTTTGTCTTAGCTCATTAAGGATGGCTCCGGAGCAAACTAATTTACGCAGTAGTCAAATTGCTTGCTCACAACTTTAATGCCAGGAGCTCACAAGGCAGAATGTTAGCTCACAAGACTCCACAGCTTAGAGGGAGCATTGGTTCTGATCCCCCTGACAAATGCCAGGAGGCCAGGAATGTGGGAGCCTTCCTGCCCTCATCAGACAAGCCATTCCATAAAGTGGAAGCCACAACAGAGAATTCACAGAACATGTAGGGGCAACTGTTGATCATGCCCATCTGTAGGGTGGCACCCACAGAAAGTCCTGCTCAGATGAGCAAAGCCATCATTGTGTGCCACAGTGGTAAAATCTCCCCACTCCCATTCCTCTGACTTACCTGTGGAACCTTGTAGTTGGTTAAGATGGTGGCAATGTTGGCAGAGAATTCAGTAACACGTGCTCCAATAACAGATATAAGATATTCCTGGGTCTTGCACTTGAAGTTGGGCAGAAACTTTTCCTGTGTGGACAGTAGGCTCAGGGAGGCCTTATAAGCCATCTTTGGACTGTAGTAAATATTAAGGGCTCTGAAACCCAAAGTGATATTTGGTAAAATGCTGGGATTCTCACTGATTTCTTTTACAGCAAAGGCCAAGGCCAATATGTTCTGGTAATGCTTTGGCACGGAACTGCAATGAGAGTTATAAAGCAATTAGACAAACAAGCAGAAGTGCATTTTCTTGCTTTCTTTTGACACTGTCTCTTGACTTCCTTTCTCTTCACTGGCTGATTTATGCATATCAAATGGCTGTTTGTGTGTCAAAGCAACAGGACAAGCTTGTTTGCCTAGGCTTTGCACGTTTTTACTGTTTGTAAAGGCAAAGAAGAAATGATCAAACATACTTTGCTTGGGTGTAGCCTCTACAAAGAAATACGAGCCAGATTTATTCAACCTATACTGGTGAGATTTATGGGCCTCCTGAACTCTGAATTAAGGATTATACTTTTGGCGGATTCGAACTCTCAAATTATGCCTGCTTGCTCCAGATTTTTGCCTGCAGCCTCTAGAATCCACAAAGATTACATAAAGGAGTGATATAAATGTCCCCTAGAAACCCCCCCCCAGAATATTATGTTCCCTTCTTCTTTTAAACACATCTTTCTTGTCTTTGTGCATTTTACTATAATATTCCCATACAAATGGCTGTGCACTTTCTGTATTTTATGTAAACTAGTTTGTTTCGATCTATGCTAACCATGGCCTGTAACAATAATAAACCATGAAACTATGAAACAGCAAGCAGTTAGATATGCAGTCAGTCACTGTACAGAAGAGGGTTTTTTTTTAAGTATCAGTTTTCAAGCTAATCTGCTGCTCTGTTATTGTATAATATTTATTGTATAAATCAATCTTCGTTATTTCTTACTGTAAATCTATTCAATACTTGTCATCATACTTTTTAAACGCAAAGAGGGGGGCGACGCATGAAACCAAGTAAGCGTTTCTATAAATCAATTAAAAATTTAAATTAAAAAAAAAGTACAGACAAAATTAATTTTCCATAGTCCTCTAAAATCTGTCTTTTACTTCTGGGAGAAGTTAAGAAGCAATGGTACTAATTTCACTTCAGAAGGAAGTTCTGTAACCTGAAAAATAACAGTTGAAAAAACTCTGTGGTTAAAGTTACCACCACTTGGAACACACAACTCTGGAAAGGGCAGAACCTGGGCCAGGGGCTGCCCATGCAGGGCAGGTCCAGTGGGGTCAGGGGGTGGAAGCTATATGCCCAGAGGCAGAATTGATGGGTAAAGCCCATATAAACAACTCTATATACTTAGGGTGTACACAGCTATTGCATATATTTACAAGTCACCCCAACCAATGCACTCATGGACAACAGTTCCAAACAGATAAACCTACCATAATCCAGATGTCTACTCTGTCCCAAGAACAAAGCTAAAACCATTTTAAATAATAATAAATATAAAGAATAATAAAAAGCATGATGCCTATATTCATAGAATAGAATGTCATCAAACTAACAAAAAATGGAAGGAGAAAGATGGTTGGGAGGAACCAACCAAAAGACAAGAGGAGACAAAGTGTTGAAACCACAAGAATAATATTTTCAAAATTAAATAAAAGCACAATTGGTTAAGTGAGTTTCTTCTGTACAAGCCCCGTAGAAATGTTCAGGTTCTATGCAGTTCAATGGGATTTCTGCAGGAGAACTTCTTGGTGGGTTATGCTCAACAATACCATGTGGATGGTGGGCAACTGGATTGATAACCCCCAGTGCCTCCCTGGGAAGCATGTTTAGCCAAAATGCTCTTATTGCTCTGTTCTCAGCTATAATTAGAACATGTCACAGAAAGAAGGGAAGAAAGAATTCCTTACAGATGATCCTTGGTCAGCTTCAGTGTGGGTTGTTCCTTGAAAACAGGAGAATCATCAAACAAGAGGATATGAGTGGCAATCTGACCAATGACAAGGTCTCCAGGTTTATAAAACTCATGAAAGATAGGTTGGGGATCATTGTAGATGGTACAGTTAATAGAACCTGTCTTAACTATAGTCTGAGGCAGCCGTGCAAGTAGTGATGTCACTATCAGCATCACCTTGATAACAAAATTTCCCCTCACGATGCAGGTTCTCATGTTTCACTCACAACTTTAACTGGTTAGAACAAATTTTCTTAAAGTCTGCTATGAAGGGGAAACGTTTCTTCTGTTAAATTGCTTAACAACCTACGAGGTTATGTGTTTGCCAGTGGACCAGAGATAATAATGGTTTCCTTGGCTAAATCTTGTTCGTCAGTGACTCAGATTAGTATATCTCCCCTACATCCCTATTTTTCAGTTCAGGAAAAAGGTGCTTTAGGAAGTTTCAGCCTTGGGAAGGTTTCTTTTCAAGAACTGAAATACATATCTGTATTTAGAGATGTCCACAACTTTGTCTAAGGGTGCAAAGGAAAAGAGATTCCCAGACTTTTCTTAAATTAAAAAAATTAATTAGGGACAAAATTGGTGACAGTGACATCTAAGAAAAGCCTCTCTGTAAGACAGAGTTTATGGTAGGTAACCTGGTACATGTTTATAACTCCGCATTTATCTGGTACAATTTTATCCTTCAAAATCTAAACTAATTCTAATCTGGAAAAGAGGACAGGCTAGGTGCAGAGTTATCCCCAATTATGATTTTTCCCCCTTGAAACGATAGTGGGAGAATCTGCTTGAGGAAACATATCCTAAAATATAAAAGGGGGATGACGAAATACAAAGGAAAGAAACCCAAACATGACAGAGCTCTGTGTAGTCCTGCCACATGTTCTGATCATTTTGTGGGGTTTTTATAATTCCTTTCAGGTGTGGTTATTGCTGGTCTTGTTAGTAACCCTGTGAAATCCCTTGGGTAGTGATAGGGAAATCATTCATTTTGACAATTATGGTGGAGATAATCATCTCCCAATGGGTTGGCCTCTGCTAGAATAGCTAGAAAATTTATTCCCCTGAAATACTATGAAAAGTTTTTCTTTTCCCTTTGGATGATATGCAGACTGGCACATAGGTGGCTAAGGATGGACTGGCATACAGAGGAGGAGAAGGAATGTGCTATGGAGTTGCAACTCTTTTCACCCACCGCCTCACTGACATAGGAGTTTGTGGGGTAGCCTTGAAATGGCTTACCTAATTTCTCCTTGGTTGGGGACAGAAGGTAGCTCTAGGGGAGACGGTGTCAACTTGGGGGGGTTCCTAAGAAGGCAATCCTCTCTCTGATGTTGTTTAACATCTATATGTGCCCCCTTGTCCAGCTGGTTCGGAGTTGCGGGCTGGGGTGTCACCACTATGCTGATGACACCCAGTTGTGTCTGTTAATGGGTGGATGTCCAGATATCACTCCACAAAACTTGGCTAAGGGTCTAGAGGCCATGGTGGGATGGCTAAAAGAGAGCTGTTTGAATCCAACTAAATGGCGGTTCTGTGACCTGGGTAGGGCTGCCAAGTACTTACCACAAATCAGTGAGGGACACATAGTTCCTGGCAGGAACAGTCCCACACGGAAAACATGCACGCCCACTATGCTGTTGCCCAGACGTGATGTCAGCACGCTGGGCACGTAGCTGGGTGATTTCAGCCCCATTGCCAGAGTGTCACCCGGCTATGTGCCCAGCGTGCTGACGTCATGTCTGGGTGACAGCATAGTGGAGCACGGGTGTGTTACACGCAGGAATGTTCCGGCCAGAAACCATGTGTCCCCTGCTGATTTGTGGTAAGTACTTGGCCACCCTAGACCTGGGGGGGGGGGATTCAGGGCTAGGGTGCTAACTGCTCAATCTTGATGGTGTGCCACTGACACCAGCACAAACCACCAGGTCCAGATCATGAATGTTGCCAAGCTGGCATTTTCCCACATGCACCAAGCATGGTAACTGGCCGCTTTCCTGTCTTTCCCTGATCTATCCACAGTAATCGATGCAATGGTCACCTCCAGATTGGATTACTGTAACTCACTTTATGCTGGGCTGCCCTTGAGACTGATCCAGAAAATCCAACTGATCCAAAATGCGGCGGCACAAGTCCTGATGGGAACGTCATGGACAGCATGGATCCAACCTGTGCTGCATCAGCTACACTGGCTCCCAGTGGAGTACTGGCTCAGGTTTAAGGTTTGGGTATTCACCTTTAAGGCCTTGAGCAGTCTGGGACCCACATATCTTTGGGGCTAGGGATTTACCCAGTCTCTAAGGTAGAACATTAAGGAAGCGGCAACCAGAACTGATGTCACTGCATCTGCAATGTTGCTCCCTCCTGTTTCTCCCACTTCAAGAGCAGGAGAGAGAGCAGGGGCAGGAGGATGCTACTATGGTAGGTAACCTGGTAAGCCTAGGTCAGAGGGATGGAGCTCTAGTAGTACAGGTCCTTTCTGTGGGGCTTGTGGTTAATGATTACCTGCTCATACCTCCCAATGTAACCCTTCACTGAAGCTTCTGCACATGCTTCTACTGGACTTCAGGTGTGTCTCACTGTTATGGCTGGATATCTTTTGTTCTTTCTAGTACTGTCATTTTTTATCTTTTCCAAGATGGCTGCTCCTCTAGTCTCCAAATGTCTTTCCTCTGTAAAGATGGGTGATATTTCCTCCAATCCACCAAGAGAGCCAGTTTTGTGTAGTGGTTAGAAGTGCGGACTCTAATCTGGAGAGCCAGGTTTGATTCCCCACCCCTCCACATGTAGCTGCTGGGTGACCTTGGGTCAGTGACAGTTCTCTCAGAGCTATTGTCTCAAGAGCAGTTCTCTCAGCCCCACCTACCTCACAGGGTGTCTGTTGTGGAGAGAGGAAGGGAAGGAGATTGTAAGCTGCTCTGAGACTCTGAGTGAAGGGTGGGGTATAAATCCTATCTCTTCTTCAAGAAAACATGCACACACATACAGCTTTTTGACATTGCCCTAAAATGACTCATAACAGCAAACACACACACACATATAAATCAATGCAATTTTAATGTTTACATCTGCATTGACAAGATCAAGAAAGAAACCAATCAGCCTGGTAGGCAAAGATGCAGTATGTAAAATTGTGGACCCCTGCAAAACAAAGGGGAGGAAACTGAACAAATCTCCCAATTTGTTTTGAAGATAAAAGTAGAATGTCTGTTTGTATGATGAAAGCAATGGAACACAGACAGTTTGTGAATAAGACTGAGCTGAACTTTCAAGTGTTAAGGGCTTCAGAAGTTCTCCAGATTGCATCCTCCATTTCTACTTGGCCTAAAAAATAATATGTTTTGTGGGGTCAAATATGAATCACGATCATATTTCTAAAATGAGAGCTACCTTGGTCAATATCAACCTTAATATCACTGACTTGTTCTGACTTGCTTTTTTGTACTGTTGAGGGACTTCCTTTATAACGACTACATCTGATCCATGGTAAGCCTCCACATTGAAATGAAATGGGGCTGACCTCTGTGAATCTGTGATAACTTTTAGCCTCTCCACTAGAGAGTGCGACTTTGTTAAATTTTTATTCCTAGGACAACGGGAAAGGAACTGCTTCATTGATTCCCTAAATTGCCTATGTATATGGGAGAGGGAAGTCCGTACACTGGGTAAACATCATAGGAAAAAGGCAAAGTATTTTATGGCAGTCTTAAAACTGGCATTAGAAACATTTTAATAAAACTTGCAACACTTCTTTAAACAACCATTTCCATCCAGAAATGTAGAATCTTCTGCTTGCAAAGCTGGTGAGGATATGGGTGCATATTTGGATAAATATCCACAAATTCCACACCAATTTCCCACAGAGCAGTGCTATTTGGGTAGTTTGTTTGCATAACTTTGAGTGACTAAAGTTGGATCAGTGTGACAATCTTCCTCCAGATACCTTGAAAGGACACCCATCACTCTGAAATATGTTTTGGGGATATTTCATAGTGAAGGTTAAAGGAATGAGAATAATCTGACAAATGTAATTTCCCCCCAGACTACCCTATGAGGGTTTTGCGCAAGGAGCCACAGGAATAGAAATTACCTAACATTTCAAGGAAACTGGTTGACGGAGAATGCAGACACAGATCTACATTATTTTAATTATTTTTCTTTATAATATGCTCCCTATTGTTCAGTTTAGGTCTCAGCACAATAATGTAACATTTTGGGAAAAATATGCAGCCCAGTAAACCAGCACTGGAGGCCAAGATGGAGAAGATCTCCACAGCTACTGTGTATTTTCCTTTGGTGCTCAGATAGGTAGGGACAAAACACAACCAAACACTGCAAAAAACCAACATGCTAAAAGTGATCAACTTGGCTTCATTGAAACTGTCAGGTAACTTCCTGGCTAGGAAAGCTACTGTGAAGCTGACAATGGCCAGGAACCCCATATAACCCAGGACAATGTAAAACATGGCAGCTGATCCTTCATTACATTCCAATATGATTATCCCATCCAGTGAGTGCATGTCGGTATCTGGGAATGGAGGGGAAGTACTTAGCCAAAGAGTACAAATACCTGATTGAACAAAGGTGCAGAAGAGAACAAGAGAATTTGCCATTTTTCTCCCCACCCATTTTCTTGCCCTGGATCCTGGTTTGGTGGCCATGAATGCTAGAACCACAGTGATGGTTTTGGCCAAGACACTGGAAAGAGCCGCAGAGAAAATGATACCAAAAGCTGTTTGTCGGAGAAGGCAGGTCAGTTTTCTAGGCTGCCCAATGAAGAGCAGGGAACAGAGGAAGCAAAGCAAGAGGGAAATGAGGAGAATGTAGGAGAGGTTCTGGTTGTTGGCTTTGACTATGGGGGTGTCCTGGTGCTTCATGAATGTTGCAAGAACCAAGGCAGTGCTCAGAGAGAAAGAAAGAACCATCACTGTTAAAATGATGCCTAAATGTTCTTTGTAAGAGAGGAAGCTTATAGTCCTGAGAATGCATTCATTTTTTTCATTGTTTGGATATCGCTCTTTTGAACATTTGACACAAACATCCATGTCTAGGAAAAAAGGAACAATTTAACATTTTCATTTTTTTCTAGCTGTTTGCCATCAATTTAAGTAGTTTTCCCCAATGTACACAGCTCTTTGCAGATTAATAGATACACAGGTCCCTGCCTTCAGTTTGTCTTCTAAAATTCAGCACGGGGAGACAATACTAGGAAAGGAAGCAGACGTGGTGGTAAGGGTGGACAGGGAGGTACTTTGCCTCAGCTCAGTTACCAGTATGCAGATGAGGAGTAGGACTTCCCAGAAAAGTTGAGTGTGGATCAGAGGACAACTGGCGCCAGGTGGGTCTTCTTTGTTAAATACAAATTCTCTTTTGGGGTTCTCACCATTTCAAGCAGGTTTGTAGAAGGTTCTGACATTGTGCATTATGTTGTTGACTATGTTTTAGAAAGTCCCTGCCAGAGAGCTCCCCAGCCCAATTAAGACATTTGGTGCCATTCTCCCCCCATCTGTGGAACATTTTGAACAATCAAACTTACATAACATTTATATGGTGTTATCATGAGTATTGACATAATCTCATATGTCACTACAGATCACATTGACCTGTTGGCAAGTTATATAAGGTTTGGTGTAGTGCTTAAGAGTGGCAGGAATCTAATCTGGAGAACTGAGTTTGATTCCCTACTCCTCCTCCACACAAAGCCAGCTGGATGATCTTGGGTCAGACATAGCTCTCTCAGAGCTCTCTCAACCTTACCTACCTCACAGGATACCTCTGCTGTGGGAAAAGGAAGAGAATGTGATTGTAAGCCACTCCAAGACTCCTTCAGATAGTGAAGGGCGGGGTATAAAACTGACTCTTCTTCATCATCATTGCATACAAAATAACTGTAAATAGTGGGCCATCATAAGCAGAATTACACCTCTCTAAGTCCATTGACTGTAAACCTGGCTGGGATGGCACTATTACTCCCCAATACTATAGTCAGATGGAGTCCCTGGAGTTGCCCATGTTTTAGTTGTTGAGAGTATATCTGTATTTATACTTATGATACTAAAAGGAGGCATCTGTCCATCTGACTGTCTGTGGCATGCATAACTCATCAGCAAATAAAACTGAGAGCCTTAAAATTGGCTATGGTCTTCAGGATGATTGTGGGAGTTGCAGCTCCAAACATGGCCCATGCATTTTTCACACACCCCTTTGCTTTTTGATTTGGAAGTGGGCTTAACTTATCTGAAAATAAAGCTAGGCATTTGAAAGCTGGCCACCAGGTTCAAGGATGTGTCATGTTAAACATGAAGGGAATTGAGCCATCCTGTCCCAGGTTATTGCCAGAAGGCCCCCCCCCATTTGCAACGGAAGGTAAGGTTTTCTGTTTGTGGTAGACACAGTCTCTAAATTGTCCATCAGCCACAGAATGATTATGGGAGTTGCAATGCAAAAAAGAAAGAAGGGGGGGGGACTGTAACCAATGTTCCCTTTAAGCTGTGGAGTCTTGTGTGCAAAAATTCTACTTTGTGAGCTCTGGCATTAAAGTTGTGAGCAAGTGATTTGTCTGCTGCATAAATTAGTTTGCTCTGGGGCCATCCTTCCTGAGCTAAGACAAAAATGTGTGGGCCGGAGGCTAAGAAACTGTGAGCTAGCTCACACTAACTCAGCTTAGAGGGAACACTGACTGTAACATCCTGGCCAGGGTAATCTGAAGAAACCCAACCTCTCCTATTCCCTTTCCTGCTATAGGTAATGGAAGCTGAGGCAATGGAAACTGAGGCAGGCATAACATCTGAAAATAAAGCTAGAGGATTTAAAATTGGCTACCAACTTTGAGATGATGATTGGAATTGAGATGCGAAAAATCAAGGGGGACCATACTATCCTGTCATGGATTAGCTGTCAAACATCCCTCTGAATAAGGATGCCAGGCTTGGCCTGGCAACTTGCGGGACGTCAGGGGGAAGGACACTAGGATGATCATCAGCATGATGTCACTACCAGGAAAAATGACATCAGAAGTGATGCCATGCTTCTCTAGAAATTGGTTAAAATTCTATCATAAAACCAAGAGTTTTGATTCCTAGAGAGGACTGATGTCAAGTCAATGGAAAACCTGGAAGTGATGCCAGTCCTCTCTAGGAACTGCCAAAACATTTATGTTTTTATCAAAGAGTTTCAGCCAATTCCTAGAGAAACATAACATCACTTCTTTTTGATATTCCAAAAAATGATGTCATACTGTCAGTTTTACCATAGAATTTTGGCTAGCTCTTAGAGACGTATGACAGCACTTCTGGTTTTTCTGGAAGTGATGTCACACTGTCGGCAGATAGCCATTAAAAATTTCTGTTTCTCTCGTTGCTGCCCAGAGTGGCGATTGGAAATACTAGCTGGAGGCGGGGAATCCCCTGCCTCCACCAGTGGGGGCTGGCAACCCTCTTGAATAGCTTCACCATGTAATTTCTATATATCAAGCAATTCTAAACAATTCTACATGGAAGTTGGATTTCAGAAGGTGGTGCTGGGGATTGCTGCTCATCCAATATGTGGATGACACTCAGCTCTATCTCATGCTTCCAGCTTCCAGCCCCAGGGGGCTGTAGATACCCTGAACTTGTGCCTCAAGGCAATGTTGGGGTCAGTGAAGGGTAATAAACTGAAGCTTAATCCTGACAAAATGGAAGTGCTGCTGGTGAGCAGTAGGACTGACCTGCAATTTAAGGTGTCTCCTGCTATGGACGGGGCTTTACTCTTCCTGAAGGAATAGGTCTGTAGCTTGGGGATACTGCTGGCCCCAGGCCATCTGCTAGATAAAGAAGTGGTTCCTGTTGCCAAGAGTACCTTGTTCCATCTTCAACTGGTTAGTTTGCTGCAGTCTTTCCTGTACAGAAAAGACTCAGCCACTATGGTGCAGGCCCCGATAACATATAAATTCATTTACTGTAACATGGTATCCATGGGGCTGCCCTTGAAAAGTGTCTGAAAAGTTGATACAGAATGCTGCAACCAGAATACTGACTGGAGTTGCTTGTAGGGACCATATCACCCCAGTCTTGGTCCTTCTGCACTGACTGTTTCTGAGCCCAAGTTAAGGTGCCAGTGCAGACCTTTAAAGCCATGTATGGGTTGAGACTAGCACACCTTAAGAACTGCCTACTCCTTTATGAATCTACCTGACCACGATGATAATTTTCTGAGGTCTATTTTGTATCTCCCTGTCTGCTGAGTTTAAGCAGGTGGCAACCCAAGACGGAGCCTTCTTGCTCATTGCCACTGGTGGGTGGACTTCTTTTTTTTGCTTGCTTGCTTGCTTTTTTGTTTGGCATTCCCTCAATAACCTCTCCTTCCTCTCCTATGCTTTAATTTCTGTTTTTCATACGTTAGTTACCTTGATGGCCATGTTTGGGCTGAACAGTGGGATATAAATTTTGTAAATAATAGTGGGCCATCATAAGCAGAATTACACCTGTAAACCTGGCAGGGATGGCACTATTACTCCCCAATACTACAGTCAGATGGAGTCCCTGGAGTTGCCCATGTTTTAGTTGTTGAGAGTATATCTGTATTTATACTTATGATACTAAAAGGAGGCATCTGTCCATCTGACTGTCTGTGGCATGCATAACTCACCAGCAAATAAAACTAAGAGCCTTAAAATTGGCTATGGTCTTCAGGATGACCGTGGGAGTTGCAGCTCCAAACATGGCCCATGCATTTTTCACACACCCCTTTGCTTTTTGATTTGGAAGTGGGCTTAACTTATCTGAAAATAAGCGAGGGGTTTGAAAGCTAGTTGAGGGGGGCCTTCTTTTTTTTTTTTTGCTTGCTTGCTTGCTTGCTTGTTTGTTTGTCTTTTCCTCAATAACCTCTCCTTCCTATCCTATGCTTTAATTTCTGTTTTTCATACATATTAGTTACCTTGATGGCCATGTTTAGGCTGAATAGTGGGATATAAATTTTGTAAATAAATAATAAAAAGCAAGAGGTTCCCTGCCCGTTCAGTTGTCAAACTACTGTGCACTTTGTTTCCTACCCTTGTGGCCTGAGATCATTCCTTCAGGACAGGCAGCACAGTTATAGCAGCAAAATTTCTCTCCTTCCTTCTTTTCCTTGCTATAGCCAGGATGGCAGGGATCATTGCACAGTGAATGGGGCACCACCTGTCCATAAAATCAGAAAAGGTAATTATCATCAAATAAATACATAAAGGGTATGGCTTGCACAATACAAATTGGCTGTTGACCTGGAATTACTGTATCAAAAAAATAGCCATTTGCACTTTGACCTTGCTGTTTACTTTTACTCCCCCAATGGGAAACATGACAAATCACTGATTCAGAGATGGAAAAGGGTGACTATCAAAATGCTTTGATGCTTTACTATCCACAACATATAGATATTGACTTCAGAGATACCTTGATCTGTTTATGAATTAATACAGATAGTGTCATGATTCAGCAAAAAAGAATTTTGAAATTCACTAGCATATTCAGTAGTGTTTCTTTTGTTTTATGTGTTTTAAAAATGCCATGTTATCCAGGCAGAACTCTGAATGAACTAAAATGGACCTCCCCCCACTTGCTTCTATATCTCACCTGGTTAAAGCTTCCGTGCCACACAATTAGATCTTCATGTAGAATTAATATATTTCTTGGTGGAGCCTGAGGATCCAGTCTACCCACTTTTACTCTAGCAAAAGAGTTGTTTGAGAAAGTTACCCAGTTTGTAACATCAAAACCTGCTATTATTTCTCCTTGTTCATCGAAACGCACAGTGTCTCCAGCACTATTGTTGAAGGGGATGCTTCTTAGGAAGTGATGGAGCTAAGTTGAAAGAGGAATTGAATTTTTAAAAAGATCAGTGAGGTGCTGAAGTCTTTGCACTGAGCTTTGCCTCATCCTGGCTTCCCTGGATATAGATTATTTCTATTGCAGTTTGAACATGTGGCAACTGCTAGAAATTTTCTGCCTTTTGGCTGATGTAGATGGAAAACAATTTCTTTAAAAGCTGTCCCTATTTTATCAAATAACTAGCAATACTTAACCAGACTGACTTAACCAGTGCAAGGGCGACATCAAGTCTTGGGCCTTGACTTACTTCTGGCCATCCAGAATATCTGGATGGTCACTGTCAGAGATAGGATGCTGGACTAGATGGACTATTGGTCTAGTCCAGCACAGCTCTTCTTATGTTCTTACATTCTTACAGCTGTAAAACCTGGATGACCATCATTCTGATGAAACTTTTTTTAAGAGGGCATAATTCCATCAATTCTTGGATGACACTCTAACCATTGTTTAAAAAACAAATCGTGTTTTTGTGGTATAATTACCTGCCATGGCTCCAGGTTCTGAAACTTCCACTCCCTTTGTTGCACCAGTACTCTGGATTTGAATTGAAATGTGTACAAGGCATGTAAAGCATGTGCCACAGCATGAACAGCATTGTAGACATTGTAGCTCTGTCCAGTCATGCTCACTTCAAACAAAGTCCCAGGAAGACTCTCCAGCTTCTCCTCTCCAGTGCAGGGTTCCTTGCTCTCCTCATGTTCATCAAAGTGTTTAAAGGAACAGTCAAATGCCTGCTCCCAAAAGTCTTGGATAAAGCCGTCACCTTTTGCCCAGGAAGGCTTTACGGCCTGAAGGAAGTTCTGGAAACCTGGTGGCTGACTTGAGTGAACTGTGAAGGAAATGGCACCATGGAAGATCTGTGTGTCCCAAATCCTTTGAAGGGATACTGATTCAAAAACCCACTGTGATGTAATAATCCACACTTTACTCAGAGGAGGCAGTGAAGAATCCTGCGCTATACTCAGCAACATTCTCAAGGTGTACATTGACGTAGATAGTCCATATATGAAACATGCATTTGCCTTGCTATTTACAAGAACTGGATATTTTCCCATCAGGTTTAAAAGTTGGTCTAACAAAGCATCCGTATCAGTCCGTTTGGGGGTTCTTAGGATGAAATCATAGCAGATCCTGTTCTGAGAGAGCAGGGGCGTCACTGTGTGCAAAAATTTATCCCCATTATCATCATCCACAGCAAAGAGCCCTATCCATGTCCAGTTGAAGTGATGAAGCAACTGGACAACCCCCATGTACTGGAAGGCCTCATTGGGGACCATCTCATACATGGACGGGAATAGTATTTTATCACCATGTGCTGGGGTAAATGATTCATAAGTGAACTGGAAAAAAATAAGTTTTTCTCAGACTTTATATTTGGAAGTTGCAATAGTTCCCATTTATTCATTTATTTGAAAAATCTGTATTGTGCCTCTTAATGTGAAGGTTTTAAAGAAATGAATGATAATAAGTTAAAAACCATCTTTACCAAAATTAAACAACAAAATAAATGCCCTGTCAGTATCTCAATGGCCTCACATGTAGCAGGGTTTCCAGATTTATATATTCTCAAAAGTCCTTCAACCTGGTTCCAAACTATTTAGGGCTCCAGCTGTAATAAACAACAATTTAAATTCTGGCCTTCAGGGGAAAAAATAAGGCAACCTGTGTGGTTCTCTCAAGATGTATTTTTGCTAAGTAATGGTATTGAAAACAGCATAGAAGCCCAGGACAATAAATCTCTTTCCCAGAGAAGGTCATCTGAAAACAAGGCAGTTTTATTTCTGAAACTAGATCTGGATTGAAATTAATTGGAATAATTGGTTTCATTCATTCATTCTGAAGTTGTACAGTAACTATCAACTCATCTTGCTCGCGAAGTGGTAGTTATTTGAATCAGTCAACTCTCAAGGTGGGATGCTTCAGGAGGGGTTTCACAACCACTTACATCAAGGTGGCTCAAACTTACACCTCCCTGAATTCAGTATCTACTGTCATTAGGACCCAGGCATCCCTTCTGACTAAATGTATTATCTACAGTGAACAAGTACTGAGCACAGTAGAACATACCCCTCAGAGTAGCTTGTACACATCCTCAGACTGCAATAAACGAAACTTATCATAGAATCATAGGGATCTCCAGGGTCATCTAGTCCAACCCCCTGAACAATGCAGGAAATTCACAAATACCTCCCCTGCACACCCCCAGTGACCCCTATTCCAGACCCAGAAGATGACAAAAAACCGCCAGGATCCCTGGCCAAACTGGCCTAGAAAAAAAATCACTTCCTGACCCCAAAGGGGCGATCAGCATTTCCATGGGCATGTGAGGAAGGGCCACGAGAACTAAGCACTGATGCAACCCTTACTGCCTTCCCTTCTCACGATTCTCATGTCTACATTCACAGAATCAGCATTGCTGTCAGATAGCCATCTAGCCTCTGCTTAAAAACCTCCAAAAAAAAGGAGAGCCCACCACCTCCCAACTAAGCCTGTTCCACTGAGGAACCACTTTTTCTTCCCAATGTTGCTCTGTCAGGAAGTTCTTCCCAATGTTGAGTCGAAAAGTCTTGATTTAATTTCAACCCATTGGTTCTGGTCCAACCTTCTGGGGCAACAGAAAACAACTTCGTACCATCCTCTATATGACAGCCCTTCAAGTGCTTGAAGATGGCTATCACATCACTTCTCAGTCATCTTATCCAAGTTATTTTGACTAGACAATGCTCTCTTAATATTTTGATATTGGCCTGCTAAGAAAGTGTTGTCTCATTTGAGCTGTATACAAACACTCTCATCTACAAAATCATTAGGAAAAGGATAACAGCAAGCTTTTTCTTGTCTATATTTACATAATCAGGGTCCAGATATAAATCCCCCTCACTACTTAGAACTCAGCTGGACAGATATAATGATAACAGAGAAGTACAGATGCTTCACCACCACTGAGTAATTATGAAAACGTGCTTCAGCCTATGTTTGGTACTCCTTCTCATTCATTTTTCCTCAGAAGCACTGTCTACCTATCCACTTCATGGCCACAAAATCCTTAGTAGACCAAAGAACCAATTCGGCTCTGTGAGGAGTTATGGCATACTTAACAGGGATCATATTACATCAACTGCTCAGGTCATCTCCAAGCTCCAGAGATCAACAAGGACTTCAAAGAGCACCATAAACTCCTCCTAAGCGCTCAAGAATCTGTCCAGAAAAATCAGCCTCTAAGTCCAAAGCAACATACATTAGTATGTTATAAACAAAAAATCTGTGACACAGAAAATCTCCCTACTCCTGAACCACATAACTCCAAATCAGAATGTAAGACCAGATATCTAAATGCACAGGTGGGAATATGCTGTATCTGAATGACCAGGATAGAGCCCTGACTGACCTGAACAAAGTGGCATCAGCATAGATATTTTAGTCTCCAAGGATCTGAGACTGCCTCCATTAGCTCAGGAAATAAGATGGTTGGGCAGCATGGTGGGTGTTATACCAACAGAATCCCAAAACAGTTCTCCATCCTCAAAACTAAGTACTCTTTTGATATGAAGACTCAAATTGCTTGATGAGGGCAATGTCAGCTTCATAAAACATGGTTCCTTCCCCATTTCTGACCATCAAGTCTTGGTTGATGCTTTACTTGGTGGGCATCTCTATCCCATGCCTGTATCTTACCTGAGGAATCTTGTAGTTAGTTAAGATGGTGGCCATACTGGCATAGGTTTCGGTGAGACGTGATCCTATAACAGATATAAGTTTTTTCTGGGAATCACACCTGAAGTTGGGGATGAACATATTGTGTGTTGAAAGCAGGCTTAGGGTGGCTTTATAGGTGATCTTTGCAAGGTAGTAACCACTAAGGATCTGGAAACCCAAGGTTCTGTTTGGTAAGATGCTGGGGTTTTCATTGATCTCTTTTACAGCAAATACCAAGGCCAAGATGTTCTGGTAGTGCTTTGGCACTGAACTGCAATGAGAATTATAGACCGGTTAGCCAAACTAGAGAAAAATGAATTGTGCATCCTTTATCATAGCAGCAACTGAACAATCTCTTATCTTCCAACTGTCATAAGCGTCACCTGCAGATTTCTGCACATCATAGAGCTGTTAGTCTGGCAAAAGAACAAACCAAGCTGTTGTTTGTTAGTGTATTGAATCCTTTATCAATTAAGATGTGCTGACGTGTAGCTTCAAATTCATAGCTAAACATAAAGTTCTTCCAGAGACAAGAACTTCTGGAGCAGGATGAAAAAGACGTTGAAAATGTCATGGTATTATTATGCTTACTGAACTGTTAGCTGCTAACTTTGGAACAATTATCTTCTGAACTAAAAACAGCTCAGTCCACTGGAGATGGGATCCGTGGAAAGAATAATGCATTCAAAGCAAACATAAAATATGAAGTGAGATGGTCTTGCCAAAATGACTTATTTTATAGGTCAATAAAACTTTGAAGACAAACCCCAGAAATATCAGACCCGGGGGGGGGGGGGGCAAAGGCCAATTTAGACATTATGTTGTGATATATACCTAAGTGTAATTTGAAAGTGATGAGAAGTGGGAACAAAGCTGTATTTGGATCTGGTGCTTAAGGCTGTGATGTGGGCAGCCTCTTTGTTGAGTATGCTTTACAGTAAACCCTGAACCAATAGACAGGAGGAGGGAATTATTAAAAAATATAAAACAAAATAGAACTTAAAATGACTAAATTGAGGCTATCGTACTTGGTCACATTATGAGAAGACTATGATGCTAGGAAAAGGCAGCAGGGA
>NW_015163249.1:0-18789 GCF_001447785.1 Gekko japonicus | reverse complement strand
GATGGATGGACTCCATAAAGGAAGCCACAGACCTCAGTTTGAAAGACCTGAGCAAAGGTGTTAATGATTAAATGTTCATGGGATCGCCAAAAGTTGCAAATAACTTGACAACAGTTCACACACACACACAACAGAAAGATGGGAGGAGGAATGTTGGGGGGTGGAAGGAAAGGGAGAAAAAGGCAAATAGTAATGAAGTGTTGAAAGAAAAGGGTGTGGTGAATCCAAATTTTAATAAGGATATAATTCGGTGAGTGTTATCTTCTGCATGAACTGCATGAAAATTCAGTTCAGTTCCATCGGATTGATTCAGAAGATTTTGCCCCACAATACATCATGGAAGATACAGCAAACATGATTGACAATCCCAGTGTGTTTTGGGACATGACATTTAAAAACGGCACTCAGATGTGACTTAAACACTTCATAGCTTAAATATTTGTCAGCTCTAAAAAAAAGGTTATGGAAGAAAAGAATTCCTTACAAACGTTCATCAATCAGCTTCTGTGTGGGTTGTTCTCTGAAAGAGGGAGAGTCATGGAGCAAGAAGATGTGACTGACAATCTCGCCAATGACAAAGTCTCCAGGCTGATAAAATTCATGGAAAATAGGAAGGGGGTCACCATAGAGGTTGCAGTTAGTAGAATGGGTTTTGCACACAGTATGACACAGCAGAACAAGCAACAACACCACAATCAGCACCATCATGGTCACCAAAATTTCCCTCCAGATACAGAATTTTAGGAGAAAAGAGTCAATAGAAGAGGCAACAATACAAAGAAAAGTTGAAGGCAGCAGGAAAAGAGGAAGACCCAACATGAGATGAATTGACTTAATCAAGGAAGTCAATCCCTTCTGTTTGTAAGAGCTGAGCAAGGTTCTTAACAATAGGACATTCTGGAGGTCATTAATTCATAGGGTCGCCATAAGTTGGAAATGACTTTATGGCATTTAACACATGCACATCCCCTATAAAGTACAATATTTCTCACTATAAAACCTAGGTAACTCTAACTTAATCTGGAAAATAGAAGAGAATAGGTAAAGTTATTCATAGATTCTCTATTTTTTCAAGAAAAATAGAGAATAAGCTTGACGAAAAATACCCTAAGATGTAAAGAGGAAATGACAAAATATAAATGTAAGACAAAAGATTTACAGATCTCTGCTTACCCCTACTTTGCCTTCATCATTACATTGGGTTTTTATAGTGTCTCTCAGGCATGGCTATTGTTGGCCGAGTTCATAGCCTTTGAAAATCCGTTGGGAAGTGAAAAAGAAAAGCATTAATTTGGGCAAATGATGTTGGAGATAATCACCTCCCAGTGGATTGGTTTCCACTGACACATCACATAAAGTAAAACAGCTAGAAAGTTTTTCTCCATGAAATCTTATCAAAACTGTTTCCTTTTTCCTGTGAAAGATATATGAACAAAATAGTAGATACAGAAAGATTCAGGTGGGTAGCCATGTTGGTCTGAAGCAGCAGAACAAAGTCTGAGTCCCTTTGGCTGCCATTCATTGATCTTACTGGCCACCTGATCCAACTTCAGCCATACTTATGCATATTGGCTGTGACGACCCTTCCTAACAGTTGCCCATCACCCTCTTTTTTCCTGCAGGATAAATATAATCTGCGGAAGAATTCCATCTAAGAATTCAGAGTTCTGTGCGTTCCTGCCCCAAAATAGCCCTGAATATCAAATCAACTAGTAAAGGGAGCAAAACATGTAAGAATGTTGGAGATACCTGTGGTACGGTCCATTTCATTTACAAACATTCAGGGTGATTAGGTATTTTAATACTTTGATAAGGCATATGGTGGCACACTTGCCTCATTTTCTTTAGTTCAAGACTCTGTTTCTTATTTAGTATTACAGTACAATGATCCTTTTTGAGAAGAGATGCATTATAATTACAAATAGCAACTTTAATTAATCAGATTACAAGGATAGTATATTCTAGTCAGGTTCTGTTAGTGGGTTAGAAGGTTATGTGCAAGAGTTATGGTAGATAACTCAAGATGTTGAATCAGTGTGTGACAGCAATAAAAAAGGCAAATACTATTCTGGGGATTACTCTGAAGGGGATTGGAACTAAATTAGCCAGTATCATAATGTCCCTGTATAAATCTATAGTGAGGCCCAGCAGGAACTCATTAGCATAATTAGAATAATAGCAAAACACTCATTTGCATATGCCACACCCCCTGACAAAGGGCAGGGATGCAAGCGTGCCACGGTTGGGCAGGGAACCCAGGCATGTTTAGAATGCCTTTCTTTGTCTTCCCCATCTGGGGAAGGGAAAGAAAGGCATTTAAATCTCACCCTCTTTCCTGAGTTTCTCCGCAAAAGGGGAGAGGCTCCGGAGAAAAGGGGGGCATTTCTGCCCGCCTCCCCTCCCCCTCCCCAGCCAACCTGCCATGGCGGGCTGGCTGGAGAAGGGAAGGGAAGGGAAGGGAAGGGAAGGCAGGCAGACATGACTGTATTCCCTGCCTGATTTTCTCCAGGTGCCTCACAGCTGTGGGGCACCTAGAGAAGATTGGGCAGGGAACCCCGGCATGTTTAGAGGTTTTGGCTGTAGGTGTGGCCAACTCTGAAGCCAACTGGAACTCCATTCCTGTGCGTTCCTGCCCAAAAATAGCCCTGTGGCCTCATTTGGAATACTGTGTACAGTTCTGGTCACCGCACCTCAAAGAAGATATTATAGCATTGGAAAAGGTGTAGAAAAGGGCAACTAAAATTTTCAAGAGGATGGAATATCTTCCCTGTGAAGAAAGTGTTGAGAAAGAGACTGATATTTGCTGTTTATGGAGTTATATCTGCTGACACACCACATGAACTGTGCATACACATACACCCTAAACTTAGGGAACACTGCTTGAATCACCTGTTGTAAGAGGTTTCACATAGAAGGTACCTGCCTGCATTTTCATGTTAATGAAGCTTGCAAACACATACAGCCCCTAGCCAAGAGAAGCACATTTCGCCATTGTTAGCAGAAACAACAACTTTCTTGAAGTATCCCCCATTACTAGAGGACTTGATGCCACGCAATACACGGATCTGATTTACATCTGAATTGCCATTTCCTGGCAGATGTTGCTTTGATTGCCTGGAAAGCCGAGATCTATCTGCACATCAAGGAAGATCCTGACGCCCATCTTTCACACCTAACCAGATGGCTTGTCCATGAGTTAAGAGTTTAGAATTTCAAATATTGGCCAAACACCTAAAGTAGACGCCCTTACTACACGCACCAATGGTTGTAGTCATGGGACGGACTTACATGTAGGTGGGTTTCCAGCTTGGCAAGGTTGCCACGCACCCAAAGATTTGCCTATAAAACTCAGGGACCACGTGATGGGTCTTTGCTAGCCGTAAACCCTTCATCATCCTCTGTGTGCTTTTATCCCCTAAAGTCCAGCTTGCTATCCAACAACCCTTTGTCTATTCTTGATCTCTTGGTGTGTGCAGCCAAGGAGGTCCATACTTGCCGACTGGTTCTGGCAGTGTGACTTAGAAATACCCCTAGGTTCTATTTTCTTACCCCTCATTCTTCATTGAAACAGACAAGGCTCCAGGAACAGATGAGTATGAATGATACCTACCTACCTCCTAAGTAAAAAGGAACTATTTTTCTATTTCTGTATTCCAAAAGGAACTTGATTGTATGTGTGTGAGATTCTGTTTTGTGTGTATGCGATTTTGATATTCTTCAGTAAAAGACAAATTGTTTTGAATTCACCAGTCTCGTCTCTCTCACTGGGACATTCTTGGGGTGGACTAGACCTCCGTAAACATTGGCAGGAACCCATATTAAATTTAGTTTGCCATCTGTTGTTGATAAAGCAGTTTGGCTAACAAAAGGTTGAAGAGGTTAGGGCTCTTTAGCTTGGAGAAATGAAGATCAAGGGGTGACATGAAAGAGGTTTACAAAATTATGCATGGGCTAGAGAAGGAAGAGAAAGAAGTACTTTTCTTTATTTCTCACAGTACAACAATTTGTGGGCACTCAAGGAAATTAATGAGCAATAGGCTTAGAACAGATAAAAGGAAGTACTTGTTTACCCAAAGAGTATTTAATTTGTGAAATTCACTGCTGCAGAAAGTGGTGGTGGCTACAAGCATAAGCTTTGAGAGGGGATTGGATAAACATATGCAGCAGAGATCCATAAGTGGCTATTAGAAACAAGGTCTAGATGGAACTCTATATCTGGGGCAGTGATGCTCTGTATTCTTGTTGCTTGGGGGTCAACAGTGGGAGGGCTTCTGTAATTCTGGTTCCACTGGTGAATCTCCTGATGGCGCTGGGTTTTGGCCACTGTGTGACACAGAGTGTTGGATTGGATGGACCATTGGCCTGATCCAACATGGCTTCTTTTATGTAATGTTCTTATTTTCTAACATAAGAACATAAGAAGAGCCCTGCTGGATCAGACCAATAGTCCATTTAGTCCAGCATCCTGTCTCACACGGTGGCCACCAGTTCCTCTAGAGGACCAACAACAGGGCATAGAGATCGAGGCATTCCCCAATGTTATCTCTTGGGTCTGGGATTCAGAGGGTTCTTGCCTCTGAATGTGGAGGTTCCTCTCAGTCACCATAGTTAGTAGCTATTGATAGATTTATCCTCCATGAATCTATCTAGCACCCTTTTAAAGCTATGTATTCCACACAAAAACATTTCTGTTTCTTCATAATCTGTAAGCTCAGATGGATGCTTTGACAATACCAACTCTCAACTGCTTGAACAATGCCAATTCCAGGCCCACCAAGGATATAGCTACAATTCTTTTAAAATATCACTATCCCTTTTGTCATAGTTTCTGGCCTATATTGGCATGCTACTTTAATCTCATAGGATAATCACAATAACCAGGTCTCAAACCCACATTACCATCCAGATGCACGTCTCTTCTTCCCCACTTCTTGTTGTAGGGTTTATGTCTATGGTTATATTAAACATGCCCTAAGGTCTTTTGTTCATCATTTCAGCTTCTTTGAAAATGACACTTGAATGATATAAAAATGTCCTGTTGCAGAGAGTCATCTTGTTTTGGCAGGTGGCCATGGGTCTGGATGAGAGAAGATGAGTGGCATTTTACAGACTAACAACATTCTCTAAGTTAGAGGTCATTTCTTCTTCAGAGGAAGTTCTTCATCTGAAGAAGTGAGCTCCGACTCACAACAGAACATGAAGGAATAAATATTAATCTCCAAGCTGCCACTGGATTTCTGTTTAATTTTTCTACAATAACACAACTATCCCTCTGCAATCATCAGTAACAGGGTATCGAAATAATAAATAAATAAATAAATCTCTTTGTGTGTTGAAGGTTCCAGGTTACATCTGCAACAACGTCATTTAAAAGGAACCAATACCAGGTGATGTGTACAATCTCAGCCTGAGACCCTAGAGAGCCACTGTGAGCATGAATAGAAAATACTGTCTTAGACAGACCAATGGTCTGACTCAGTATAAGGCAGCATCTTGAGATCGATAACTGCAATGATGTGTGCATGTGAATGATGTTGGAGCTCGATGATAAAACCCACCCGTTCACTAGAACACAATGCCATTCGGATTAGTGAGGACAGCTATATTGGCTGATCTTCAGACCTTGCAGCATTTGGAAAAGACGAGGTTTTAAACAGACTGGTGGCCTTGAAATTCAAAAGTGGAACTCAGCTCATTATCCTTGTACCCACTTCTAAAGTTCTTTTCCTTCCTAATAGTCTTTTAAAAGCTGTCTTTACTTCCCGGTTTCTCAGGGTGTAAATAAGAGGGTTGCAAAGGGGAATGATAACTGTATATAGCAGGGAGAGCAACTTGTTAACCTTCACTGATTCTGGGGTCTTGGGGCGCAGGTACACAATCGCTGCAGAGCCATAAAAGAGAATGACTACAGTCAGGTGGGATGAGCATGTGGAAAAGGTCCTCTGGCGCCCTGTGGCTGATGGCATTCGCAGTATGGCCTTGGCGATTTGTACATAAGAGGCCAAAATGAGGAGAAAAGGAATTATAACAAAGGTGGTACTCTCAATGTACACAGCCAACTCATTGGAATGCAGGTCAGCACATGCCAGGCTGAGTAGTGGTGGGATGTCACAGAAGAAATGGTCAATCTCATTGGATCCACAAAAGGGCAAGGAGAAGATAATTCCAATTTGTACCAACTGCATGGGGAGGCTGATGACAAATGAACCTACCACCATCCCCATACGCACTCTATGGTTCATGATTGTCATATAGTGGAGAGGCAGACAAATAGCAAGATAGCGGTCATAGGCCATGGCTGCCAACAGAAAGCACTCAGTTCCACCCAGGAAAATCAGAAAAAACAACTGGGAAGCACAGGCTGGCAGGGAAATGGAATGATCCCCGGACACCAGATTAGCCATCATCTTAGGGAGGGTGACTGAGGTATAACACATCTCTAGTCCTGACAGGCTACGCAGGAAGAAGTACATGGGAGTGTGTAAGGCAGGGTCCAATGTTGTCACCACCACAATCAGACCATTCCCCAGGAGGATGGCTGTGTACGTGGCCAGGAAGACAGTGAAGAGGAGGGCAGGGTATTCTTGGTATCCCAGCAAGATGAACTCTTGTACAGTACTGTGGTTCTGCTTGGAGTTGGCTTGCCCAAGATCCATCTGTGAAGCAGCAGAGGTAGAGAGGCGAGTCCTGGATCTACAGAGACTAAGGGCAAAATGATATTTTGTGATCATGCATTGGTATTCACTCCCTTATTTTATAATTCAAAACCTGTTTATAGCACCTTTCCACTCAATTAGGATCTCCAAGGTGGTGAACATAAGAACATTAACACATTTGCAAATCCGAATAACATTTAATATACAATAATTAATAAAAACATACACATAAACAGCCAACACCAAAGGCAGATACTGAGGCCAATAACAGTTGCTGGGGATATGCTAAATGAAACACAAATGCCTTCACACCCTGGAGGAAGACAATGACAGAGGGAGACAGACAGATCTCCCTGGGGAGGGAGTTCCAAAATTTCGATGTCACAACCAAGATTGTCCTTCCTTGGGTTTCCCCTCGATCTAGCCTCTAATGCTGGAGGCACCTGAAACAGGGCCTCTGTTGATGATTCAATCCATATGGGAGAAGGTGGGTTGTAAGGTATTGTGGCCATAAGCTGTATATGGCTTTAAAGGTCAAAGCCAGAATTGAATTGAATTGAGACTGGAAATAAATGGGAAGCCAGAGTGGACACAAGAAGACGAAAGTGATATGATCCTAGGACCCAGTGTAGTCAATACTCTGGCTACAGCATTCTGTATCATATCTTCCGTCAGCAGAGATCATGGTTTTTCACACAGAAACAGCAAGAAGGAGAAGGTATAAGTGGTCCCCATCCACCTTGACAATCTTTCCCATTATATCACAGCTCCAGTAGCTGCAGCGGTGGACATTAAAAGCCACCTATTAAGAGAATGATGGAGTTGCACTTCGGCAGCAGTGCACCCATTGATGTTAGTGCGATTTACTAATGAGTAGACATGGCTAGGAGTGCACTGTTTCTAGATGACACCTTCAGAATCAGGAGATAATTAAAACAGCAACACTGACTCACCCTCTTCAGAGAGCTGCACAGTTCCTCTACATGAGATACAGTCTGCAATGCAGAATATATTAACTTCTTTCCCTTCATCTCCCAGTACTTCAGTGAAACCCCTCCTGCTGTTTGGCTCTGCTAAGATTTTGCCCCTTTATAATGAGGGAGAAATGAATATTATAACTAAAAATTGCTAAAATTCCCAAAACCTTGATCAGAACCACAGTAAAAACAGTTAATCCTCTTGCCTTCAGCACTTGCTCGTGATGTATAATAATGCTATACTCTGCATTTATGTTTTCTATAGTTTATTTCAGCATTAGAGTAAACAGCATTTTCAACAGGTGGACAGGGACATAGGTTTTGGTCTGAACATCTATAGGACAATCTCCCCTTTCTTAATCCACGAAATGCGCAGTTTGCTTGAGAACAAATAACTGCTGCAACTTCCTTATGATGCATTTTTATTAAAACAGGCAAGCGTATTCACAGGTGCACTCCAATAGGAGGGAAGGGCTAGAATCTGACCTCTGGGATGTCAGATGGAAGGGAGAGAAGACATCCCAACTTGGGCCCATTGAGAAGAAAATGGAAGGAAATCCTTGGCAAATGGGTAGTTGTCACAGGGAAAGCCCTATTTATGTTCAGTTACCAGATGGAAGACTTGAGCAAGGCTGTTAACAATAGGATGTTTTGGAGAATATCAATTCGTACGGTCACCGTAAGTTGGAAGTGACTTGATGGCACTTGACCCCCCACCCACCAGGCGTCTACCAAATCGATGACAGGAGCAAGAAGAGATGAGATCCAATGCAGCTGACAAACTTGAAGGAATGTATGTAAGCAGCTTCTGCCACTCCAGGTTGAAGTGAGGGCTATGGAGGTCTGGAGTGGATATACGCAGGGAACAATCCTAAACGGAGTAGCATCCTTCTGAGCCTATTGCCTTGCAAAGCACCGTCAAGGTGTTGACGTACATTGCAAATCATAGATTTACTGCACATTTGCAGGGCTCTTGCACATTTGCAGGACATTACTGACCCCCTTCTAAGACTTTGTGCCGCTCTTCTTCATATTGCCCTGTTAAACTACTAGGAGTGTGCACCCATCTGTCAGGAAGTTTGGAGGGAGCCATAGAGAAGAGCCTCCCTCGGTCTAAGCATATTACCCATGCCAGAAAGGTTAACTGATGCCTGTCCAATATCCCCTCCTTGGGCAGGCTCTCGCAGCCAGTAGATGTTGCAGCAGTTTACAGTTCTGCCCAGCCACCATTTTCCCCAAAACATCTGCCTGCACTTTTTCATACATCTTAGTTTGCTTTCTCTTGTCTGACACTTTTAGTGCAATCCTAAACTCGCCCACTTAGAATCCTGTTCAAGTCTGTTCAATGGCATTAACTCCTGGGAAAGGGGTTTTAGGATGGTGTATTTTGCGGGGCTTTTTTGTTTTGGAAAAAGAGGTGCCGGAATTCTCAAGAGGGAAATTACATTTTCAATCTGTATACTGAAAACTCATGAACTTTTAAACCTTTTTGAAAAAGAATTTTGTTGAAGAGATTCTGGAACTCCATTCCAGTGCATTCTTTCAGGAAAGAAGCCCTGGCTATTTGTATGTTCCTTGACTGTTCACCTTTATATT
The DNA here is from genome assembly GCF_001447785.1 of Gekko japonicus. Classification (NCBI taxonomy): domain Eukaryota; kingdom Metazoa; phylum Chordata; class Lepidosauria; order Squamata; family Gekkonidae; genus Gekko; species Gekko japonicus. Next base: position 9,560 of record NW_015163249.1, on the reverse strand, counting down.
CTACACAGCCTGACACATCTGCAATGATCACTAAAAAATGAAACTTAACTGCTTTGATAATCTCTGGCCTTGATCACCCGGAGAATTAGCCGCGCAATAGGCACGAATGCCGGGCGGATTTTAAGGGAGTGATCACACAAGAAAATCTGCCAAGCGTCCCGCACCCATCAGCAACTCGTTTTTCTCCACCGAAGAAGCAGAGTTAAAAAAAAACCCAGGAAAAGTGCAGTATCAAATGGGTTTGCGACAGGCCGCAGACAGACTTTCCCATGTGATCGCTCCAGCACGCTCCCATTGCGTCAGTGATCCCTTGTTGAAGCGCACCGGCAACACGCAGCAAAGTAAAAAAAAACCCAATTCCCCTGCCACTGTGTCTGATCACACAGTGGCAGGTCAAGTTACCACGGAGCAAATAGCCTCGCTTCCCCCTGCATTATCTGGCATGTGTGACCGCACCCTCTGGTGGTTTTTCTTGTGGATTTGTTTTCTTCATATGTCTTGATTTCACTTGATAGTTCACATAGTTCGTTGCACAATTTTCGGAACAAGACATTTTAAACTTGCCCATTTGGCATTTCTATATTGGACAGTTCATATATAATTTATATGTGGCTCAGATTTTTTAGAATGAGTTGTCAAGTCTAATTAATGGTATTGGGGGTGACATGAACACCAGTTTATCGTTTTCTTTATTTTTTTAAAAAATCTCTTTCTCAGTAAAATCCATACAGGTAATGCACACAGCAAAAAGCTTTCAGCATTTAAGGAACACTTTAAAATATATAGCAAAAGAAACTACTTGAAAATGTACACTTCAGGATAAATCATACTGTAAAGGAAGTACATTCTGTTTGTTTTGAATTCTGGTCTCAGGTAAAAAAGGAGGGTATTCTGGCACTTGAATTAAATCTATTGTTGGGGACCTGCTTATAAAAATGTGGTGTTAAAATAAATAAAATGGACTTTCTATTGAACTGACTCTCAAGGTACACTGAAGCATGTAATACTGAGATCTCTACTAAAAACTGGCAAGATAAAAAAGCGGAACTGGGACCAGATAGCTTTTGGTTAGTCTGAACAGTATAAGTATTAGATGACCAGAAAAAAGCCCACAGGAAAAACCCCCACAGGAAAAAAGCCCACAGAACAAAAACCAACGGTCATAAATGCTCACAGGAAAAAAGCCCACATGGAAAAAAGCCCATGTGGAAAAATGCCCATATACATAAAAGTCCACATGGAAAAAAGCCCACACGGAAAAAAGCCCACATGGAAAAATACCATATAAAGCGCCATAGATATTTATAATTGTGGACAACCATTCATCTCCATTCATGAGAATGAACAGGTATTACCTGTATTCACATGCAACAATTTGTGTTGGGCAGGGCTAGTCTAGGGACTATAATGTTGGATATTTATATCAGGGAGACCTGAGTGCAAATCATACCCAGCCCTGAAGTTCACTGGCTGTCCTTAGAGTAGTTATTAGTGAAAATGTCTTACCGGTTTGTTGTGAGGATCATAACCAGAGAAAAGACACATTATGATCCTTTTAGCATGAGGATTTTGAGTTTTAAACCCGTATCTCTGCTGTTAAAAAGCATATCAGCCAGTTTTTGAGGGTATTTTTTCAGTGAGGATTATCTGATTTAATTTCCTGTGTCCTATGAATGGAGATTATCAGATCTGATGAATAGTCTATGGGGAAGTTTTCTTGTACCAACTTCATTGCAATAGGTAAAAAAATTGAGTACTGAAGTAAGTCCCACTGAAGTCAATAGGCTTCAATAAGGGAGGAGGGGGGAAGAGATCCAAACTAACCCAAATCCATTGTTGTGGGGAAGAAAGGAGTTTACCTTCATTGGAGTATAGTTCTTCTGATGCATGTGTCCAGGGGAGGTCCTGTATTTTTCTTCTCAGTGTTTAGCAGGGAGAAGTCAGCCTTTGTCCTCTGAAGTGGTGGTTTCATCAGGCCTCTGTTGGGAAGACTGTTCATAAAGAACAGCGGGTTGCTAACTCAGCTACCTCAAACGGCATTGTTAGCCACTTCAATGATTTCTTTAACATTAGTGCTGGCAGTGGTAGGTCCCAGTGGGGCAATTGGGCTCACTTGGATAAATAACAGAGAAAGAGAAACTTTTAAACTAAAGAAATTCATTTGGGAAGGAAGAATAGCCAGGGGCATGGCGAGCCCTGGGGTGTTGCTGGTCTTCCAGTGTCCCAAGGACAGCATGTTCGACTTCATGTAACGTCTTTCTCAGGGTGATTCTCAAGCTACCTACCTGAATTCCTTTGGTACGAAGTCAAAATAGGGGTTGCTTTAATGTTTTTACAAGGGATGCCAGCCTCCAGGTGGAACCTGGGGATCGAGAAGAGGGCGGGGGGGACTCAACCCAAGATATGGCTGTGATAAGTTATTATAAAAATACAAATATTTATTATGGTGTAAAAAGGTAAAGGTTGTTAAGGAATGAGATAGATATTTGCTTTATGGACTATGTTTATTGCTACACACACTATGGACTGTGCACACACACTCATAGGCTCAAAGAAAGCTGTACAAGTCAGTTGTTGTGATACTACACATAGAAGGTGCATGCATAAGCCTTGCACGTGAATGAGGTTTCAGCTACACAGTGTTAGCCTGGTGAAGGAGCACACATCTCCATTATTGTCAGCAAAAAAACAACTTGAGCAGAGACAGCCCCCATTGCTGAATCAGTCGGGATCACGTACAACACATCCATGCTTTGTTCTACATTGGTATTTCCTGCCAAATGGACATTTGTTTCACAAAGGGAATGGCCAAGCTTCATCTACGTTTCAAGGAAGCATCTTGACGCCAAGGTTTCACACCTGACCAGATGGCTCTCTTTGAGTAAGGTTTAGATTTCAATACTCACCACTCCTTATAGGCAACCGCCCACTCCTATAGGCAACCAATAGGATTGTTTTTGGGACGGACTAATAGGTAGGTGGGTCCACAGGTTGGAACAAGTGCCACCCACCCAAAGGACCACCTATAAAAGGTTGGGACCATTCACCTGGTCCTTGCTAGCTAGCATCCCCCGCAACACCCCCTGTCTGCTTTATACTCCCCTTTTGTCCAGCTTGCTATCCCCAACCCTTGCCTCTACTGCCCACACGTGCTGGCTGGTTCTAGTCATGTGTTAAACTCCCTTATATTTCTATTTTCTCCCCATCCATTCTTCATTGGGATCACCAAGCTGTGAAGACAGATAAGTATCACCCATCATCAACCTTACCTGCTAATGCAAAAGTGCTTATTTTACTACTGTATTTTAAAGGAACTTGATTGAATGTGTGCGTGTATCAGTATTGTTTGTACGTGATATATTTTATTAAGTAAAAGACATTTATTTTAACAACACCAGCCTCGACTCCCTCTCTGGTAACCCTTGGTGGGAACAGGACCTTGGTAAACATTGGCAAGAACCCATCTAAATTGCCAATTGCTGTAGATAAAGCAATTCGGCTAACAAGGTAAAGGTTCCCTTGCTCGAAAGCCAGTCGAATCCGACTCTAGGGTTGCGGTGCTCATCTCTGTTTCAAAGCCAAAGAGCCAGCGCTGTCCGAAGATGTTTCCGTGGTCATGTGGCCGGCATGACTAAGCACCAAGGCGCACGGAACGCTGTTACCTTCCCACCGAAGTGGTACCTATTTATCTACTTGCAATTTCTTGCTTTTGAACTGCTAGTTTGGCAGGAGCTGGAACTAGAGACAGGAGCTCACTCTGTCATGCGGCACTCGGGTCTCGAACTGCTGAACTACTGACTTTCCACAGCCTGCAGTTCAGCGTCTTAACCACTTGAGCCACCGCAGCTCCTTTATTATGGTGTACACATTAGTAAATGATAGGTTAAAAGAAATGATCCAAATATCAGACTCTTAAAACTTTTTATACACAGGGCTGATAGCTTTACATATATAATTGATGGGTATATCTTATGACCAGTAGACCATACACATTTCACCCCCTTAGGGCCTCCCTCAGTGGTCAATATTACTATTGTAAAACAACACACATCCAGAAATAAATATATCAAAAAAGATTTTCTTTAGAGCCAGGTGTTGCTTTCTCATGTGATGTGCAATTGCTAAAAGTTTACACAGGCCCCGGTCACACGAAGCATTAGACACGCTAGAGAGACGGAAGATAGGTGGATTTTCCGGGCGCAATCTCACCACCACATCTGGGAAGCGTAGAGCTCTTGTGGTGCACCCGAGGCTTCCTGCCGAAGATGTGGGGTAAAAAACTAGTACCTCGGAGGTACTAGTTTCCGGAAACCGCGGGGCAAGGGCGGGCATCTGATCATGTTTCCGGTGGTAGTTCCGGCGCCCGCCCATGTCCCCTCGCAAAAAAGGTTTTTTCCCCAAGTCTCCACGGATGCGCACAAGCACCCAATGGAGCATGCACACATTTCAGGTGTTTTTTTTTTTTAAAAAAACCCGTTTGCCGCGCCGCTCCGCTTCTTTGCTGCGTCGTGTGATCGGCACCTCCCCCCTAACCACGGGAGCTCGACGGGACCTCAACCCGATGCCTGATCACACAGTCACGCGTTAGTTTGCTCCGGGGCAAACAGCCATGCCTCCCCCCCACAGTAGGTCATGGGTACTCTCTCATGGTAAAAGCACATGTTCTCCAAATTGTTCTGGTAACAAATATCCAATGTGTCTGGATGTGTGTCTCTTCCATCAAATGCAGTAATCCAACTCCACTGAGGTCTCTGACCTCCCCAGGATCCATCCCCAAATCCCCAGGAGTTTCCCAACCTGAATCTGGAAACCTTACCCTCCGAATCCCCTGTTGGTGGCCAGGGCAGACCAGGCAACCCTAGTTTTTACAGTTAGTGAAGTTTTTTAAAAATGTATTTTATCTGGAATTTTCTACTGTTGTGATTGTCTCTATTTCATTCATTTCCCCTGGTTATTTTCCTTCTAATATTTTTTTCTGCTTTCCACCTTTATTTTTCAATGGTAAGGTGCTTAGTGATAAAGAGAGTTGTAAACTTACTAAAGAAGAACAGAGCTAAAAATATTTGTGTTTCTAACCAATTTGGTCAAACGTCTAGCTGAGGATCAGTAACACTTCCTTTTAGCACAATTCAGAATTCAGTGTGACACGAAAGCTGACATGACTCTAAACTGTTTTTGCTGGAAGGCATGCACCTAAGGCCCCGATCACACAGGAGGATTTGTCCCGCGAAATGAACGGGTTGAGGGCGCATCAAACGGGCACGATCACACCGCAACAACTGGGAAGCGTCATGCACCCGTCCCCGATCCGTCCCTTCGGCCCGAAAATGCACATTGGAAAGGTACCAGCAACAGAGCACTACCTTCCAGATGATGCATTGCAACTCCAGGCGTCTGATCGGGGAAGTGCTGGTAGCCTGTCACAGCCAGAACCATTCCCTGTCCCACACATGCGCACAAAAGCGCAATGTCCATTTTGCCACGCTACATCTGATTATCTGCCAAAGGGCGGAGCACAGAGCCACGGGGGCACGTTGGATCACGCTACCGCAGTTCTTTTTGCTCTGGCTCTAATTTGCCTCCCTTCACCAGCGCAGTATCCCGCTTGTGTGACTGGTACCAAATGTTCTTAGGAAAGGATCAGACAATTCCCAGGAACATCACTTTTAACCCAGCTAGGCTTGGTAGTTAAATATCAGCTCACTCAACCAGCAGTAAACATGTTACATGATAGGACGTATGTGTATCTGCTAGGGCTTGCAGATCAGGGAAGAAAGTGTTTTTCAACAGCCTTTTCAAGTGAAATTTTCCCAATAGAAATTAGACACACATGGCTATGGCTGGAAATGAGTCAAACCATTTTTGGGGGGATTTCACAATGAACTATTTTTATGTGACTACTACACTTCATCAGCACAAATGCTTGCATCATTTGTAGAAAGGGTTATTGCAGTGAGCAATTGACAAAGGAGCTCATTCCTTCTTCCCATTGACCCCATCCTTCTGAAACATTCAATTACAATGCATCTCTGTGACCCGTGTAAAACATCCCTCTTGAAATATTCACTTTTGCATAGTTTGCAGAAAGCCAAGAGACTGGGAACCTTCCCTAACTTTGCCAGGAAGGTCATTCTGTAAGTTGGGGAGGTCACAACAGGGAACGCCCATGTACAAGCAGTTGCTGATTTTGCCCCTTTGCAGGGTGGCCCCTGCAGAAAGTCCTGCTCAGATTAGTGAAGCTGCTGTGGTGGAGCATAGATGGAGAGGTGATCCTGCAGATATGATCGACCAAGGTCATGAAGGGCTAATACTTTGTACTGAGCCCAGTAACTGATGCACAGCACAGATTTCTTTAGAAAATCTATATTCCACCTCTCTAGACCTTTAAAAACTAATAGTATCCAACCCAATGTCCAGACAAAAGTAATATGTGATTTCTTCAGGTTCTCACGAAGGTGGCAGCCTTATATGGTGGGCTGTCATGGAAGGGGGACTAGGCTTAAACCATACTATTGCTGCTTCTGTTCCAACCCACCTTCTATCCTTTGCCATGCCCCCATGAGCAGCAAGAATGTTACATGACCTCTGCTATCAGTAAGTCTACATCTAACACCTGGAATGGTGAGAGCCAGTTTGGTGTAGTGGTTAAGTGTGCGGACTCTAATCTGGGAGACCCAGGTTTGATTCCCCACTCCTCCACTTGCACCTGCTGATGTGACCTTGGGTCAGTCACAAGCTCTGGCACAGCTGTCCTTGAAAAAGAGCAGTTTGTGTCAGAGCTCTCTCAACCCCACCCACCTCACAGGGTGTCTGTTGTGGGGAGGGGAAGGGAAAGGAGTTTGTAAGCCGCTCTGAGACTCCAAGTGAAGGGCGGGGTATAAATCCAATCTCTTTTTTTTTTCTTCTTCTTCTTCTTCTTCTTCTTCTTCTTCTTCTTCTTCTTCTTCTTCTTCTTCTTCTTCTTCTTCTTCTTCTTCTTCTTCTTCTTCTTCTTCTTCAACAAGCTTCACTCTTGATAATGCAGAAAGAGAGCAGGCAGAGTGATTGGGACGTTTTGGGATATGTTTTGTATACCTAAATACCTAATAGGTCTGTATGAGTGTACACCCGACAAGCCTTGATCTGCTCTCCTCACTCATCTTTCACTTCCACAAACCTGGCTGCTCTAGTGAAAGACAGTACTGGGAAATGAAAGCTGAAAGCAGAGTGGGACTTCAGACATTATGGTGTTGCCAGAAATCACCTGGAATAGGAAAGGTCCACATGAATCCAAAAGTTGCAGGAGATTTCATTATTATTTATCTTGTGGCACATGCACAAGTCATTTTGTAAAACAAGTGGAGGACCCGCAGAGACATGTAGGGATCTCATCTAACCGTTTTCGACTATTTCCTACAGATGCCACTTCCACGATTTCCCTGGAAGTGACATCATAGTGCACATGACAGCAAAGTGTTTTTAATTTTTTTTTTACTCCTGCGGCCAGTCAGAGCAGCAATAGGCAATGAGAGCTGCCAATGGAAGGCCTGGCAACCCTACCCTCCCAAAAGGCCTGGCAGTCCTAGCCACAAAGGCCATTGTAGAGTGGATGGTGTTGAACACTAGCAGACAGCCAGTCCTGGATGAGTCATGCAAGTCACATGGGATCAAGTTGCTGGTGGCTGTTGTTAGGCCTGGCCTTGATAAGTCCTCCTTCAGGTTTGGAAAGGCCTTTCCCCCTCCTTGTACCTTTTTCTGAGAGAAACCAAGTCTGATTGAAGTCTGGCCATCCTGTTATGCTTGCCAAGCAATAGCCATTGAAGTAATCCATTTCTTAAGGCAACAGGTGTTCTGTTCACAATGGGGGGGGGAGAGGTTAACAACACAATGTATTATTTTAGATTTCAGATTTTTTTCCCGGAAACCTGGGGCTTTTTCAGGTTTGTAAAAAAAAAATCTGTATTGTCTGTTCATGGCTCCATTCTCTGGATTTAGGTCTTCACAGATCTGTAGACACTGATGATTAGACATATTGATGAGTTATTATTGTTACATGCTCCTCACTTCTCTAAATGATGAGAATTTCTAGAGGTAGTGCTTACCTGGGTGGGTTCCCTTTGGCGCCAAGAGCAGTAGATATGTATAGCATTATATAATTTTTGCAAATGTTTAAGTGGATCCCAGGTGAAGACAAAGAGTAACTCTTTCAGGACAATAAGATTCATTACCCCATATCAGACAGTGAGGAAGGGCGAAAGATCAGTCTTGGATACTCAAAGTACTTTAGCCCATTCCTGGCATTTTCCTGCATTTTCTCTCTCTCTGTTTCTCAAATCTGTTCTTTCTAAAAACAAAGAAACACATCTTCCTCTTCCCTTCAGATGGGAAGATCGTCATAACTTGTAAGCTCAGATGAATGATTAGACAGTGACAATTCCCAAAAAGTAAGGCCCACTGAAGAGATTTCTACAATTGATAAGCAATATCATCCCTTTTGTCATAGGCTCTGTTCTAGGTTGGCATGTGACATTATACTAAGCTAATAGGATGGTCGCATTAACTAGGTCCCAGACTCACAATATCACCCAAATACACACCCCTTCTCCCTTTCTCGTTGTGGGGTTTATCCCTATGGTTATAATAAGCGTTCTCCAAGGTTTTCTTCATTTGAACTTAGAAAATGACACCAGTGCTACATCTAGTTCCCATGAAAGGTAGGTTATGATCAAAAAATGCTCTGCTGCAGAAAAGTCATCCTGTTTTTTTTTTGGGGGGGAATAGCCATGGTCAGTGTTAGAAAGGATGTGGCCCCTTAAAGACTAATAACTGTTGTTCTAGCATGTACTTTTGTGAGTCAGAGCTCAGTTCATCTTCAGAGGGAGTTCTTCCTCTGAAGAAGTGAGCTCTGACTCATGACAGCACATGAGGGAATAAATATTGTTAATCTCTAAGTGGCCTCTGGACCTCTGTTTCATTTTTTGAAACAGATCCATCTGTAAAATCAGTGATAGAGCATCTGCTTGCCATGCAGAAGGTCCCAGGTTCAATCCCCTCCAGTTGGGGGTGATGTATACACAGTGGCATATCAAGGGCAGGGTGGGGGAAGGCTATGCCCTGGATGCAGCTTGAGGAAGGCCCTTGAAGGAGGGCTCTTGAAGCCAATGTCATGCTGTATCCAGCCGAATGTCTTTATTTTTAACATGCAGTTCTGACTGCCGCCACTAAAGGCACAGAAAAGTCTGAGCATACCAAAAAGTACTCCAGGATCAGCTAAACTTCCCTTTCTACAAGACTGAAGCAGACTTGCTTGATAGATTGTGCTAAGCCCAACAACCAAGGCAGCACACTGATAGCTGCTACAGTAATTGCCAGCCTGCAGGTAATTTTCTCCTTCCCTTTCCTTGCACCCAGCTCAGCCAGATCTTGCAAAACATCGGTTAGGGTATTGCAGCAAGATAAAACAACCTTCCCCTCTCTTAATTTCTTTCCCACATGTTTCTGATTAATTTCTGTCTCCCTTCACCTAATTTTTCTGTGCCCCCTCTTTTTTCCCACTTCTTGGTCTCAAGACCTTCCCATCC
>NW_015163248.1:48101-51610 GCF_001447785.1 Gekko japonicus | reverse complement strand
ATGCGCATGCCCAAACTGAGTTAAAAAAAAACACACGCCGGCGCCCGCTGCATGTGAATGGGCATACAGTGATGGGCTCCGCAGACAGGAGGTAAGTGTGATCACGTTTCAGCCTGCATAAACTGCACCGGCTTCCCATTTGCTTCTGGGCACAGTTCAAAGTGCTGGGACCTTGGAGTCTCAGAGCGGCTTACAAACTCCTTCCCCTTCCCCTCCCCACAACAGACACCCTGTGAGGTGGGTGGGGCTGAGAGAACTCTGACACAAACTGCTCTTTTTCAAGGACAGCTGTGCCAGAGCTTGTGACCGACCCAAGGTCATATCAGCAGGGGCAAGTGGAGGAGTGGGGAATCAAACCTGGTTCTCCCAGATTAGAGTCCACACACTTAACCACTACACCAAACTGGCTCTAAATGACTTTACTCTTAGATTCTCAGTCGATATCTAAACTGGATATCGTGAGAAGGATGTATAGTTCCAATCCCATAGCGGCTTGGATCTACCGGCGGTACCTTCTCTTCCTTATTGACCAGTTCCATCTCAAAGTAGGCGACCATCAAAATCACAAACAACTTCATTTCACTAACAGCAAAGAAGCGTCCCGGGCACATGGAAGGCCCGGCGCCCCACGGCATGTTGTAATGTCTTAGCTTTTTCCCATTTTTGTAGAATTCTTTCCTTGTGCCATCTGGGTTCACGAACCGATCGTATTTGAAAGTCTTAGGATCAGGGTAGATTTCAGGATCCATCTGCAGGCCGATGAAGGGGAAGAGAATCAGCTGGTCTCCTTTCCGGAGGCTGTAGTCTCTCCCGTCCGCCATTTTAAGATCCATATCTTCCATTATGCTTCTGAACAGAAAGGGACTTACTTTCAAGCGTAGACATTCCTGTATCGCGCTGTCCAAAAGAGGAGTCTTGACTGATTCAAAGGATATCTTGAGCAAGGGACTGCCTGGCTTGACCTCCTGATTTGTCTCCTTTAGGACTCGGTCGACTTCTCCCTTCACTGCCTTCATCGCCTCTGGATGTGTCAGGAGATGGACAAAAACCCAGAAGGTAGCTGGCCCAGTGTTCACTTGTGATGCCCAGAAAAGGAGAAAGAAGAGCTGAGTCCGCATCTTTTTGGTCATCCCAGCCTCAACCATCTGGTGATCTTGCTCGGCCACCCAGTTGCTGACACCGTCCTTCTCCGTCACCTTTTCTACAGACAGCACATCCCAGAAGAAGTTCCTCAGCCTCTCCGTCTCCCTCTTGCTCTCAGGATCCAGCATCCCCATGACCATCTGGGGAAGGTAGTGGTCAAATTTCTGAAAATCCTCAAACCATTCTGCACACTGCGGTGCTCTGCTATCCTTAGAAGTCCCTTTGCGATCTCCACTTTTGGGGGAATCGCTTCCAAACAACGTCAGGAAAGCAGCTTGAAACATGGCCTTGTAGCTGAAGTGGAGGACCCCGTCCTGCTGCCATGGTCTTTCTCCGCCGCCGGAGCCCTGGTTCCGGAGCAACACCGCCTGCAATTTCTCCGTCATCACCTGGTTCAGATCCTCCAGATTCCGATTTCTGAGATACTTCTTGTTGTTTCTTTGCAGAATCTTGTGATTAGATTCACTAAGGTAGAAACCAAAGACGTTATGAACTACTTCGGAACCAAACGTATCGAAATCCAGCTTGTCTTTGGACTCCTTTATGACCGTCCCGTAGGTGTGAGGGTCCATCATGAAATTTAAATAATTGCCTCCAACCAACACGGTGAAGATATCCCCGTGTTTCTTCTGCATCTTCTCCAAAAACTCCGCAGGGTTCTTCTTGAAACTTATCCCGTGTCCTAGCCATGGGATGAGGCCTTTGTCCAACGGCGGTTCTTTGGGTCTTCTCCTGCGGAATGCGCCTGTCAAATACAGCCCGCCAAGTACAGAGGTAAAGAAGGAAGCTAACAGAGCGGAAAGCACGGATTCCCAGAAATACATCCCTGGTGCTTAGAGCAGAGAAGATTTAGTCAAAGGGATAGAAGAGCCGCAGCTCGTCCTATAAAGCAACCAATCAGAGGGCTCATCTAGGTGGGGCGGCCTAATTCTATGTCTGGCCTGCCAGAGGAAGCTGTGGTTGTTGTTTTTCCCTGGAGTCATTTGTAGCATGCCAATATTTACTTGCACCTTCCCGGGGAAGATGACATTCAACTTTGCAAGTAAAACGTGATGATTGGTAGGAGTTTCTGTAAACATGTTATTATCGGACTGAAATCCTGGTCCCATTACTGTGTTACTTGTAGAGTATGAAGGTTGCCTGCTCCATGATTCACCCCGAGTGCCACCTCATCAGACAGCCGGTGATGTTAACACGATAGAGCAATTTCCTCCCTCCACCTGAGAAAGGCTGTGAGCCAACATACACACGTGTCGACAGGTACAGATATCAACAGATACAGGTAAGATAACGCTTTGCTTCTCTCCTCAAATGAAATGGATTATCTGGGCAGTTTTGTAATGGGAACCTCTATTCCCCATCGTGGTGAGACCTACAGGGTTTAAATCGATTTGTGTCCGGTGGCACCTTAGAAACGAACAAGAATTTTGTGGCAGGAGCTTTTGAGATTCAAAGTTCTCTTTGTCAGCCGCTCCTGGACTTGTATCTAGACCTTCTGAAACTTTCTTCAGGATTTAAACTCCATTAGTTGAATAAAGAGACTCAGATATCAAGATGAGTTATTACTATGTTAAATTTTGTCTATTGCATGCATGGAACTATTCAGTTTTTGTAAAACTAGTGCTGTGTGTGGGTATGTATATATTTATCACAGTCATTAGACCACCCGTATACATGAAAATTATAATAAAACATTCTTATATATAAAAACGAAACACATAATATAAACAGAATTTAAATTTGAGCCGAGTTATTATACCATTTCCGTATCCTCATGATCAACACACAAACTCTAGCAACTTGGTAAGTAATTTTAGGATTCGTGTCAGACAGAAGAAATCCAAGCCTGGCTTTATTTGTGTGACCAGCAATCTTGTCCAGTAGAGGTGTAATAATCTCCAAATGGGCTGCATTATACTATGTACAACTAAAAAAACATATGCTCTAGGGACTCTACCTCCCTTTCATTTATTTTATTCTTTTTTTTTTTAAACCCCCCGGGGGGGTTTTTATTTTTTTCAATAATACTACAAACTACAAAGAAAAATATAGGAGGGGGAACTACAACTATGGATAAATGAAAAATACCCACACTAACTAAAAACCCAAGAGTGGGAGACCCCCTTTATGTTAAACTTAATATTAGTATTAAAAGAGTTAGTAAAACAATATACTTGTAGAGTTCTTGTTTTTCACATTGTTCTGTATTAGTAAATTAGTTATTATGAGAGAACTTTCTGAGCATCTTCTTTATTTCAAAGAGCCATTTATCAGAGTCCTTCTGCCCTTACTTCGGCTTTCTGTCTCTAAAATCATATACAGTTTTCACTGCTCCCGCACCCGCTTCTGCAGCAGAGTCCTCATCC
>NW_015163248.1:42832-47966 GCF_001447785.1 Gekko japonicus | reverse complement strand
TATTTTTTAAAATATAATTGGAGTAAGCCCTATAAGCTGTCTCCATGTCTTTTATTATTTCCTCCGCTGGCAAGCCTGTCACTGGAGCGATAATCTCACCCAGAGTCTTCTTCAAATCTTCTTTTTCTGTCTCAGGAACCCCCTGGAACCTGAGAATCATATTAACCTTTTCCATTTGCAGCTGCAACAAATGATTTTCTTGAAGATTTTATTTCGTTTCCACTTCACCCATTCTTTTCTTCATCTTCATGCTTGAAGTGTCCATCTTGGTAACTTTCTCAGCCACCAGCTCCACTTTTTTTCCATTTCTGCCAGCTGGCGCTGTTGTGAAGTGAAGTTTTGATTTAATGAGGTCAGTTGCTGGTTAATACCATCGAGCTGATCCATCACTAGCTTGAGCATATCCGCTAACAGCTTCATGACGTCAGCTCCCTTTTCCGGCCTTGGACTCTGACTACCAGGCTTCGCTTTAAACTTTCCTCGGGATGCCGCCATTTTCCAACTTTGTTTACACTTTCAAACCGCTTCTCCCAGGCTTGAAGCACTCATCAATTTGCTATTTGCACTCAAGTAAGTCTCTCAAAATACACACGCTGTCTGTTTCCTCCCACTCCCCCTTCACTGCATTTATCTGTCCTTGCGCTTCAGAGGTGTCCCTCTTTGCGCTTCACTTTTCCCAGGGGGGGTGTCGTTTATCAAAGTTTGTTTACTTAGAACTCGCTCACATCAATCGTTGTTCCGCTTGGTCTCCCCTGCTTGTCCCGGTCAGGTTAGCTTGTGCCCTAAGGCCAGTCATCGGTAGGACCGTCAAAGCGAAGGGAAGCCTCGATTCCCTGGCAGCAAGCCATCGAAGAGGCTATCCCTCAAAGCTCTCTGGCCTGGAGCCTTTCACAAAGGCTCTGTGGGAGTGCCACTTGAGGTGGCACCCCTCCATGCCGAGGGTGTGCTAATCAGCTCCCCAAGCTCTGGGGAGAGTGACCACCATCGCCAATCCATAGACCGGAAGTCCATTTATTTTATTCTATTTCATTAGATTTATATTAGACTTAAAGGGCATGTACAGAGTCTTTCTGTACAGCGGGTTTTCTTCTACCTTCCTTCAAGTATTGAAGAGGGGAGTGTAAAACTCCTTGCTAGGGTAAATGCCGTTCTACAGTTATTTCCAGAGGGGCCAGGTAAGCTGCTGGCTCGACAGTATTTTCAACATTTAGCAGCAACCCAGAGACATGAGAAATATCAGATTGCCGTTCGATATCCTCATCCCTTTGTTTAATTAGTCCCTTTGCTCGTTAAATACCACAGGATAAGGGTGCCTGGGGAGAGAGGCCAATTCTGTTAATATGGGTTTGTATGTCCTTAAACCAACTAGATTGAAAACTATCTTGAAATATCCGAGGGAACAGGCCTTGGGGGTTAAGGTGACCTTTTAACCGCATATGGATAGATAAAATGCATACCCGGCCCTTATAATGGCTGCCTCCAGTCTTCTGCAAGCATTTGATATAGCTCTAGGAACCTGCAGAACAGCTCTGAGGAACTTTGATTGTACTCTTTCCTGGAGAGTAAAGCAAGAAGAGGGTGGGTGTAGAAACGTTCCATAAAGCAGCTGTGCCAAGGTTTTAGCCTTATATCATTTTAAGGCTGCCGGAACGAAATGACCCCCAGGGAGTCGGTGAAACTTCAGTATGGAATTTGCCGATCTTTCCCCTTGGTAGTGCTGTGTGTAGGATATGTCTCATTCAGTGGGTCATCCCCCCTCCCTCCGCACGTTAAAAGATCCCTGTAAAGGTTTTTGTATCTTGCGTTCTTAATAAAGACATGATGTCAGAAGTCGTTCTAAGTAAGAAAATTATCAGAGCACTTCCCCCAGGACATATTTTCTATTTCCCCCCTCTTTCTTTATCTTTCTTTAATTCCTTTCAGGGCAAATTGCTAAACAACTGAGCTGATGAAGGACGAGGAGGAGGAAGAGAAGGAGGAGATTGGATTAATACCCCACCCTTCACTTGGAGTCTCAGAGCGGCTTACAAACTCCTTTCCCTTCCCCTCCCTACAACAGACACCCTGTGAGATAGGCGGGACTGAGAGAGCTCTTGACAGAAGCCGCTCTTTTTCAAGGACAGCTCTGTGAGAACTGTGGCTTGCCCAAGGTCATCCAGCAGCTGTGAGTTTGCACACTTAACCACTATGCCAAACTGGCTGTAAACAGGCGAAAGATAACACAGCATTCCCCTTTACAATAAAACGTTTGAGATATAACCTTCATTAGAGGGCTTAGGGGTGCCAACCTCCAGGTGCAGCCTAGACATCTCCCAGGATTACAACAGCTTTCCAGACTACAGATCAGTTCCCCTGGAGAAAATGGCTGGTTTCGAGGGTGGGCTATGTGGTAGAATCCCCCACTGAGGTCCCTTCCCCTCTCAAAGCCCTGACACACACCCCAGGCTCCACCCCAAATCCCTAGGAGTTTCCCAACCTGGACAAAGCAAGAGCTGTCCAGACAGGATCTTCAGTGCCCTTTACTCATAACAACGGCAAGTCCTAAGAAATGATGCCCAGTCACACCAAGCAAACAGCAAATCCAAAATGCTGATGAGTTGGAGAGCTAGTTTGGTGTCGTGGTTAAGTGTGCGGACTCTAATCTGGGAGAACCGGGTTCGATTCCCCACTCCTCCACTCGCACCTGGCTGGATGACCTTGGGCAAGCCGTAGCTCTGATAAGAGCTGTTCTTGAAAAAAAGAGCAGTTTCTGTCAAGAGCTCTCTCGTCCCCACCTGCCTCACAGGGTGCCTGTTGTGGGGAGGGAAAGGGAAATGAGTCTGTAAATCGCTCTGAGACTCCTTTGGGTAGTGAAGGGCGGGGTATAAATCCAATCTCTTCTCCTAGAGCCGTTTCTGTCAAGAGCTCTCTCAGCCCCACCTACCTCAAAAGGTGCTTCTTGTGGGGAGGGGAAGGGAAAGGAGTCTGTAAGCCGCTCTGAGACACCTTTGGGTAGTGAAGGGCGGGGTAAATCCAATCTCTTCTCCTTCTTCTTCAAGAGCCGTTACTGTCAGAGCTCTCTCAGCCCCGCCGACCTCCCAGGGTGTCTGTTGTGGGGAGGGGAAGGGAAAGGAGTTTGTCAGCCGCTCTGGGACACCTTTGGGCAGTGAAGGGCAGGGTATAAATCCAATCTCTTTTTTTCCTTCTTGAAGACAGGCGGGACCAATTCCTCCCCTGTGTGCTCCTCAGGGCCTCCTGCAGCTGCATTTGATGCTTTATTCCTCCGGTTTGGGCCTGCAAAGAAATCCGCAGTTCCCTCCGGGCCTTCTGTCTCCTGCTGCAGGCCAGAATGACTTGGGGGGGGGGGAGAGAATTTTTAAACTGTATGTTAAACACAACTCGAGCAATAGCTTGACAAACCCTTTCTTTAGACCTCCAAGAAGGGAAATTCAAACATGCAGTTTCTTCCTGTTTGGGCACATCACATACCTGCAAAGAAATGTGCAATTCCCTCATTCAAGCTGTAGACCGGGGGTGTCAATCATGCGGCCTGGGGGCTGGATCAGGCCCCCAGAGGGCTTCTCTCTGAACAGAATACTCAAGATTGCAACAGCACAGACATTTTGATGCCATAATTCAGAGCAAGAGGTGTCAGTTATCAGACACTGTTAAATAAACAGAATATTGCAAGAGGGCTGATGTTTGAAGCATGTGATTGAGCAGCACCCTTTGTGTTTGTGTCCTTTATAAAGTTTAGATCTCCGCGACCCGGCATTACATTGTGTGAGAGAAGAGTGAGACGCCTAGGATCCTCTAGAATCTCAGCAGCATACTTGAGCCTGAACATTTACTGAGATCAGCGTCCTATCTGAATGTATTATCTTTCATGACTTGTTGTAAAGCACTTTATGAACAAGAGAAGTTTTATATGTTGCTGAAGGCTAGGGTTGCCAAGTCATTTTTCGCCGGGAGTGGGGGGCTCCCGGCTGGTGTCAGTTGCGCACGTGCGCCGCATGCACGTCACCCAGAAGTGACGTGACAACGCCAGGCACGCTGGGGGCGGGGCCACAGCCATACGAGGGAAAACCATAGAGTGGTCACATCACTTCCGGGTGACGCGCACGTCGGGGAGGAGTTCCCCCCGGGGTCCGATCTGGCGGTGGCAGGGAACGGGCCTCTGGGGCGGGGGTTTCCCCACCCCCTGGGGGGACTTGGGAAGCCTAATCATGATATGACTTCAAAGAGAGAGACCAAGGAGCTGATTATTCTGGAACGATTAAGGGGCAGAATATAGACTTAATAAGCCCTGAGGAAGATCCAATTTTGAAACGTTATATAATCCACAGACAACATTGATGATGTACCTTTGCATTAGGATTTTCTTATGATTTGTAGGCATTGATTTATTGTGTTGTAGTGCTTCGGACTGTAGTACATAGTCAGCATTTTCTTTACGAGTCTTGTTGACTGCTTGATTTGTGGGTCAGACACTCAGGACTGTTTTCTTTATACTTGTCCTCTGATTAGGTCGTGTTTGTCCACATTTGTCTTATTATATTTTATGACACACACAGTCCAGCCCAACAAGGTCTCATTTATGTCAGATCCGGCCCTCATAACAAATGAGTTCGACACCCTTTTTATGGTTTTAGTATTGTTTACTTCTATTTGTTTTAAATTAACATTTTTATTGCGGAAACAAAGATTTGACATACATGTTACCATTAGAAGATACTTAGTTTTGCAGTTTACAGTTGGTTTAGAGGGGAAAAAACAACAGAACAAAACTACAGCTCACTAACAGACTAGATGGATAACTTCAACTTACAGTTGTAACAGATCTAAAGGGTAAACATTTTTCGGCCCTTTACCATTGGTTGTCGTGTGTTCTAGAAATGGAAACCAAATTGCTGGGAACTGAGCCTTTTGGCTAGTATTGTCATTCAGAACATTCTTGTACGCAATTAATTCCATCACATAGACTTGCCAAATCCTATCGTTGTTGTTCAGTCGCACAGTCGAGTCCGACTCATTGCAACCCCATGGACCAGATCACGCCAGGCCTTCCTGTCTTCCGCCGTCCTCTGAGGTTGGCTCAATTTCATGTTCATTGCATCTATGACACTGTCTAACCATCTCATCCTTTGCCGTCCCC
>NW_015163248.1:40050-42730 GCF_001447785.1 Gekko japonicus | reverse complement strand
ACGCTTGGCCTGAGTTCTCTGCTGTGGCCTGTCCATCTTGGGTGGCCCTCCACGGCATAGCCCACAGCTTCATCGAACCATGCAAGCCCCCTCGCCACGACAGAACGAAATTGATGGAGGTTACTTTTCCATTTGATGGCAATGCAGGATCTGGCCGCTACCAGCACAAAGTTGACAAATATTTTCCTTTTATTCAGCAAATCGCTGGTTTTCTCAGAGCGATAACAACAGCAATTCTGGTTTGTAATCTATATTATTGTAAATCTTATGCTGTTTTATGTCAGCAGCCCTGAGCTGGCTCTGGCTGCCAGGGCAGGGTCGAAATTTAATTCACAACAACAGCAACAACATGAATTCAGAGCACAGTCATACCCACTGGTAACAGATTCCATTAACTTTTGGAGTTGTTTTTTTTAAAGGACATCTTTCACCACCAGAGGGCGATGTTTCACCACAATTTTTAAAATCCATCCGGCAGCGTCTCCGTGCATTTGGAGGCATCATTGTTCGGAATGCTTGGGAATTATTGAGGAATTTCACATTACCCTTTTTTAGCCCGTTTTGAAGCCGTTTTTGATCTGTCATGGAGAAAACCGGTATAGGGCTGCCATTTCACACATGGCTTTCCCCTTCCGGTAAAGAGCTGGATCTGAAGCGGTTTGCCATTTCAGACTGCACTACTTTTTCCCACTTTTCCCCCGCCGTTTTTCGCCCATGAGGGCAATCTCCAGCTAGAGCGCTAGAGCGCTATAGCACTATAACAAAACAGTCCAGGCATTTCAATGGGGTTGATATAATGCTGTTGCGTTATAGCGTTATAGCGCTATAGCGTGATAATGCTATAAAGCGAACATTTTTTTTAAAAGCCAGAGATCGCCCACGCGGGTGAAAAATGGCGGGGAAAAGTGCGTCAGGACCGGGAGAGGAAACTGAAGACTACTTGGAAGCGGTTGACAGGTAAAACGCTTCAGCCCTGTTTCCTAAATGGGACAGAAGCGTTTGTGACTGAAATTACAAATATATTCCGGTAGGGAACCGGTTCTAAAACGGTCCTCTCTGAAATGACAGACCAGAAACTGCTTGGGAACCGTTCCTCTTCCAGATTATATCATCTGTCTGAAATTCCTCATAGTTTCACTGGGGCGGATCCTGTGCATGTGTGAAGTGCCATCATGTCACGGCCAACATACGGTGACCCCTCCTGGTGTTTTCAAGGCAAGAGATGAGCAGAGGTGGGTTTGCCCTTGCCTGCCTCTGCGTAGCAACCCTGGACTTCCTTGGTGGTCAGTCACCCAAATGGGAACCCTGCTTAGCTTGTGAGTTCTGACAAGATCAGGCTATGCCCGGACCATCCGGTTCAGGGGTGTGGATCCTACCAAACACTCTACTGAGTAAAGTTTGGAGTCTTCCTCCAACTTAATTGGCTCTTCAATTGGAAGTTGAACGAAGTCTCCATTGGTGGGAGAAAGCCTTCTTGGAGGACAGTTGGATCCAACCCACTGTGTACGAAGACTGAGAATTCACCACAGCACATCCCGTGATTTGGAACCATGAACTTTTCAAAACGACTACTTAGAGCATGAAGGAGAAGAGAGGGAATAAGAGGTGAGAACGCTTATCGCAGGGGTGTCGAACTCATTTGTTATGAGGGCCGGATCTGACTTAAATGAGACCTCATTGGGTTGGGCCACGTGGGTCATAAAACGTAATGCCAGGTAGCGGAGATACAAACTTTATAAAGGACACAAACACAAATGTTTTTTTTTAACTTAAAATAAAAACATGCTTAAAACATCGGCACTCTTGCAATATTTTGTTTATTTAACTGTGTCTGATCACTGACACCTCTTGCTTTGAATTATTGCATCAGAATGTCTGTGCTGTTGCGATCTCGAGTGTGCTGTTCAGGTGTGTCTCTGTAAGCTGCAAACCTACGATGACGCAGCAGCAGCAGAACTGGAAGAAGAAGCAGAAGACAGCCAGTTCCACTGTGGGCCTGATAGAAGCCCTCCGGGGGCTTAATCCGGCCCCCGGGCTGCATGTTTGACACCCCTGGCTTATCATAACCTGTCTTTGCTTTCTCCACCAGATGAACCCGCACAGTCACTTTACTTTGTACGCCCTCAGTTGTGATGTTGTTTATCAGTGCATCAGTGATACGAATCAATCCACTGAATTTGATTTGCTTGAAGAGATGTGTACTTAATGTTCAGTTATATATCGAAAAATTGTAATAGAGATCTTACAACACTGATCGAGAAGGTTTGGATTTGGAACAATAAGGATTATCAACCTGCATTGTTGATTGGAGAAACGACCTCTACGTCACCGGCTGACTATATATGCAGGGGAAGGTTGTGGCAGCACCTTCCACAAAGCTCTGCTTCTTGTTGCCTTGAAGGATATATATGGGGGGTACAGTATTTATTTATTTACTTATTTATTTACCTGTGGATAGCAGCAAATAAGCATACAGATAATAAAACTGTTAACAAGAGACGTGATAACTCCATTTGAGTCCATAGGTCTTACCAACTGCTTTAGTCCAATCTTAGCTATACTTATTGCTCAGTTACTTATACACCTTGACTCTAACTAGCCCCTCCTGGCAACTAACCCCCAACCCTCCTCCTCCTCCTTCTCCTCCTCCTCCTCCTTCTTCTCCTCCTCCTCCTTCTAC
>NW_015163248.1:32996-40032 GCF_001447785.1 Gekko japonicus | reverse complement strand
GCTCTCTCAGCCCCACCTACCTCACAGGGTGTCTGTTGTGGGGAGGGAAAGGGAAAGGAGTTTGTAAGCCACTCTGAGACTCTAAGTGAAGGGCAGGGTTTAAATCCAATCTCCTCCTCCTCCTCTTCTTCTTCTCCTCCTCCTCCTCCTTCTCCTCCACCTCCTCCTCCTCCTCCTTCTCCTCCTCCTGCTCCTCCTTCTCCTCCTCCACCTTCTTTTTCATGAGGCAGCCTCACTTTCATGGCTGTTTGTTGACCTTGTTAGAAAATAGTTGCCGTGTACTTTGTGGCCAGTGAAGCAAGCTAACTGTGCAGCCTGAAACATTGTTTTATGTCCTGGTGAGATATCATGGGATAGGATATCTGTCCCTCCTGGCAACCGGCTGGAGATTGGGGGGGGGGGAATTACCGTGAGAAGGAGGGAGTCCCAGCTGACGTACAGTGGATGTGTCCATGTCTCTGCCCACATGACCCGGAAGTGCCGTCATCGCATCAGGGACGTCAGGGCGACATTCTGGTATTTGGGCAAAAACTCTATGGCAAATTTGGCTTCTACCATGGAATTTTCCCGCAAATTCTGGATCATCACCCCAACTTCCCGGGTGCGACGACATCACTTCCGGGTCACGTGGACAGTGACGTAGGCACATCACTGCCTGTCAGGTTGATCTCCCTCTTTTTCGAGGTCACTTCCAACCAGCCGGCTGGCTGATCAGTGCGGGGGTGGGTGGGTGAGGCCTAGCAGCAGAGACCCCCACCTCAATCGGGAAGTCTGGCGACCTTAGGAATGCTAGAAAAATCCTACATATGTAACTTTTTGTAGGATGACACAGCAGCACAGCAGGGAGAGAGCTCTGGCCACCCAACAAGAAGGGAGCAACTCAATGGAGAAGACCCTGATGCTGGGAAAGACTGAAGGTCAAAGAAGACGGGGATGGCAAAGGATGAGATGGTCAGACAGTGTTATCGAGGCAACGGACGTGAAACTGAGCAAACTGTGGAGCACGATGGAAGACAGGAAGACCTGGCGGGATGTGGTCCACGGGGCCGCGAAGAGTCGGACTCGACTGTGCAACTCAACAACAGCAGCAGCACAGTTCCAACCAAGCATGTGATTATCCATCAATCTTAGAGCAAGTCATTTTTATGTTTTAAAAGGAGACCAGATAGATTCATGGAGGATAAGTCTATCAATGGCTATTAGCCATGATTACCCAGGGGAACCTTTGCATTTGGAGGAAATAAGCCAATGCATCCCAGAGCCGGGAGGCAACATCAGGGGAAGGCCTTAGCCCCTCTGCCCTGTTGTTGGAAGAAGAGTAGGAAGAGGAGGAGGAGGTGATTGGATTTATAGCCCGCCCTTCACTCGGAATCTCAGAGCGGTTTTACAAACTCCTTTCCCTTCCCCTCCCCACAACAGACACCCTGTGAGGTAGGTGGGGCTGAGAGAGTTCTTTCCAGAGCTGTCCTTGAGAGAACAGCTGTGACAGGACAATGGCTTGCCCAAGGTCATCCAGCAGCTGCATGTGGAGGAGTGGGGAATCAAACCCGGTTCTCCCAGATTAGAGTCCGCGCACTTAACCACTACATCAACTGACTAGATGGATCACTGGCACAGTTCCCTCTAAGCTGCACTAGGGGGCACTGGTGCACAATACTTCAGAGGCAAGCTCAGAGAATTTCTGTTTCTGTTTACAACCAAGCTTCCATGGGAAACAATGGACGGGGAGGGGGGGACTGGTCTGATCCAGCAGGGCTCTTCTTATTTTCTTATGCTTCATGGCACTGAGATAGGCACAGAGTGTACGGATGGCCTCTTGGCTGTTACATCAGCAGTGCTTCTAAAGAGCACCATAGGCAGGGGTCATTTCCTGCAGGAGCGCACAGGAGCGGAGCTCCAGCAGTAAAGAGCCCAGGGGGCAGGCACATGCAACAAGCCCCGCCCCCTGCTCCCAGCAGCCCTCAGTCAGAGCAAGAAGCAGCCAGGTAAACTGCAGAGCCCCCCCCCAGCCCCCCAGTCCAAAACGGTCCAGTGGCACCTTTAAGACCAAGTTTTATTCAGGTACAAGCTCTCCCTTCTCTGTGAGGACAGATCTGCACGTCCCCCCCCAATAGGTAGCAATCCAAAACAGTCCAGTGGAGCCTGAGCGGTGGGTGTTGCCTTCTGACACACTTCCAGTGATCTGCATGTCCCTCCCACCCAATAGCTAGCACTCCAAAGCAGTCCATTGGCACCTTTAAGACCAAGTTTTATTCAGGTACAAGCTCTCCCTCCTCTGTGAGGACAGATCTGCACGTCCCCCCCCAATAGGTAGCAATCCAAAACAGTCCAGTGGAGCCTGAGCGGTGGGTGTTGCCTTCTGACACACTTCCGGTGATGTCAGGGGGTGTGGCACACGCAAATAAGTTATGCTAATGAGTTATGCTAATGAGCCCCTGCACCTCTTTTTCTACGAAATGACCCCTGAATAGGTATTGTACAAAAATAAGGCTGTCGGCCGTTGAAAGATTGACATGTTTTTATTCCAGCCCAAGCTTTTTTTGACGAGATCTCACTTTCTAAAAATGCATGCTGCGGATCCTCCCTGGGAAGAGATTTGTACCGGCGATTATGAAAAGAAAAAAAATATAGCGAGGACAGTCTTCTGTGCAATCTGATTTTCTTCCCAGTGAGATGGGGCAGACTAAATAAACATGAGATAAAAAAGAATTGAAATGCAGGGTGAAGTGGAATAACGGAGGTGGAAGTGCGATCGAAGAAAGCGCAGAGACGAGAAATGTAACCGGCTGTTCCTTCGGTTTTACTGACCTAGTTAACACCTGAAACGGCTGAGGAGTCCCCGATTCGGTGGCGGCCCCAGGTTTTTTCATCCACTAGGCAAGGATACATTCTGGCGCCCCCCCTGTGCGGGGCGGGATGGGTGCTGGAGCGGCAGTGGGCGGGCCTGGGGGCAAGCTGCAAATGCATGCAAGGGGGCTGGATCGCTCGAGGGGAGGGGGCCTGTGCCAGGCTGCAAAAGAGGGTGGCAGAAGGCGAGTGGCACTTTCCCGTCGTCCTGGGGTGTTCCCCGCGCCTGTCCCCTCCCGCCTCCTTCTCTTTCTGTCTGGGGGGCTGCAAAGAGGGACGGGGATGTAGCAAGAAGCCAGCAAGGGAGGCTTCCGTTGCGGGGTGAGGAGGGGACGAGGCCAGCCGGAACAGTGCCCTCGTCGAGTTGTCGCCCTAGGCGACGGTCTAAAATTTAACAATAACGGGCCGGCCCTGCCCCACTTTTACTACGATAGCTAATGCCTACAATGATGATGAAGAAGAGTAGCAGATTTGTATACCTTGCTCTTTTCTACCTTTTTTGGTCTTAAAGCACTTTTGGTCATGAAACCCTGCTCACTTCTTCGGATACAGGTGGAATGTGAGTCCATTTGTCCTTATATCTCCTTGAGCTTCGTGATCAGTCTCTCTTTCTAATCTCCCGTTGAAATTCCTTTGTAAGGGAATAGCTCCTCTTAGGTCAGCAACTGAATGCCCTGGAAGGTTAAAATGCCCACCCACTAGTTTTTGAATGTTGTGGTTTCTAATAGTGGTAGAAAGAGTTAGAGTCCAGGAGCACCTTTTAAAGACCTTTTAAAGAATTGTGGTAGGGTATGTGCTTTTGTGGAGCTGCGGTGGCTCAAGTGGTAAAGACGCTGAACTGCAGGCTGTGGAAGGTCGGTAGTTCAGCAGTTCAAGACCCGAGTTGCCGCATGATGGAGTGAGCTCCCGTCTCTAGTTCCAGCTCCTGCCAACCTAGCAGTTCGAAAGCAAGGAATTGCAAGTCGATAAATAGGTACCACTTGGGTGGGAAGGGAACAGTGTTCCGTGCGCCTTGGTGTTTAGTCATGCCGGCCACATGACCACAGAAACGTCTTCGGACAGCGCTGGCTCTTCGGCTTTGAAACGGAGATGAGCACCGCAACCCTAGAGTCGGACTTGACTGGCTTTCGAGCAAGGGAACCTTTACCTTTACCTTTATGTGCTTTTGTGCGTCACTGCTCACTTCTTCAGACTTATTTCCATTTATTCTTTGCATCGTCCTGGACTGAATCCTCCTGTACCAAACTGAGACCTAGGTTTCCTGTCTCGTTACCAATGCTGATATCTCCACACCTCCGTATATCACACCAGTGGTGATATCTCCACCCCTCTGCATATCACACCTAATCCAATCATGCCCGCTGTTGCCATTCGACCTATGAAACCATCTTTATAAAGTTTTTTATCTGTGGTACCTTGTGTTACATTTTATAACACACATGGCCCGGCCCGACAAAGTGACATTTATGTCAGATCCAGTGTTCCCTCTAAGCTGAGTTAGTGTGAGCTAGCTCATAGTTTTTTAGCCTCCGGCTCACATATTTTCGTCTTCGCTCAGGAGGGATGGCTCCAGAGCAAACCAATTTATGCCGTCGCCAAGTCGCTCGCTCACAACTTTAATGCCAACGGCTCACAAAGTAGAATTTTTGCTCCCAAGACTCCACAGCTTAGAGGGCACATTGGCCCAGATCCAGCCCTCACAACAAATGAGTTTGACACCTCTGCACCTACACCAGGCTAGATTGTGTGATGATTTTGAATGATTTACATGCTGGAGTCTCCCTTTGAAGTGCCCGAAGATTCCCAGGTTTTTACCGCAACAGAATAACACAGCTGCGAGAGACATTGCACAAATCCGCTTATCACTCCGGTATCACTATGGCAGCTGCATACCTGCGTGAGAGCATTCGTATAATTACTGGGTGAAAGGATTGCCCTGGCAGGCTTGGTGGTTAGAGAGCCCAGGCAGCATGGGGGTGGGTGGGGAAAGAACATCGTGCACTTTTGTCTTTAATCTGCAAACATTTATAATGCTAAACATTTAGAAAGTGTGATAAGAGATAAGAGGCTCCGATACAAATCAGGAAAGTTCCCAGTTCCAATTTTGCCTCTGTGATGAACTCAGTACACAGGAAGTTTGACGGTCCTCTGAGAATGTGCAGAGTGCTTTCTAGCTGAAATCCCTGCTCTTTCCGCTACTTCCAGGACCCCTCATTCCACTCAGGGAAGGGCTCTGCTTGGTGTAGTGGTTAAGTGTGTGGACACTAATCTGGGAGAACCGTGTTTGATTCCCCACTCCTCCACTTGCAGCTGCTGGATGACCTTGGGCAAGCCCTAGTTCTGATAAGAGCTGTTCTTGAAAAAGAGCAGTTTCTCTCAGAGCTCTCTCAGCCCCACCTACCTCGCAGGGTGTCTGTTGTGGGGAGGGGAAGGGAAAGGTGTTTGTAAGCCGCTCTGAGACACCTTTGGGTAGTGAAGGGTGGGGTATAAATCCAATCTCTTCTTCTTCTTCTTCTTCTTAACCCCCTCCCCACCTGATCAAATTATACAGTCCAAATAACATGATGCTAAAAGTGGAAGGAACGTACGACACACAGCCACACAGTTTGTAAGCTGCTCTGAGACTCCTTTGGGTAGTGACGGGCGGGGTATAAATCCAATCTCCTGCTCCTAGAAGACTTCTGCTACTCTTAGAGGCTGTCATTCCACTCTGAGAGCTGTCATTCCAAGCCCAGAGGAGTCAAACGTTCCAGGAGATCTTGGGGTGTATCAACAGAGGCATAACATCCAAATTGCAAGATGTCATAGTCCCGCTGTACACAGCATTGGTCAGGCCGCACCTGGAGTCTTGTGTGCAGTTCTGGAGGCCTCACTTCCAAAAGGATGCGGACAGAATGGAGTGGGTGCAGAGGAGAGCGACGAGGAGGATAGGGGGCCTGGAGACCAAGGCAGAGGAGAGCGACGAGGATTATCGGGGGGCCTGGAGACCAAGAATCCCTACAAGGAAAGGCTGAGGGACTTGGGAGTATTTAGTCTGGAGAAGAGGAGGTGGAGGTGGGACATGATTGCTCTCCTGATGTATTTGAAGGGCTGCAACTTAAAGGAGGGCGGGGTGCTGTTCCTGTTGGCAGTAGGGGATAGGACTCGTAAGAATGTGCTTAAAGTGACTTCCGGTTTCGGCAACTCACAGGCGGGTGTGCTCCATCACAGCTCTGATGTAAGCGCCCTGCAAATGTGCCAATGGGGGGGGGGTCTGAGTTGATCTTGGACCCCCCAGACCCCTTGCAGGGGGGTCTCAACCTGGAGCACTAGAGGTACCTCTCCCAAGGCAGAAGCCAAGGGATTGAGGCACCTTTTTGTCCCGATAGGCCCCCGCGGCATGGAGCCAGCACGGCACTAAGAGGTGCACGCTGGACAGAGCGCACAAGGATCCCAAGAAACTATCCTCTCTGCATGCCAAGCGAATGCATGTACAAACGTGAGTGAAGCCATGATCCAGCAAATAATTGATAAACTGACACTAGTAAAGCCGCCCCAAACAAGCGGAAGGGGGAGGGGAATGCCTGATCCCGAAACGACAGAGTTTAAAGCGGGAGGCTGAAAGGGCGGTTCGAAGGAAGCGGATTATGATGAAGTGTGCAGTGGACCAGCAAGAAAGCGATAAATTCCAGACTTACAGAGAACTTTTAAACTTTCCTCTTGTGTAAACAATGACGCGACAAGCAGAAAAAATGGCGTCGAAAGCGAAACTTCTAAAACAAACTGCCAGCACAGCATCGCCGGCTACCAGACCGGAAGTAACCACAGACTTCCCCAAACTGACTGCTGTAGTTTTGCGCCCTCTAATGGACCAGATGACCAACCTTAACGTCAAGCTGGATACGTTACAAAAGGAACTCAAAGAATCTCCGCGAGAAAGAAATAAAGCAGATGTTCCTGAAGCAATAACAGAAAGCGGAAGATGGACCTGAGAAAGGGGAGGAGAACTAACACAGCAGGAGGAGGAGGAGGAGGAGGAGGAGGAGGAGAAGGAGGAGAAGAAGAAGAAGAAGAAGAAGAAGAAGAAGAAGAAGAAGAAGAAGAAGAAGAAGAAGAAGAAGAAGAGGAGGAGGAGGAGGAGAAGGAGAAGAAGGAGAAGAAGGAGAAAAAGAAGAAGAGGAGGAGGAGGAGGAGGAGAAGAAGAAGGAGA
>NW_015163248.1:32478-32632 GCF_001447785.1 Gekko japonicus | reverse complement strand
AAGAAGAAGAAGAAGAGGAGGAGGAGAAGAAGAAGAAGAAGGAGAAGAAGAAGAAGAAGAAGAGGAGGAGGAGGAGGAGAAAAAGAAGAAGAAGAAGAAGAGGAGGAGGAGGAGGAGAAGGAGAAGAAGGAGAAGAAGAAGAAGAAGAAGAAGA
>NW_015163248.1:0-30000 GCF_001447785.1 Gekko japonicus | reverse complement strand
TGCAGACAAATGCCTTCTCCAAGCCAGCTGGGGGGGGGGGGAGAAGCCAGTGTTGGATCAGGCTGTGGGAAGAGGAAAATCTCTGCGAGGCACACCCAGAAAGGCTTCTGTTCTCACAGGGAGATTGGCAACGGGAGATTGGCAAGCGGGGCACAATCTTTGCTGAGTCTGTATGAGCCTATTATATTATTAAGAGCACCATGAATTACTGAGAGCACAAGATCTGCAACATGTAAGCAAGATAACTTGAGCTACGGGAAAAGAACATTCTGTGAAATACACTGTGCTTTTTAGCTTACAAAGTCTCTTGCTCTGTACTTGTAACGAATTTCACTGAGCCTGCTTGAGTCTAATGAAACGCTGCAGTGAAACTGTCAGAAAACAGTTTGGTACAGAGAGAGACAGAGACAGAGCCTGATCAGCTTCAAGAAATCTCTGTGTGTTGTGTCGTTACTGAACCCTCACAAAGTCTACATCAGGCCAATGGCCCATCCGGTCCAACACTCTGTCACACCGTGGCCAAACATACCAGGTGCCCTCAGGAGGTCCAGCAGTGGGGCCAGGACACTAGAAGCCCTCCCATTGTTGCTCCCCCCAATGTCAGCTAGCTGCCATTATGTCTGGTGTACATGGTATTCCCTGTGCAAGCTGTTACACCCATCCCCCCCCTGTGTGTCATCTTGCTTCATTGTATTGCATGTGTAGCTTTGCAGAAACTGGCCAAGGTCGAGCAGCTGGAGGTGGGAGTCGTGGTATTGCTTCGCTGTTATGGTTAGCTTGCCTGAGAACTGAACTTGTGTATAATGTAGGACCGTTATGTTCCCAAGGAATTGGGCGCGCGTTCGCTGTTCTATTCCCGCCAGAGGGAAAGGGGCTAATTGGCCCTTACCTGGTTCAAGTTCCTTTATTATGTAGTCCCAGTGTGATTGCAGTTATTCCTAACAATGTCCTTGTTCCTGATCGAACCATCGCTTTGAAATAAATTTTGCTTTACTTTTAAACGTGGATTTATTTTGAATGCTTGGGGATCTAACACCCAAGCACCAAGGAGACAGAGCATCGCTTGCCCCAGACCGAGAGTTCCCATCTACACCTTGTGGCTAAGAGCCACTGATGGACCTCTGCTCCACATGTTTATCCAATTCCCTCTTGAAGCTGTCCATGCTTGTAGCCGCCACCACCTCCTGTGGCTGTGAATTCCATGTGTTAATTGCTCTTTGGGTGAAGAAGGACTTCCTTTGATCGGCTCTAACCTGACTGCTCAGCAATTTCATTGCACAGGAAGACAATTGAGAGGCGGCACCAGTGAATGACTTGGTCATCCAGTTGCTGGAGGCAGGTTAATGGCCATTCCCACCGGGGATTGACTGGTGGCAAAGAGGACTCTCCCAGGAAACGTCACATTTACATAATTAGCACCTCACTAACAGTAGGAAGGATTTTTAGGTTGTCCGACACAAAGGAAATGCCACATTCACAGATCAGTAAATAGATTTTCTAACAAGGCTAGGAAGAACCTCTCCCCCCCCAGCTTCTGGACTTCAGACTATAGATGTAACGTTTGTGGAAATGTGAACCGGTCCGGTAGAGGCAAAAACAGTCTCTCCAGTTTGGTTTGGTTTTGAAACTAGAACTTTGGGAGGAAACGGAAATATCTGCACCGCTTCATTTCCTATCAAATCTAAATCTATTTCGCTGCTTCAGCAACACAAAACCCTTTTATAACTTAGTATATGAATATTAATTGGCATATTCGAGGGATTCAAACGTCTAAATATCCTGTTACTACAAGCGAAAGACTTCCATCGACGTATCTAATTTGCAACATCTGTGTATGCTTAAATCCACAGGCAAACAAGACAGACTGCTCAACAAACTTGAAAAAAAGCTCCGGATTGGCAGAAAAATCTGAAATCTTTAAAAAAAAGAATGATAGAAGCGGCACCTATAGCTTTACGAAATGAATGCCTTCACATACATCTTTGTAAGAGATATGAATACAGAAAATACAGGTGAAGTCTGCAAGCAAAATGATACGGCCTAGAGAACGAACTCAACGTATACAAAAAGAAACAAAATGTTTGGAGAACCTGAATGTGAGATTATATGAAAGGATGACAAGAGCTAAATTTTTCCTTCAGAGAGTGAAAAATAAAGAATATGTGGAACCTCAAACCATCCAAAGAATTGAATATAGAGGGCTACTTCCAGAAATCCTACAAAAATGGTTAAAACTTTCTGGATATGGTCAAAACCCTTTGGACAAGAGAGACGATACAATTTTTCAAGGTCTTATAAATTAGACTGACATATGACCAATTTGAAAGGAACAGGAACTTTATTTTAAATCAATTGCAAAAGAATATATACATAAAAATAAGGTGGAATAGAGAAAATAGATATTTAGACATTGTATGAGATACTTAACTAGATACTCAACGTATTCTTTTGTATACTTAACTAGAACTCAACGTATACCCCCCAAAAAACACCAAAATGTTTGGAGAACCTGAATGTGAGATTATATGAAAGGATGACAAGAGATGAAATCTTTACAGCAGAAAATGAAATTTTCCTTCAGAGAGTGAAAAATAATGAATATGTGGAACCTCAAACCATCCAAAGAATTGAATATAGAGGGCTACTTCCAGAAGTTATTTTGTCATCCAGAAGACACAGAATTAAGACTTTAAAAGTTAAGAGGAGAAACCAGAGAATGAAGAAGAGGATGAAATCCTACAAAAATGGTTAAAACTTTCTGGATATGGTCAAAACCCTTTGGACAAGAGAGATGATACAATTTTTCAAGATCTTATAAATTAGACTGACATATGACCTAATTTGAAAGGAACAGGAACTTTATTTTAAATCAATTGCAAAAGAATATACATAAAAATAAGGTGGAATAGAGAAAATAGATATTTAGACATTGTATGAGATACTTAACTAGATACTTTAGTGATGAAATGGAACCCCTGATCTGTGTATGTTTGTTTGTCATAATTAAAAATAAAGTGTAAAAAAAAGAAAATAAATGAATGACTTCAGTGGATGTTGCTAAGCAACTACCACAATATTACCAGCCTTCAAGCCTTGGTTTCTGTCAGTAAAAGGCAGGGGGCTTTCCAGGGCTGTTTAGGCCTTTGACAAATCAGAATCAAGTTTTGCAAGAACAACTAGGCAACTAGTTGCCAGGTGACTTGTAGCCCACCCCACAATAGACAGAGTGGAGCATTGGTTAGAGTTTCACATTAGGATCTGAAACACCCAGCTTTGAACCCCGACTGTGCTGCGGAAGGTCAGTTTCAGGCAGTTTCACACTCTCAGCCTAGCCTACCTTACTGGGTTGTTTTGAGGGTAACACGGAGGAGAGGAGAATGATGCAAGCTGGTTTGGGTCCCCATTTTGGAGAAAGGTGGAGTGTATATGAAGTAAATAAATAATAAACATAGCTGAAGGTGGGGAACAGATGAAAAGCAGGCTGTTACAGGAGAGAAGGAATCCGGGAAAACTAGGGCTGCCAAGTGGGGGCGGGTGGCGGGTAAACCCCCGCTTTGGAGGCCCAATTTCCGCCGCCGCGGAATCGGGCCCCAGGGGGAACTCCGCCCCCCGAAGCGCAGCGTGGCTGCATCACTGGAGGTGACGCAACCACGTCAATCACGTTGGGGGCGTGGCCCCGATCGTCGGAGGGAAAACTCTATGGTTTTCCCTCCGACGATCAGGGCCACGCCCCCCAACGTGATCAACGTAGCACGTCACTTCTGGGACGTGCTGGCGGCGCGTGCACACGCTTCGGAGGAGAGCTCCCGGAGCCCGGCGACGCTCCCCCGCCGGTAAGTAGATTAGACTTGGCAATCCTAGGGAAAACTGAGGATATTGTGGCTGCCAGGAGGAGGGAAAGATGAAATATTTGGGGGGGGGATACAGGGGAAAGTGAGGTGCCCCCCGCAAATTGTTGCAGTTGGGGGGGAGTGCGAGTGGGCCGGTCTGGCTGGCGCTGTGCAGCTGGGCCCAGAACAGTATGGCAGATGGCATGGCACAACTGAGCCAGTTTTTCCCCAGGAGAGGCTACCAGGGGGAATGATGGAGGGAAAGCTGGAGACAGGGGTGGGGGAAGGGAAGGAAACAAGAAAAAGGCAGTGGATATTGGGGCTTTCAAGGAAGGGAAGGAGGAAATCATGCGGGAGGAGAAACTGAGATGCCTCCCACAAGTACTTTCAGTCCCCCCCCCCAAGAACTAGTACCAGTGTTCCCTCTAAGCTGGGTTAGTGTGAGCTAGGTCACAGTTTTTTAGCCTCCGGCTCACACATTTATCGTCTTTGCTCAGGAAGGGATGGCTCCAGACCATACTAATTCATGCAGGAGTCCAATCGCCCGCTCACAACTTTAATGCCGGTAGCTCACAAAGTAGAATTTTTGCTCACGAGACTCCACAGCTCAGAGGGAACATTGCTCTGGAGCAAACTAATTCATGCAGTAGCCAAATCGCCCGCTCACAACTTTAATGCCGGTAGCTCACCAAGTAGAACTTTTGCTCACAGGACTCCACAGCTCAGAGGGAGCATTGACTAGTACTAGTTTTAGTACGAAAGGGGGGGGGGAAGAGGTGCAAACGATCAACGTGTTTCACTCATTACAAAAGAAAACCGCTTCCCCCACCTCTTCCAGTTTTGCCGACAGAAAAAGTGAGAAATCCTTAGACAGCGTCATGCTTCGAGTGAGCAAAAGCTTCTCTTAAAAAGGCATCTCACTTGTTGCAAAAGGAAAACAGAATCTTTCTCCCTCTCTCCCCCCAGTGCTCCCTAAAATCTCCATCAGAACACCTGAAACAAAATACAGCCCTCTCTTCCGAGATCGTGGAAGAGATTCTTAAATTCAGTTCAGCAAACCTAACAACCGGAACGAGGACACAAAAATGCTAAATAACGACTAAGAATGATTGACTGTAAAAACTAACTGTTATTAGTCATTATTACTGCAACGTTTAACAAAGATGACATACTGCGGCAAGTTGGGTCTCTACTGCACAGCCATTTCAAAGGCAGCAGACCCTTTCAATGCATACGTCTGAAGTTGATGGAGATGGTAACACGTACGGAGCTATTAAGGAGCTTCACGTCCCCCCTCCTCCAAGCTGGCTGCTAGCAGCTATATTCTTTACACTCCATTTCATACATACAATGAAGGCCACAATTGCCTACACAAGCTACGAAAGACAATTAAAAGTCTCAGCACTGCAGCACGTATTCTTCCTGGTCAGCGGCAGAAGAACATGACCCTTCTGAATCTTGGTATCTTTTTGTTTATCATCGTGTCTTCTGTGCAGTCCCACATGGGACGGCCTGAGGCAGGCCTATGTGTGCCAGCACAGAAGACACTCGATGAACATCAGTTACAGGTAAGTGCAACCATGTTTAACTGCCCCTACGCAAGAGACCTCCCTGAATGCATTCTGCTATTTTACAGTTTTCTCCCCAGGACTGAACGGAATAAATAACTGAGCTAATGTACAACTTGGTTATAAATAAACTATTTTACTCTTAGATTCTCAGTCGATACCGAAACTGGATATCGTGAGAAGGATGTGTGGCTCCAATCCCATAGCGGCTTGGATCTACCGGCGGTACCTTCTCTTCCTTATTGACCAGTTCCATCTCAAAGTAGGCGACCATCAAAATCACAAACAACTTCATTTCACTAACAGCAAAGAAGCGTCCCGGGCACATGGAAGGCCCAGCGCCCCACGGCATGTTGTAATGCCTTAGCTTTTTCCCATTTTTGTAGAATTCTTTCCTTGTGCCATCTGGGTTCACGAACCGATCGTATTTGAAAGTCTTAGGATCAGGGTAGATTTCAGGATCCATCTGCAGGCCGATGAAGGGGAAGAGAATCAGCTGGTCTCCTTTCCGGAGGCTGTAGTCTCTCCCGTCCGCCATTTTAAGATCCATATCTTCCATTATGCTTCTGAACAGAAAGGGACTTACTTTCAAGCGTAGACATTCCTGTATCGCGCTGTCCAAAAGAGGAGTCTTGACTGTTTCAAAGGATATCTTGAGCATGGGACTGCCTGGCTTGACTTCCTGATTCGTCTCCTTTAGGACTCGGTCGACTTCTCCCTTCACTGCCTTCATCGCCTCTGGATGTGTCAGGAGATGGACAAAAACCCAGAAGGTCGCTGGCCCAGTGTTCGCTTGTGATGCCCAGAAAAGGAGAAAAAGGAACTGAGTCCGCATCTTTTCGGTCATCCCAGTCTCATCCATCTGGTGATCTTGCTCGGCCACCCAGTTGCTGATGTCATCCTTCTCCATCACCTTTTCTACAGACAGCACATCCCAGAAAAAGTTCCTCAGCCTCTCCGTCTCCTTCTTGCTCTCAGGATCCAGCATCCCCATGACCATCTGGGGAAGGTAGTGGTCAAATTTCTGAAAATCCTCAAACCATTCTGCACACTGCGGTGCTCTGCTATCCTTAGAAGTCCCTTTGCGATCTCCACTTTTGGGGGAATCGCTTCCAAACAACGTCAGGAAAGCAGCTTGAAACATGGCCTTGTAGCTGAAGTGGAGGGCCCCGTCCTGCTGCCATGGTCTTTCTCCGTCGTTGGAGCCCTGGTTCCGAAGCAACACTGCCTGCAAGTTCTCCATCATCACCTGGTTCAGATCCTCCAGATTCCGATTTCTGAGATACCTCTTGCTAACTTGTTGCACAACCTTATGATGGGATTCACTCGGGCGGAAGCCAAAGACGTTATGAACTACCATGGAGGCAAACGTATCAAAATCCAACTTGTCTTTGGACTCCTTTATGACCGTCCCGTAGGTGTGAGGGTCCATCATGAAATTTAAATAATTGCCTCCAACCAACACGGTGAAGATATCCCCGTGTTTCTTCTGCATCTTCTCCAAAAACTCCGCAGGGTTCTTCTTGAAACTTATCCCGTGTCCTAGCCATGGGATGAGGCCTTTGTCCAACGGCGGTTCTTTGGGTCTTCTCCTGCGGAACGCGCCCGTCAAATACAGCCCACCGAGGATGGCAGCAAAGAGGGAAGCTAACAGGGCACAAAGCACAGATTCCCAGAAATGCATCCCTGGTGCTTAGAGCAGAGAAGATTTAGTCAAAGGGATAGAAGAGCCGCAGCTCGGCTTATAAAGCGCCCAATCAGAGGGCAGATCAGGGCTGGACTGCCTAATTCTATGTCTGCCCTGCCAGAGGCAGCTGTGGTTTTCCTGCCGCTTGAGTCATGAATGGCATGCCAGTATTTACCTGCTCCTCCTACACAATTATCATGTCCTTCTTTGCCCATCTATACAGGCTGTAAATAAAGCATGGGTGCCTTTGTACGAAGGGTTCTCCTAGGACGGAGAGCCTGGTGTAGCTTTCATAAGATCTCAGCCCTCTGGGTTTTGCTGCCAAGTCCAACAGTCGGGCTGGTCTTTCCCCATTTCACTATCCTGCCGTTAAGAACACGGCTCGGAGGGGTTTGCTCAATGTTGATGGGAGGAACCACGGAGACTGTTTATCAGGAAGCTGGCTGAATCAATTTCATGCATATGGCCTTTGACTGTGAGTCTGTGAACAAGGGAAGGAGGGAGGGAAGAGTCTAAGGGATGCTCAAGCTGAAGGGTAAGCCAAAACTCTGAGTCCTGTCCAACTCATGAACTCTCAGGTGTCATTTTCAGGGATGCGCAAACCCTCTGCTGAATTATAGTTTTGAGCGGCACTCCTGAATAGCTGATAAGATGTTGCTTTTACTGAGGACCCGGAATATATGGGCCCTATATGGTCGGGGGTCTGCCTACCTGAGGGACTGCCTTTCCCCATATGTTTCCCAGAGAGCACTGAAGTCAGGGTCACAAAATCGCCTGACTCTCCCTGGTCCGAAAAACCCCAGATTGGCCTCTACCAGAGCCAGGGCCTTTTCAGTGGTGGCTCCGTACTGGTGGAATGAGCTCCCGGAAGACATCAGGGCCCTGCGGGACCTTTTACAGTTCCGCAGGGCCTGCAAAACGGAGCTGTTCCACCAGGCCTTGGATTAGGAGCCGCCACTGGCACCAACACATGAACAACATCTGAACCGATGACAACTGAACAGTTAAGGCCCTCCTCTTGAAAGCAACAATAACAGTTAAAGACACGGGTATGGCCACAGTGTAGAGTTGCCAGCCTCCAGGTGGGGCCTGGGGATCTCCCGCTTTTACCACTGATCCCCAGCCGACAGAGATCAGCTCCCCTGGAGAAAATGGCTGCTTTGAAGGGTGGACTCTATGGCATTGTACTATGCTGAGGCCCCTCCCCTCCCCAAACCCCGCCCTCTCCTGGCTCCACCCCCAAAGTCTCCAGGTATTTTCCAACCCAGACTTGGCAACCCTACCACAGTGTATTCTCTACCATCTAACATAGCCTTGGAGAGGCTACCGCCAGCTATCTGCAACAGCACTTTATTTACAAATTTGACTGCTTGTCGGAATTTCAGATTATTGCTCTGTGGATGCATCTGTGTTTGATTGTATTCGTTCTGTTTTATTTTAACTTGTTGCAAGCCGCCCTGAGCCTGCTCATGCAGGGAGGGCAGAATATAAATCGAAAGTATACATAAAGAAATAAATTGTTCTGAATTGGATCACAACTTGTTTTCTGCACATACAGACGTTTTCCGCGGTGTCAAGTTGCCCCGCGCCTGCACTTGTATTCCTCTGCTGCTTTCCCTCATTTCCGCAGATGTTTTCACAGTCCCAGGTGCAAAAACACAGTTGGTTCGCGACATCAGACTTCCCTGTTTCCGGGAATTCCCGTGCTGGGCTGCAAGAGGGGGCAAACAGCGTTTTTGCTCCGGGGAGGGAGAAATCATCTGTGGAAATGAGAGAAAGATGCAAATGAATAGAAGAGCAGACAAGGGGAAACTTGATACTGTGGAAAATGTCACACTGCTGGGCAATGTTCCCTCTAAGCTGTGGAGTCTTGTGAGCAAATATTCTACTTCGTGAGCTACTGGCATTAAAGTTATGAGTGAGCCATTTGGCTACTGCATAAGTTAGTTTGCTCTGGAGCCACATCCTTCCTGAGCTGAGACAAAAATGTGTGAGCCGGAGGCTAAAGAACGGTGAGCTAGCTCACACTAACTCAGCTTAGAGGGAACCCTGCTGCTGGGTAGCTTGCCCAGAGTTTCCCGTGTCCAGTCTGCTGTCTGCCCAACACATCTTACAGAAAAAAATAACTTACACACCAGGTGCTTGTTTTGTATGTATGACCCTGGGGGGGGGGGGGGGGTGAGTGGAATGCGTACATGCCTGCGGGCACTGCCTTCTTTGTCTTCCCTGTATTCCAGCCTTGCAGTTTGGTGTAGTGGTTAAGTGCGCGGACACTAATCTGGGAGAACCGGGTTTGATTCCCCACTCCTCCACTTGCAGCTGCTGGATGACCTTGGGCAAGCCATAGTTCTGTCAGAGCTGTTTTCTCAAGGACAGTTCTGGAAAGAGCTCTCTCAGCAGGGTGTTTGTTATGGGGAGGGGAAGGGATTTGAAAGAGTTTGTAAGATGCACTGAGACTCCGAGTGAAGGGCGGATTATAAATCCAATCTCCCCCTTCCTCCTCCTCCTCCTCTTCTTCTTGGTGTAGTGGTTAAGTGCGCGGACTCTAATCTGGGAGAACCGGGTTTGATTCCCCACTCCTCCACTTGCACCTGCTGATGTGACCTTGGGTCAGTCACAAGCTGTGGCACAGCTGTCCTTGAAAAAGAGCAGTTTGTGTCAGAGTTCTCTCAGCCCCACCCACCTCACAGGGCGTCTGTTGTGGGGAGGGGGAAGGGAAAGGAGTTTGTAAACTGCTCTGAGACTCCCTTGGGTAGTGAAGGGTAGGGTATAAATCCAATCTCCTCCTCCTCCTCCTCCACAGGTGGTCTGCCAAGTCTGAAATCGGAGCATGTTCATGTTCACAAAATGTTCCAAATTATACTGACGGTGTGTAACTTGATTCAGTTAATTCTGGCACAGTGCTAGAATAAATTTAGATCCAGGTGAGCAGCCGTGTTGATCTGCAGCAGTAGCACAAAGTTTGAGTCCAATGGCACCTTTAAAAGACCAACAAAGTTTTATGCAAGGTATGAGCCTTTGCACACTTCCTCAGGTGCATTGAAATGGAAGGTAACAGTTCATTCATATAAGATGAGGGTGAACAGCAAATTAGCATACAGCATAATGAAATGTTTTCACAAATGCAAAAACTAAACAGGAATAACAAGTTAAGTTTATATGATCACCAGTTGTTTGAATTTAATTATGGGGAAAACACAGTAAAGCAAATAAATATGTCAAAATCGGAGACTGATGTGTAAAAGTATCCTTAATTGTGGAATGCGAAGAATAATTAACTGAGAACATGTTGTTATTTTCCATTCGTCTTCTCTCAAGCATGGAAATAATTAACAGCATCCTTTTCTTTTCTCTTTTTTTAACAATATATTTGTTGGGTTTTTCATAATATAAGCCTATATCATATGCATACAAACAAGAACTTCAACGAAACTACATACAAAAAACCCCTAAGATAGCAATTTATCTTTTCAGCAACACAGATTAATAGAGAAACTAGAGACAAAATGATATCATATGCATACAAACAAGAACTTCAACAGAACTACATACAAAAAAACTCTAAGATAGCAATGTATCTTTTCAGCAACACAGATTAACAGAGAAACCAGACACAAAATGATCATTTTGTTCTTATAATCAACCTTTAGAACATTTCTATGCTGAGTAGTTACTTCTATCTCTGTTTTGCCAAATAGCACTGTTCATTCATATTAATAGCATATTCATATTAACAGCATAAGATATTTAGTCATCGTCAACTTCACCGTTCAAGGTTCTACCCATTACACATCTTTCAGTAGTCTGCCAATTCCTTGTTTTCAGTATAAGATCAGGGTTTAATATTACAATTTTTAAATCTCTTCCCCCCCTTTTATTACCCTTTTAAATTTTCATTCAATCTTTGCTACATGTACACTGATTTGTCGATCTATTGGAACCAATAGATCAAGCTTAGCTTAAAGATTAACTCTGCTATTCATTACATGAGAGTTTTACACCTAAATCTTCCACTTATATTTTGCCAGATCTTTACCTACCTCTGTTTGTCTCAGGATTAATCTTTATCCAACACACTCCTACTAAACTATAATCCAAAATAACTAAAACTTAATTACACCATCATGATACAATGTTCAAACATCATTAAATACAATTTAAACAATTAATCATCCATATTCTAACCTTTCCTATTACCTCAGCAATCATTTCACCAATTCATCATTTTTAATACAAATACCAATTATAAATTTACTAATTTTTACATATTTTTCTTTTATACTAGTCTTAACATAAATTCAAATTTAACCCTCCAAATCATACTGAACTGTTTATTAAAATGAATTACAATTTGACTGTAGTGTTCTAATATAGTTAAACATGATCAAATATCTTCAAACGATTAAACATGTTTTCATCCTTATTATTACCACTTTCTCTTTAAATGTTTTAATTTTATTAACAATTTATTTGGACCCTTATATTGACCTCTAACTTGGAGATTCACATTGTCACTCAAAATCATATTAAATTATTATTAAATTTAATTACCAGTTAAGTATAATATTCTAATATAGTTAAACATAATTGAACACCATTAAACCATTTAACATCCCTATTTTTTCCACCACCTTTTGTCATTAATTTACTCATAATAACACTTTCTTGATCATCACTAATATAGAGCAAAGGTTTTTAAGGTCGTTC
Source organism: Gekko japonicus (assembly GCF_001447785.1). Lineage (NCBI taxonomy): Eukaryota > Metazoa > Chordata > Lepidosauria > Squamata > Gekkonidae > Gekko > Gekko japonicus. The sequence goes on along the minus strand of NW_015163248.1, from coordinate 18,208 downwards.
CGCCCCCCATCTAAATCTGTATCAGAAGAAACCCATTCATTAATCTTTCACACAGTTTCACTTTCTTCTTATGCATCTGTAGCCTGCTCTTTTGCCACAGCATTTTTACATGCCTTTTGCCCTTATGGGTGTGATAAATTAATCCAAGCCTTTCCCCTTTAATTTTGAAAGTTTCCAGTTTCCAAGTTTTATTGTCTCTTTCCAGTTTCCATGTTCTTTGTCTCCCCCCCTTTCTTTCCCTCCGAAGTTCAGCTTTTGCAGTCTTTTTTTTTTAGTCAAACATAGTAGAGAATCTTTTTAACTGGTTTTTTCTCACTATTTTCCGTGGACAATATTGAGGGTGATTTCTCACGAGAGCTGCCTCGCAGCACAGCGCCGTTTGCCTCGACACAAACGTGTCAATTTCACACCCGAAGCTCTGGGGCTGCATTTTGAGGCTTTAAAACAGTAAAAAAGAACATTGTTTAACATTCCTGCGGTGGGAATTGAGATATGTGCGCAGCCGAAAACCGAAACTGACGAACTGTATCGCGGGAGGAGCAGGCCGGTGTAACGAAAAAAATACTCCGAGGTGCTGGAACAGGAAGAGGAAGCCCTGAAAGAAGGGCTGAAGCCAACAGGAAGCCAACAGGAAGAGACTCGGAGCTACAAGAGAGCAGAACCGGAAGTGAGTGTATACGAACAGACGGGACCTGGAATACGGTAACCTGACCTACTCTATACCCGAATACCATAGAGAAGTTGCGCCCGACATTTTGAGGAGGACCTGACTTTAAATTTGACTTTAAACTTCTTTTAGAGGGTTTTTAAAAGCGAAAATAGAAGGGAATGGCTGATTGAAGGCTACCCTTTAGAAGAGACTGTTTGTTTGTGAATTTGCGCACCGCAGGAAAAGCACCAAAACGGAGACCAGAAGAGGACCGAAAAGAGCTGACTCTGATCCTGACGTTAAGCCAAAAGTGAGACCAAGAACTAATTCAACACCAACTAGGCTGACACCAACCCCCAAGATGTCAAAAGAGAGGGAGAAGGATAAGAAAGAGATGTATGCTGCCATGGAGGCAATGGAGAAAAGGATGCTGGAAGCAATACAAGCTATGGGAGAACAAAGTGAAAAAAGGATGGGGGAACAGATTGAAAAGCAACTGGAGGCACAAATGGCAAAGCAGACTCAGATTCATCTGAAACAACTTGAAGAGGTTCAGGAGAAGAACATAGCGGCAATTAAAGATTTGGTCACTACTGAGATAACTTCAATCAAGCAAGAAATAGAAGGAGTCAAAAAGGAGATTCAGGCTAATGCAACCAAAACTACGGAAGTGGAAGAGAAGATGCAACAAGTGGAAGAAAAACAGGATTCTTTGACTCAGCAATTTAGAAGATCAGAAACAATGATGGAGTTCAGAAGGATGCAAACCCATCTGAGATTCAGGGGCATTAAAGAGAAGGAAAATGAAGATATAAGAGATGAAATGATGAAGGCAATAACATCATATTTGGAAGAAGATGAAGGGACAATGGACTCTGATTTTGATTTGATATACAGAGTGAACTCCAGAATTGCAGAAAAGAAAAATTTACCAAGAGATGTTATTGTACAATTTGTAACAAGAACAACTACAGAAGATATTTTTAAGAAACAATTCACCGTCCCTTTTGAAATGGAAGGAAACAAGATTATGGTGATGAGAGAACTCCCCCGAGCAGTACTGCAAGACAGAAAAAGGTATAAGCCTTTGGTGGATAAACTGAGGACTTTGAATATTAGGTACAGATGGGAAATTCCACAAGGCTTATCCTTTACTTACAAAGGTGGGAGAGTCCAGATCAGGTCGGTGACGGATTTTTATAAATTTAAGGCGGACAATTCTGACGTCTTTGGAGAACTTTAAATTAAGAATCTACAATGGATTACAAATTGTTGTCATGGAACGTGAATGGATTAAATTCACCTAACAAGAGGAAAAGAATCAATTATTGGATACAAAAACAAAATTGTAACTTGATATGCTTGCAAGAAACTCATATTAGAAAACTGGATGCCAAATATTTAAAAAATGTTAAATTGGGATTAGAATTTTATTCCTCGGCCTTAAATAAGAAAAAAGGTGTGGTGATATATGTGAAAAAGGATTTACAACCTAAAGAAATTTTCAAAGATTTGGAAGGAAGATATGTGGGTGTGGAAGTGATGATTCAACAGAAAAAGACACTGGTGGTCAATATATACGCACCCAATGGAGCAAAAGAAAAGTTCTTTAAGGACTTAACTGAACACCTACAAGGACAAACTTATGATCAAGTTATTTTGGCCGGAGACTTTAATGGAACTATAGATCGGCTGGATAGACAATCACAAAAAGGCAACGAAATTAGTGGAAAATTGCCAAAGAACTTTTTTGAACTAGTCAAACAGGAAAAACTAGAAGATGTGTGGAGGAAATGGAACCCAACGCAGAAAGATTTTACTTTTTATTCCAATAGACATTGCTCTTTTTCCAGAATTGATATGATTTGGATGTCAGAAGAATTGTCAATGAAAACACAAAAAATAGAAATCCTGCCTAGATGTAACTCGGATCACAACCCTGTTTTGTGGACCTCTACTGAAAGGAATAAATCCTTTCTTTGGAGAATAAATGAAGATTTGTTGGATAAAAAAGGTGTTATGGAAATGTTAAAAGAAGAAACAAAACAATATTTCCAACAAAATCTGAATAAAGAGACTTCAATACAGGTAGTGTGGGACGCTTACAAAGCTGTGATGAGAGGGATTCTCATCTCACAAAATGTGAAGCAAAAGAAGGAAAAACTTCAAAGGCAAGTGGAAGTATTGGAACAAATAGCCCAAAAAGAAAAAGAACTGAAGAAGAAACCGGGGAAAAAGAAGATTATTAGAGAACTACAGTTGCTGAAAGAACAGCTGAATGATTTTTTGAACCAAGAGCTTTATTGGAATTTAAAGAAGTTACAACAGAAATCTTTTGAAGGGGCGAATAAACCGGGGAAATATCTAGCTTGGCAACTCAAAGCAAGAAAAGAAAGAAGAATGATAACCAAAATTATAGAAGAAGGAAAAGAATTCGTTGACCCTAATGGTATAAAGAGAAGTTTCTTCAAGTATTATGCTAAATTGTTTCAAGCAAATAGAATTGATCTTGAGAAGATTGAAAGATATTTAGAAGAGATTCCACTATCCAAAATAAGCAAAGAGTTTAAAGATTTACTAAATGGGCCAATCCAAACAGAGGAAGTGAGGAAGGCAATTGAAGAAGCGAAGTTGGGGAAGGCGCCAGGGCCGGACGGATTTACCGCGAAGTTTTATAAAAAAATGAAAGAGGAACTTGTCCCGGCCCTGGAAGCTTTATCCAACGACATACGGATGTGCAAGAAAGTGCCAGACTCATGGAAAGAGGCAATCATTTCATTGATACCAAAGGAAGGCCAAGAACTAACGAATGTAAAGAACTACAGGCCAATTTCTCTCCTAAATAATGACTATAAGATCTTTGCAAAAATTATTGCAGAAAGAGTGAAAAACTACTTACAAACAGTGATTTCAGAAGATCAAGCGGGCTTTCTGCCAAAAAGACAAATTCGAGATAATGTAAGAATAGTAATGGACGCAGTGGAATACTATGAAAAGCACCCTGAAAAAGAGGTAACTTTTTTGTTTGTGGATGCGGAAAAAGCATTTGACAATCTTAATTGGAAGTTTATGTTACAGATGATGGAAAAAATTGATACGGGACAACAGTTCAGAAATTGTATTGAAGCTATCTATTCGGAACAAAGAGCTACACTGAATGTAAATAAAGAATTGACCGATAGCTTCAAGGTACAGAAAGGTACTCGGCAGGGTTGTCCCTTGTCACCGCTATTGTTCATTTGGGTGTTGGAGGTACTTTTACAAAAAATACAACAAGATCAAGAGATTAAGGGTTTGACACATAAAGGTTTTAAATATAAATACCGTGCTTTTGCAGATGACGTAATGTTTATTGTGGAAAACCCGACGGAAGAGTTACCGTTACTATTTCAAAAAATAAAAGATTTTGGAGAATTGGCAGGATTTTATGTAAACAAGAATAAAACGAAGCTTATTTGCAAAAATATGACGAAACAAAAACAAGTGGAACTACAAAATTTGGTACAATGTGAAGTGGTAAAGAAGACGAAATACTTAGGCATTGAGTTAACTGCAAAGAATATAGACTTATATAAGAACAATTATGAAAAACTATGGGCTAAGTTAACCCAAGACTTTAAGAAATGGGACAAAATGAACTTGTCACTGATGGGAAGAATTTCAGTTATAAAAATGAATGTCCTACCACGTTTGATGTTCCTGTTCCAAACAATACCAATACTTAGTAAGACAGATTTGCTGCAAAGGTGGCAACAAGAACTATCAAAGTTTGTTTGGGCAGGCAAGAAACCGAGAATTAAGATGAAAATACTTTGTGATGCCAAGGACAGAGGTGGACTACAGCTACCAAATCTCAGATTATATTATGAAGCGGTTTGTATGACCTGGTTGAAGCAATGGGTGAAATTAGAAAATGATAAGCTATTGGGGTTAGAAGGTCATGATTGTAGATTTGGTTGGCATGCATATTTATGGTATGACAAAACAAAAATGGATAGCTTTTTTAAGCATCATGTGGTAAGAAAAGCATTATTTGTGGTATGGATGAGATATAAAAAATATTTTGGTGATGTAAGGCCACTTTGGATTGTACCAGTGGAAGTGTTAACATCTTACTCAAGACGTAGAGACAAAGATTGGTTGCTGTATAAAGACATAATAAAAAAAGAGGGAACAGAATGGGTAATGAAAAAGCAGAATGAAATTGAATATGAATATGAATGGTTGAAATACATGCAGATCTCTGACCTTTTTAGGTCAGACAAAAGAAATTATGGTTTTAGAGAGGAAAAAAATGAAATGGAAAAGGTATGGGAGAGTGGAGGGGGAAAAGATATCTCTAAAATGTATAAAGTGTTGTTAAAATGGTATACAGAAGATGAGACTGTGAAAGAGCAAATGTTAAAATGGGCAATAAATATGAATAAGGAAATTGACATAGAAACCTGGGAATATTTGTGGAAAAATGCTATTAAAATATCACCCTGTACCAATGTTAGAGAGAATTGTTACAAAATGATGTATAGGTGGTATATGACCCCAAAGAAAATTGCAAATATGAACCAGAATATGTCAAATAAATGTTGGAAATGTAAAAAACATGAGGGCTCATTTTACCATATGTGGTGGACTTGTGAAAAAGCTACACTCTTTTGGACAAAAGTCCACAAAGAAATGCAAAAAATACTTAAGTGCTCTTTCAAGAAAGCGCCTGAAATTCTGCTTTTGGGACTAAAAATGGAAGAAGTTAACTCGACTAAAAGGACTTTATTCTGGTACCTTATTACAACAGCGAGGATGATTTATGCACAATTTTGGAAGACTGAGAAAGTACCAGAAATCGAAGACTGGATACAAAAAGTTCTGTTCATGGCAGAAATGGATAAAATTACAAAGAAGTTGAATAATCAAGAAGACAACGTGTTTTTTCAAGAATGGAATGACTTTAAAATATATCTGGAAAAGAACTGGGATGTAAAACAAAACTTAATATGTTTAGATCAATATTAAGTCAAATGATGTTATCTTGAGGTTGGATGATAACAAATGATGTGTTAATGATATAATGAAATTTGTAAGAAGGGGGAGAAGCATTGCGGGAAGCCACTGGAGGGAGGGGAGGAAGGGAATGAGGTAAACAATGGACTGAATGATTTAATCTTATATGTTATGTTCCTAAGAAAATAAAAATTTGTTTACCAAAAAAAAGAAATCACCCTGAGTCTCATCACCAACCTTCTTTTGCTAATACTCCAGGCTGTCTACTTTACTCTGATTAAAGTCCTGCTTTTGATAGTCTCCCGTCTTTTCCATTCCACTCTGCATCACTTGGCTAAGCTTTTCATTATCCTCCGTTTCAGTTTGGGGGTTGTGAGATTTTCCCGCTATGTTTCCATACGCTTCCTCGATTCCTTTCCGTATCCCCTCTCTTAAGACTCTAAGAAATTGTTCTATAGTCATCTCGCCCACCTCCATATTCCCGTCAAGTTCTTCCTCTATCTGTATTTCCGATGCCATTTTAATCATTTCATTTAAACCAGTTTATTGAATTCCAAGATGAAGACAAAATCATTCACTTTGGACTAACCACATCTCTTCCATGCCCAATATAGTTTCTTGATAGTGAATAAAAACTATGATTTCCCCAAAGAGAAACAGAAGTACCAAACAACAAGCAACCATCACTCCCATATGTTTTTCAGCCAATGTTCTTCTCCCTTGTAGTTATTTTGTTTGGGATCCAGTTTGGTATAGTTTGGTGTAGTGGTTAAGAGTGGCGGACTCTAATCTGGGAGAGCCGGGTTTGATTCCCCACTCCTCCACTTTCAGCTGCTGATGTGACCTTGGGTCAGTCACAAGCTCTGGCACAGCTGTCCTTGAAAAAGAGCAGTTTGTGTCAGAGTTCTCTCAGCCCCACCCACCTCACAGGGTGTTTGTTGTGGGGAGGGGAAGGGAAAGGAGTTTGTAAGCCGCTCTGAGACTCCAACTGAAGGGCGGTGTATAAATCCAATCTCTTCTTCTTCTTCTTCTTCTTCTTCTCTCTATCTTCTTTCTGTTCTTTAAATTCAGAAGTAAGCGTACTCACTCTTTTTACTTTTCTTCTGCATTGCTGCCTTTGTTGTAAATCCTGTTAGGTTAAAAAGAAGGACGGTCGTAGCTAATGTGGAGCATGGCGTCCATGCTCCACTCCATGGAAACGCCCTTGCTTCGGGGCAGAAGCGGACACCTTCCCCCGCATTGCCGAGTACGGGAGGGGCCACAACAGAGCCCCCTGCTCTAGACCTCTCTACGGGAGATCTAGCAGAGTCCCCCCGCCATCTGGGGGGCTCTGAAAGAGGCAAAACAGAACCAGGCGTCTCGGAGGAGCCGAGAATGCACCCGTCGCTACGCCGTACCCTTGCATGCACCGACAGCATCCTTTTCTTTGTGGTAGTGTGAATGGTTGTGCAGTGTAGTGTATGCAGGGCTGGCTCCAGGGTTTTTTGCACACTAGGCGAGGCTACCTTCTGGCGCCCCCCCCCCCCCGGCACCCCCCCACTTTTAAACACAAAATCGTTTATAAATGCGTTTTAGGAAATAATAATAATGATGATAGTAAACATGAGCAATGGCTTTGGTTATTATGCGTTATGCCAGGCATATCACATCATAACCAAAGCCAAATATATATTTCCAACTGTGCAGAAACACTCAAGGACGCACAATCACACAGATGTTCCCAAGCACGGATTCCCCCCCCCCCAATGCCTAACTACTACTCAAAGGTCAACCTGGAAAATAGCAAAATAGCATGGGTTCTTGCCTTCCTCCCATACCATTTTCCCTATCCAAAAATGTCTCTGGGGAGAATTATAACCCCCCAACAACCCCGTGTTGTGGTCCCATGATCATTTCAATCCCCACAGACATTCTGCACATCTGCTGTTTGCCTGCAGGGGAAGTGAGTAAGGTCTGCAGGGAAAGGGATGAGAGAGAAGCGAAATCTAATCTCTTTTCCCCACTTCTGCCACGCCATTGCTGCTGCTCGCTCTCCTTCTTTTCCCCAGGGATTTTGGGGAGAGGAGGGGGGGGAGAGAGAAAGGATTTCCCCCACTTGTTGACTGCGCGGTGGGTGTGAGAACAGGAGCGGTACGATGCAGTCTCCCGAGCAGGGGTCATTTCGTAGAAAAAGAGGTGCAGGAGCTCATTAGCAGAGCTCATTAGCATAACTCATTAGCATAACTCATTATCACAACTTATTTGCATCTGCCACACCCCCTGACATCACCAGAAGTGAGTCAGAAGGCTCCACTGGACTGTTTTGGATTGCTAGCTATTGGGGGGGGGAACGTGCAGATCTGTCCTCGCAGAGGAGGGAGAGCATGTACCTGAGGGGCCGGGGGGGCCTCTGCAACTTACCTGGCTGCTTCTTGTTCTGACTGAGGGCTGCTGGGAGCAGGGGGTGGGGCCTAGTGAGCGAGCCGGCCCTGAGTGTATGTCTTCTCTGTCACCAGGTCAGACAAATACTTCCCAATATTCACTGCATTACATTACAATTACTATTCCAATAAACTATTCCAAAAAAGAAACACACTAAAGTAAAGAGTATGTATAGCCCTTCTTGGTGAGAATGCATTTCTAAGGACTGATGTGAATGTGTTTAGCATATGTAGTGAGATAAGAAACCAATATTCCTGTTAAGTCCTGGGGGGGGGGTTGTTCCAAGTATTGTAATAATCTGTAATTCAGCAATTTCTCTTTCCACTCTATTCCTGAAGTTCCTTTGCAATAAAACAGCTTCTTTGAGGTCACCCGCTGAATGTCCTGGGAGGTTGAAGTGTTCTCTTACAGGTTTCTCAGTCTTGTGTTTCTTGATGCCAGCGAAAGCAGGTAAGTTCCTTTTTCAAATGTGTTGCTTGCTAACTTATCTTTAGCAGCTTACAGCAGAATTTACAATAAGGCTAGTAGGTCAAAGTGCTCCTTAGGGTTGCAACTACTGGAGAGGAACTGAGCCAGCAACATGAGATAGAGAGCATTTGCCAGCCAATTTGAAATAAGAAGGCTTCTAGCCAGATAAAAAAAGAGGACTGGTTGCTACTATTAAGAAATTAATTAACTGGCTTGCCCCCCAGTACGAATACTTGAAATGGAAGATCATTCGAAAAAGAAGTTAAGTTGCAATAATTTGAAGAAAGTAAAAAAGAAGTTAATGCCGCTACTATTTGAAGGAAGCAAAAGAAGTAGTTAAACTGTATCAAGAGGCTGACACCTTCTAACGTAACAGGACTACTCCTGTGAGCAAAAATTCTACTTTGTGAGCTACTGTCATTAAGGTTGTGAGCAAGTGATTTGGCTGTTGCATAAATTAGCTTGCTCTGGAGCCCTCCTTCCTGAGCGAAGACAAAAGTGTGTGAGCCAGAGGCTAAAAAACTGTGAGCTAGCTCACACTAACTCAGCTTAGAGGGAACACTGCGAGTCCTGAGTAAGATCGTTGAAATGAATATGAAACCGGATGCTCATAGAGGATGTTGGACTTTTTCTTGAATATGTTAGAATTTCCTGAGCTATATTGCAAAAGTTTTTTTTTATTGATGTTCATAATAATTAAATGTTATTGTCAATTTCATCACAGTGTTTCTTTGTGTTGATCTATTTCCTGTACTGTGATCCCTGAGAGCCAGTTTGGTGTCGTGGTTAAGTGTGCGGACTCTAATCTGAGAGAACCGGGTTTGATTCCCCACTCCTCCACTTGCCATAGTTCTGGCAAGAGCTGTCCTTGAAAAAGAGCAGTTTCTGTCAAGAGCTCTCTCAGCCCCACCTACCTCACAGGGTGTCTGTTGTGGGGAGGGGAAGGGAAAGGAGTTTGTAAGCCGCTCGGAGACTCCTTTGGGTAGTGAAGGGCAGGGTATAAATCCAGTCTCTTCTCTTCTTCTTCTTCTTCTTTGGTTTTCTCAACCTCCAGACGGTGCCTGAAGTTGTTCAAGAAATTACAACTCATCTCTAGGCTGTAACAGATAGTATTGTAATACAGCACATTGACATGTTTATTACACGTCCTCTTTGATGGTCGTTGGACGTCAGCTCAGTACCTTCGACCTTTGTAGCTCTTTCTTCACTATAGTAGGTCGAACCTTAGACAGTTTTGTTGCCTTGGGTGATTCTTCGCTTACAATGGCTGTTGGTTTGCCTTAGAGAGTTTTTATTTAGTGCTTGCTTCCATTGATTTCTAACTCTCCACTCCCAACCCACTGCATTATTCTCACATTCACATCAGATCGCCTCCTGCCTGGTCCTCTATAACTGGAGACCAGTGTTCCCTCTAAGCTGAGTTAGTGTAAGTCAGCTCACAGTTTTTTAGCCTCCGGCTCACATGTTTTTGTCTTAGCTCAGGAAGGATGGCTCCAGAGCAAAGTAATTTATGCAGTAGCCAAATCGCTCGCTCACAACTTTAATGCCAGTAGCTCACAAAGTAGAATCTTTTGCTCACAAGACTCCACAGCTTAGAGGGAACATTGCTGGAGACGCCGGGCATAGAACCCGGGACCTTCTGCATGCCAAGCAGTGGTACTTCCTCTGAGCCACAGCCCCTTACTGTGCTAAACTGCATTTACTAAAAATCTTTGCTGCTCGATTGGGTGTCATTTTTCATGTTGTTATCCAGTTTGATGTAGTGGTTAAGTGCAGGGGTCATTTCGTAGAAAAATGAGTCATTAGCATAACTCATTAGCATATGCCACACCCCCTGACATCAGGGGCCCGCCAAGCATCACTGAACGGTAAGGTTGGAACACCTGCTGTAAATCAGATTCTGCTTCCTTTACCACATTCTGCCAGTTTGGTGCAGTGGTTAGGAGTGGCAGACTCTAATCTGGAGGACTGGGGTTGATTCCCCACTCCTCCTCCACATGCAGCCAGCTGGGTGGCCTTGGGTCAGTCACACAGAGTAGTTCCCTCAAGAGCAGTTCCCTCAGAGCTGTCTCAGCCCCACACCTACCACACAAGGGGTCTGTCTGTTGTGGGGAGGGGAAGGGAAAGGAGATGGCAAGGCTCTCTGAGACTCCGAGTGAAGGGAAAGGGGTATCAATCCTCCTCCTCCTCCTCCTCCTCCTCTTCATCTAGAGTCTCAGGAAGGTGGACTATGCATGAAATAAAAGAACAACAAGAAGAAGAGATTGGATTTATACCCCACCCTTCCCCACCCAAAGGAGTCTCAGAGCAGCTTACAATCTCCTTTCCCTTCCTCTCCCCATAACAGACACCCTGTGAGGTAGGCGGGGCTGAGAGAGCTCCTTCGAGAATATTTATTTATTTTTATTATTTATTTATTCAATTTATACCCCGCCCTCCCCTGAGAGATCAGCCCTGAGAGAACTTGTGACTGACCCAAGGTCACGCCAGAAGCTGCATGTGGAGGCGTGGGGAATCAAACCCGGTTCTCCCACATTAGAGTGTGCTCCTGAAACCACTACACCAAACTGGCTCAGTAGCTGCTATTATTATTACAATTAATGCTGATATCATTACTATTAATGCTATTATTAGTAGTAGTAGTAGTAAGCATTAGTCATGTGGCTGTACTCATTTCCTAGAGTTGAGTGGAATTGAAATCTTCATTTGAAAACACAATCAGCTCAGGATAATCTGCCATTTCCCGTTCATGGAAAACAATGGGCAGATATTTATTTAAATGTATTTATTATTGAATTTATACCCCGCCTTACCCAGCCACGGTCAGCTCAGGGCGGCTTACAGAGAGAATAAAAACAACATTAAGACGCTGAACTGCAGGCTGTGGAAGGTCAGTAGTTCAGCAGTTCAAGACCCGGGTGCCGCAAGATGGGGTGAGCTCCCATCTCTAGTTCCAGCTCCTGCCAACCTAGCAGTTCGAAAGCAAGAAATTGCAAGTAGATAAATAGGTACCACTTTGGTGGGAAGGTAACAGCAATAAAAAGTAGAGACATCACCCTGCCAACAAAAGTCTGTATGGTCAAAGCAATGGTATTCCCAGTAGTAATGTATGGCTGCAAGAGTTGGACCATAAGGAAGACTGACGCCGAATAATAGATTCTTTTGAATTATGACCTTTACCTTTACCTAAAACCATTGGACTGCAAGGAGATCAAATCAGTCAATCCTAAAAGAAATCAACCCTGACTGTTCCCTGGAAGGCCAGATAATGAAACTGAAGCTCAAATACTTTGGCCACCCAATGAGAAGGGAGCACTCACTGGAGAAGACCCTGATGCTGGGAAAGATTGAAGGTCAAAGAAGATGGGGACGGCAAAGGATGAGATGGTTAGACAGTGTCATAGATGCAAGGAACATGAAGTTAAGCAAACTTCAGAGGACGGCGGAAGACCGGACTCGACTGTGCGACTGAACAACAACAACAAAACCATAAAACAATTTCAACATTTTAAAAAAGGTGCTAACAGATTGACCATTTAAGTTAAATTTAAGTTAAATTTAAGATGGCGGCCGGCCTTCATTATTCCATTCGAGTGATCGACCCAGATCTAACAATGAGCAGCTGGCACATGCTGTTCAGGGAGCATGGTTCTCCCTCAGGGCAGCTCCCAACTGAATGCCTGGCGGAAGAGCTCTGTCTTGCAGGCCCTGCAGAACTGCATAAGGTCCTGCAGGGCCCTGATCGCCTCCAGGAGCTCATTCCACCAAGAAGGAGCCACCACCGAGAAAGCCCTGGCCCTGGTTGTAGCCAGCCTGGCATCCTTTGGTCTGGGAAGGGTCAGTCGATGTTGGGACCCTGATCACAGTGCTAGCATTCAGCTTTATTTACAGCAATTGACAATTTATAAAGGGGTTCTTGCCAATTTATACCAAGGTCCTGATCCCACCAAGGGTTACCAGTAAAGGATTCGAGGCTTTTGTAGTTAAAATTGATATCTTTTACTAGAAATATGTCTCATACAAACAATACTGATGCACTCACACATTCAATCAAGTTCCTAAGAATTACAGCAGGAAATAAGCACAGTTGCATTAGCAGGTAGGGCTGATGAGGCCGAACAAACGACTGTCTCTGTTGAATAGCACTGAGGAAGACATCACCGAACTTGCAGCAAAGTTTTTTACTGGCTGCTGCCTCTATACGTAGTAAAAATTTGTAGGCACTCGATATAGGGTAATTTTTAACGGAATTCTATCTCGTGCAGAATCTGATTATTTTTTAATGTCTCAGATGTTATGTTTTTACTCTTGTGAAATGCCATTAAAGGAATTGTTTGTGTGTGACCCTTAACCAGTTGAGGTCAATGAGCCAGAAGAGCAATAACCTCCAGATCCATTGCCAGCAGGTGACCCTGAGCCAACCAGGCTCAGCTCTGAAGCAGTCGATGAACCACAGCTGCCTCTAAGCAGCTGATCAGTTCCCCCCCCCAGCCAGGGGTCCTTTCGTAGAAAAAGAGGCGCAGGAGCTCATTAGCATAACTCACTAGCATAACGTATTTGCATATGCCACACCCCCTGACATCACCGGAAGTGTGTCAGGAGGCAACACTCACCACTCAGGCTCCACTGGACTGTTTTGGATTGCTAGTTTTTTTTTGGGGGGGGAATGTGCAGATCTGTCCTCGCAGAGGAGGGAGAGCTTGTACCTGAATAAAACTTGGTCTTAAAGGTGCCACTGGACTGTTTTGGATTGCTAACTATTGGGGGGGGGACGTGCAGATCTGTCCTCGCAGAGGAGGGAGAGCTTGTACCTGAATAAAACTTGGTCTTAAAGGTGCCACTGGACTGTCTTGGACCAGGGGGCCGGGGAGAGCTCTGCAACTTACCTGGCTTGTTCTTGCTCTGACTGAGGGCTGCTGGGAGCAGGGGGTGGGACTTGTTGCATGTGCCCGCCCTCTTGGGTTCTTTACTGCCGGAGCTCCACTCCTGTGCACTCCTGCAGGAAATGACCCCTGCCCCCAGCTATTGAACAACATAGGCAGAGGCTCCGGCAAGAACTAATGACATGTAGACAGCATGCTCGGCTCTTGGCTCAGTGTCAGCTGTTTGCTGATAACAGCTCTGAGTAACTGCAGAAGCACCTCCAAGGAGATGACTGTAAACAGGGCTCGTTAAGAGATCAGACCAGGAGACCTGCAGGGTGTGGAAGCAACACGTCACAACCCTGTGAACTTTGTGACCACAACACCCAACTCTGCCTTGCAACCTGTGACCGTTGGACTGATCCAACACTGCTTTTTGGACCTTGGACCTGCCAGAATCTTGCAGATCAACAACCTTAGACTGACTTGACTGTTTTCCTGGACAACCCATGAACGTGTCTGCTGCTGAACTGACATTTGATCTCTGGACTGGACTCTTGACTGTGATCTGGCACTGTTGCCCCACTCTGCCTGCATTCCCAGGACTAGAGCAATAAGCCTTCACTTTGCTAAATTACAATTTGGAAGTAAAAACTATCATTTTTCTGGTGCACAGCACACCCCTAGATTTGAACCAGAAATACTCTAAAGCTGTAGCCAATACATCACACTGAGGCAACATTGGCCCCAGCTAGTGGAGTTAAGAATTAAGATTGCCAGGGAAAAGATGAATAACCTCAGATATGCAGACGATACCACTCTAATGGCAGAAAGTGAAGAGGACCTCAAGAGCCTCTTGCTAAGAGTAAAAGAGGAGAGCACAAAAGTTCGCTTGAAACTCAACATAAAAAACCCCTAAGCATGGCATCTGGCCCCATCACTCCTTGGCAAAAGGAAGGGGAAGTTGTAGAAGCAGTGACAGACTTCACATTCCTGGGATCCAGGATCACTGCAGCCATGAAATTAAAAGATGCCTGCTCCTTGGGAGGAAAGCGATGGCAAACCTAGACAGCATAATAAAAAGTAGAGACATCACCCTGTCAACAAAAGTCCGTGTGGTCAAAGCGATGGTATTCCCAGTAGTACTGTACGGCTGCGTGAGTTGGACCATAAGGAAGGCCGAGCGCCAAAGAACAGATGCTTTTGAACTATGGTGCTGGAGAAAACTCTTGAGAGTCCCTTGGACTGCAAGAAGATCAAATCAGTCAATCCTAAAAGAAATCAACCCTGACTGTTCCCTGAAAGGCCAGATACTGAAGCTGAAGCTCAAATACTTTGGCCACCCAATGAGAAGGGAGCACTCCCTTGAGAAGATCCTGATGCTGAGAAAGATTGAAGGTAACAGAAGAAGGGGATAGCAAAGGATGAGATGATTAGACAGTGTCATAGAAATTGCTCTTGGCAATGGATCTGGAGGTTCTTGCTCTTTCGGCTCATTGACCTCAACTGGTTAAGGGTCATACAGAACATGAAATTGAGCAAACTCCAGAGCATGACAGAAGACAGGAGGGCCTGGCGTGATGTGGTCCATGGGGCCGCAAAGAGTCGGTCTCGACAGTGCGACTGAACAGCAACAAAAGTGGAGTCTAACAGAAGACTTTCAAGGAAAGCCGGAACATCCTTATTGAAATTCCTTGAGGTTGAAGATTTAATCGTTGCCAAAGGAGTGAATTGCCCTGTGGGACAGATGTGATGCATATTGTTGCATCCGTAATGGCAGTGTATGCACCATTTAGAACAGGGCTGTCATAAAAGCATCCCTGCCATGCTTTTACTGAGGCCGAGAAGAGAATTTTAATAAATTGCATACCACCCTGTGTGCATTACCTTATTAAGAACATAAGAGAAGCCAATGCTGGATCAGGCCAATGACCCATCCCGTCCAACACTCTGTGTCACACAGTGGCCAAAAACACCAGGTGCCATCAGGAGGTCCACCACTTGGGCCAGGACACTAGAAGCCCTCCTACAGTAGAAGCCCTCCCCCTGTCCCCCCCCCCCCCAAGCACTAAGAATACAGAGCATCTCTGGCCCCAGAATAAGAGTTCCTCTCTATACCTTGTGGCTAATAGCCACCGATGGGCCTCTGCTCCATAGGTTTATCCATAAGAACATAAGAGAAGCCAGTGTTGGATCAGGCCAGTGGCCCATCCAGTCCAACACTCTGTGTCACACAGTGGCCAAAAATACCAGGTGCCATCAGGAGGTCCAGCAGTGAAGCCGGGACACCAGAAGCCCTCCCACTGTTGCCCCCCGCCCAAGCACCAAGAATACGGAGCATCCCTTGCCCCAGACAGAGAGTTCCTATCTATACCTTGTGGCTAATAGCCACTGATGGACCTCTGCTCCAGATGTTTTTACCTAATTCCCTCTTGAAGCCGCCCATTGATTCATTTTGTATTAACATGGCAAAAAGTTTATTCGAGATATGAGCTCTTGTGTGTGCGCACACTTCTTCGGATACATAGAAATGGAAGTTAACTGATGTGTCTCATACTTTGACATATTTATTGCTCCACTGTGCTTTTCCCGTAATTAAATCCAAACATATTGTGACCTATAAACTTAGCTTGTTATTGCTATTTAATCTTTCCATATGTCAAAACATCTTCATTAAGTTGTATGCGAATTTGCTGTCCACCCATATGGAGGCTTCTGCCTGTATATATGAAACGTTAACTTCCACTTCTCTGTAGGTGTGCACAGAAGTCTTAGGACCAAACTAGGCGGGCCACAGTCGACACCATCTTAAAGTGATTTTAAAAAAGGCTGTGAGGGCCCTATCCTGATTGGGCCCACAGCGTTTTGGGCTGAGGGGCTCTTGCTCTCCCTGCGTGCATTTTCAAGTGGCCAAACAGCCACACCTTTTGGAGGTCATTCATTCATAGGGTGGCCATAAATCAGAAGCAACTTGATGGCGCTTACAGCCAGACACCCCCATGGCTATTTCAGCCCTTGAAAAGGTGTGTCCCTGAGGAAACAAACTGAGTCAGTTTGGTGTAAGTGGTTAAGAGCACAGACTCTGATCTTGGAGAACCGGGTTTGATTCCCCACTCCTCCACTTGCACCTGGCTGGATGGCCTTGGGCAAACCGTAGCTCTGATAAGAGCTGTCCTTGAAAAAGAGCAGTTTCTGTCAAGAGCTCTCTCAGCCCCACCGACCTCACAGGGTGTCTGTTGTGGGGAGGGGAAGGGAAAGGAGACTCCGGGACTCTGAGTGAAGGGTGGGGTATATATCTAATCTCCTCCTCCTCCAGTTTGGCGCAGTGGGTAAGCTTGAGCCACCGCAGCTCCAATTCATAGGGTGGCCATAAATCAGAAGCGAATTGATGGCGCTTACTGCACACACAAATAGCCAGACACCCCTTTGTAAGCTGCTCTGAGATACCTTTGGGTAGTGAAGGGCGGGGTATAAATCCAATCTCTTCTTCTTCTTCTGTCAGAGCTGTTCTCTCAAGAGCAGTTTCTGTCAAGAGCTCTCTCAGCCCCACCTACCTCACAGGGTGTCTGTTGTGGGGAGGGGAAGGGAAAGGAGTTTGTAAGCTGCTCTGAGACACCTTCGGGTAGTGAAGGGCGGGGTATAAATCCAATATCTTCTCTTCTCCTCCTCCTCTTCTTCTCCTCCTCCTCCTCCTCCACCTCTTCTTCTACTTCTCCTCCTTCTCCTCCATGCTGTGGCATCCATGGCTTGGATCCGTGGATGCTGTCACGTTTAGTTTGGCCCTTAGAAATAGGCACACCTTCAGCTATCTAGGGGAAAGTGATTTTCTTATCACCCAGCTATCTGTCTTTCCTTGATTTAATTGGCGCACCTACGTTCTTCTCTCAAGAGATATCGCAGGGCATAAGACTGCGGGTTATGATTCAAGACTGTGCTGGGAAAGCTGGGGGTGGGTGTTTGTGGGAGGCAGCAATTAATTAGTGCGATTACTAAAATCCCTCAGCTACTCCAGCCTGCAGATCACTTCCTTCAGCCAACAAATTATCTGCAGATTTCAGGGAGACGTGTGTGGTTACAGTGCACCGAGAGAAAAGCGCCTCACCTGCAGGTAGAACGTGTGCAGTACTGGCATTTGGAAAATGGAATAAGATACTGTATATACTTACCATGTCGAGAATATTAATTGCAAAACAATGGGAAAAGGATACGATACCCAATAAAGGCCCGGTCACATGGAGCATTTGCCGCGCTAAAGATACGGATGATAGGCAGATTTTCCGGGCGCGATCATACCGCAACATCTGGGAAGCGTAGTGCTCCTGGGGCTATCCCGTGGCGTCCCGCCGAAGATGCGGACTAAAAAACTAGTACCTACGAGGTACTGGTTTCCGGACACTGCGGGGCATGGGCGGGCGTCTGATCACGTTTCTGGTGGACTCCCGTGGCATCCGTATGAGGTACTGGTTTCTGGACACCATGGGGCAAGGGTGGGCATCTGATCGCGTTTCCGGTGGACTCCCATGGTATCCAGCGCCCGCCGATGTTCCTTCGCAAACAAGGTTTCCCCCCTGTTTGCCATCGGAGCAGCGCCTAGCGATTGCTGCTGTGATCGCACTGCACCGCTTCTTTGCCTCGCTGCTGGATAGCCATGTGATTGGCATCTCACCCCCTAACCACGGGACCTCGACGGGACATGTGATTGGGCGGCCGTGCGTTATTTTGCTCCGGGGCAAACAGCCATGTTTCCGCCCCCGCTTTTTCCGGCCCGTGTGAACGGGAAAAAAGAAGAGCTAAGGGATAAAATTATTGA
>NW_015163247.1:49512-53269 GCF_001447785.1 Gekko japonicus | reverse complement strand
TAACCACTACCCCAAACTGGCTCTCTAGTAGACTATAAGCTTCCTGGGGCAAGGCACTGTCTTTTTTTAAAATTTCTTTGCTTATTACCCACTTTTCTACCTTGCAGAACTCGAGGCAACTTACAATGTAGCGTTGCTCCACAAAATGCAAGCGCATTGATGACATTCCAATGATAACAATCCATAACACATCCTCCAGACAATCAGTTTGTACCTCCGAGGGTCTGAGCCCCGCAGCAGGTAAAGAGATGCAAAAAGCCGATTTCCAAATGTCAAAACTCTTTCAGGAGACCTGATCAGCTGTTTCTCCCGGCGGAGGTCGAAGCCAATCAATCCTTGGCCTAAACCTCAGGGATGAATCATTCCAGCCACCTTCGGTATCAATAAAAGGAAGAAATGAAACATGGAAATTCAAATCCCAGAAAGCGTTCAAAGGGGAACTGTGGATGTTGCCTCATCGGGGGTGGCCCGCGGCGGGTCATCCGAAGGCTTCCGCGCCGTTGTTCGTGACTGTGTAATGGCGGCTGCCAATAAATAAATGCCAAAATGGGTAACCAAGACGACGCCCAGAGACACTTGTCAAAAATGCAAACATCAAGCAAAAAAGAAAAAAGAAAAAGCAGACACTAAGTGCCTGGTCTGTTACGCTGGCACAACATGTTACCTGGTTGCAAACAGGATGAATTGCCAGCTGGATGTGCAGTCCTGACTAATTAGCTGAGAACCACTCCTCGAGTGCAAATTTAGCCCTGACCCAGTTGTGGAGAATAATAATTCCACCTTGATCTGGGGCAAATCAACTATAATGGAGGAAAACAACCGGTGAAAATAAGCTGAGTATGATTGGGAGGTAACATAACCTAAACCTGATGCGATGCCAGGCACTGCAGTACCATTCACACATTATTCAGAGAGAGAGGAAGAAGAAGAGGAAGAGGAGGAAGAAGAAGAAGACAAAGATGATGATGAGGAGGAGATTGGATTTATACCCCGCACTTCACTACCCAAAGGAGTCTCAGAGCGGCTTACAAACTCCTTTTCCCTTCCCCTCCCCACAACAGACACCCTGTGAGGTAGGCAGGGCTGAGAGCTCTGATTGAAACTGATGTTTTTCAAGGACAGCTCTGACAGGACTATGGCTTGCCCAAGGTGTTGGATCCCCAAGCATCGAGAATAAATCCACGTTTTCAAGAAAAGCAAAATTTATTTCAAAGCGTTGAAGACATACTCAAACACGTTCTTTGTTAGAACTGGGGATACACAGGTAGGGCGAGCATAATAAAGGAAATTCAAACAGATACATATCCAATGAATAATATTCCCGCTGGCGGGCTAATGAAACGGTTGCGCGCCCAGTCCATGGGAACCAGGCAGAACATCAGACAAAACACAGGTGCAGTTCTCATGAGATAGCAATAGGCAAGCATTACAGCATCTTCTCCCCCACACATCCACCAGTAGTTATCTTATGCATTCCAGCACAGAAGCAGGATAGTAGTTTATACCCCGCACTTCACTACCCAAAGGAGTCTCAGAGCGGCTTACAAACTCCTTTTCCCTTCCCCTCCCCACAACAGACACCCTGTGAGGTAGGCAGGGCTGAGAGCTCTGATTGAAACTGATGTTTTTCAAGGACAGCTCTGACAGAACTATGACTTGCCCAAGGTCATCCATCAGCTGCAAGTGGAGAAGTGGGGAAGCACTTAACCACGACACCAAACAACTTGGGCACCCACCGACCCCCAGTACCTGGCATGGTCCTTTCCGCATTTGTCTGCCACTACGGATTTTCTCAGTGTTCGAGTCAAGGCAGTTTAAGTCCACAGCAATGGCATGGTCCTTTCCGCATTTGTCTGCCACTACGGATTTTCTCAGTGTTCGAGTCAAGGCAGTTTAAGTCCACGGCAAAAGGAGTCTCAGAGTGGCTTACAAACTCCTTTCCCTTCCCCTCCCCACAACAGACACCCTGTGAGGTAGTTGGGACTGAGAGAACTCTGGCAGAAACTGCCCTTGAGAGAAGAGCTCTGAAAAAACGTGTGACTGACTCAAGGTCACACCAGCAGCTGCATGTGGAAGAGTGGGGAATCAAACCCGAGCCAAGGATGCAGGAGAAAGCGATTTCCACTGAGGGTGCTGGTAGGCAGTCCTACCCCTAACGCTAATGTGGCCCAAGATAGGAAATTAGTTCCTAGAACGACCAAAATGTGAACCGCCCAGAGACCCCTTCGGGGATTAGGGCGGTATATCAAGTGTAAAGTAAATAAAAATAAATAAAAATAAATAAAAACCCGATCCTCCCAGATTAGAGTCTGCGCTCTTAACAACTGCACCAAAATGGAGGGAGGAAGGGAGAGACAGACAGAGGGGGGGGGGAGAACAGTATAAATAGAATAAGGCCAGCTTTGGAAATCAAATAGGTCTGGCAAATGAAACCAAGTCATATAACTCAATATTTGCTGCTGGCATCTTCTCAAATATCTCGAAGCAGAGTTTACACCAGATTTTTTAAAAAATTACTTCGTTCGTACTCCCTCTTTCTCCACAGTTGGACCAATGTTCCCTCTAAGCTGAGGTAGTGCGAGCTAGCTCACAGTTTTTTTAGCCTCCGGCTCACACATTTTTGTCTCAGCTCAGGGAGGAGGGCGCTCCGGAGCACACTAATTTATGCAGTAGCCAACTTGCTCACTCAGAACCTTAATGCCAGGTGCTCACAAAGTAGAATTCTTGCTCGCAAGACTCCACAGCTTAGAGGGAGCATTGGTTGGGACCCAGGCGGCCTACATCCTTCTCCTCCCCTCCATTTTATCCACACAACAACCCTGTGAGGTGGGTCAAGTCGAGAGAGTGTGCCTGGCCCAAAGTCACCCAGCCAGCTTCCCTGGCACCAGTGGGGATTCGAGCACGTGTGTCCCAGGTATGAGTCCAAAACTCTTAACCGCCGCATGACCCTGGCTCTCTAATCACACCCTCCCCTTTTTTGGTGGTCTCCCATCCAAGGGCGAACCCCGGCTGACCCTACTTAGCTTCTGAGGTCTGATGAGATCGGGCCAGGCTGGGCCATCCGGGTCCGGCCGGGAAACATGATTTCGGAAGCAGTCATGAAAGAGCCCTCATCAGCTCCAGTTGCGCCATTAGGAGAAAATGAAGCCGGTGCTTTGTCAAGACAACACAAAGAGCTGCCTTTCTCCAGTCATCACAGAGCGAGTAAGTCCCTCGCATGATGGATGTGTGGGCAGCGGGGTAATGATAATTAATAACAGTTAATCAAATCGGGGCATTCGGGACGTTTGCAAATAAACACTCTAATGAAGGCGCCGTCGACGCTGTTCCCTCTATAGGCAATAGACTCTGGCTAGTGTTGCTCTAAATTTCCACTGATCTGGGGCAAATTTTTTTCTATTTGAGCCCCACTATTTGCCATAATGAAGGGGGGTCCAACATACAACAAGCCTCCTCCTTTGGAGGCTCATCAAAAAAATTTTGCAGCGTTTATTGAAAGAGAACTTTGGATTAAAACTTTGGTATGTAGCAACCTTGTGCTGAAAATTGTTGATAACTCCCTGAGAAAAATTCAGAAACAGAAGGATATCTGGACCTCTGTTGGAGGAAGACAGAGCACATGTTATAATGAGACTTTAAGGAGTCCTCCCTTTTGAAACTTTTATTTAACAGAGGAGGACTATTATTAATTATAAGGTTGTACAATAGCTTTTGAGATTCTTGGAGATGATATCTGATATTTTTGATATCTCTTATA
>NW_015163247.1:48646-48969 GCF_001447785.1 Gekko japonicus | reverse complement strand
GCCGATAGATAGTTACTTGGCTTTCGAACCGCTGGGTGGGCGGGAGCTAGGACTAAGGGTCGAGAGCTCACCTCGACCACGGTGGGACTCGAACAGGTGCTCGAGTAGATGTTAAATGCAGGTGTTATACTCCCTGCGCCACTGCTCTCTTATATTGTGAATTGTGATTAAGGTGATTAATTATATATGTAGAAATTATTGTAAATTTTTTTTTCAAAAATATAAAATTATTTATGATATGTTATAATCATTTGTGCACGGTACTTGTTGTATGTTGGTTTTCCTACTTACCGTGGGTCCTTGTTTGGTTTTGTGAAATAATG
>NW_015163247.1:43138-48487 GCF_001447785.1 Gekko japonicus | reverse complement strand
GGAAGGCTGGTAGTTTGGCAATTCCAGACCTTAGTGCCGTGTGACAGAGTGAGCTCCCGTCTCTGGCCCCAGCTCCTGCCAACCTAGCAGTTCGAAAGCAAGACATTGCAAGTAGATAAATAGGCACCACTTCGGTGGGAAAGTAACAACATTCCGTGCGCCTCCGTGTCTATTCATGCCGGCCACATGGCTGCGGGAACACCTTCGGACAGCGCTGGCTCTTCGGCTTGGAAACGGAGATGAGGACCGCCCCCTAGAGTCAGATTCGACTGGCTTTCGAGCGAAGGAAACCTTAGCTACGGGCTGGAGCGCAAATCATTCCTTTCAAGGTGGTTGGAAAGGATCCTTCTTTTCTCTGGGCGGTGAGCAGTTCAATAGCAGCAGCCTGACACCAACCTGGTGATTACTGTCGCCTGTGTGCTATGGGGAGTCCCCTTTTCCCTCCCCCCCCAGCCCACCTTGTCCATCAGACAGCCAAGCTGTCCTTATGCCCAGTGGTCAAAAGGTAAAGGAGAGATAAGTGGTTGTCGAAGTAGCCCTCCCATCTCCGCTGGCATGACGGATGCTTATTAGACACTTCCCACCTTCTTCTTCCTGCTGTCGAATTCCCATCTGGACAACCAACCTCTCTCCGACTCGTGTTTCTGCCTGCCCTGGCCAACACTTTTACGAGTGTTTTCTAAAACCCAAGTGGAACAACGGACTCCGACACGGTTTCTTGTCTTGTATGTCTGTTTTTATCTCGAAATCCAAAGGTAAAGGCGGTCTCCTTAGGGCACGCCTGGACTTGCCGTAATTGCCTTGGCACAACTTGGCCAGGCTGTCCCTCTGGCCCCGCGGCCTCCTCTCTGGCCAGCAGCCCAGGGAAGGCATGTCGAGACAGAGTCCCCCCACCCCATGCCTGCCCCTTACAGCCAGGGAATACTGATTTCTATCAGCCTCGGAAGGCACCCCTTCCCTGGCAAAGCTCACCACAGAAACTGCCTAAATAGAGAAATCGGTTTTTAAACTATTCTAGTTAACTGCACTTAATTTAATTAGGTTCCATGCTTAAGAACATAAGAAAATGAGAGAAGCCAATGTTGTATCAGGCCAATGGCCCCTCTAGTCCAACACTCTGTCACACAGTGGCCAAAAATACCAGGTGCCCTCAGGAGGTCCAGCAGTGGGGCCAGGACACCAGAAGCCCTCCCACTGTTGCCCCCCCCCAGGCACCAAGAATACAGAGCATCACTTGCCCCAGAGTCCCTATCTATACCTTGTGGCTAATAGCCACCGATGGACCTCTGCTCCATATCCTTATCTAATTCCCTCTTGAAGCCGTCCATGCATGTAGTCGCCGCCACATCCTGTGGCAGTGAATTCCATGTGTTAATCACTCTTTGGGTGAAGAAGGACTTCCTTTTATCTGTTCTAACCCGACCAGTCAGCAATTTCATGGAGTGCTCATGAGTTCTGGTATTGTGAGAAAGGGAGAAAAGGACTTCTTTCTCGACCTGCTCTATCCCGTGCATAATCTTATAAACCTAGATCAAATCACCCCTCAGCCGTCGTTTCTCCAAGCTAAAGAGCCCCAAGCGCTTTAACCTTTTTTCATAGGGAAAGTGTTCCAACCCTTTAAAATCAGCTCTCCTCCTCCTCCTGCCCTCCTCCTCCTCCCTTCCTCCTCCTCCCTTCCTCCTCCCTCCTCCTCCTCCCTTCCTCCTCCTCCTCCTCCCTCCTCCTCCTCCTGAGAACCAGTTTGGTGTCGTGGTTAAGTGCACGGACTCTAATCTGGGAGAACTGGGTTTGATTCCCCACTCCTCCACTTGCACCTGGCTGGATGACCTTGGGCGCCGTAGTTCTGATAAGAGCTGTCCTTGAAAAAGAGCAGTTTCTGTCAGAGCTCTCTCAGCCCCGCCTCCCTCACAGGGTGTCTGTTGTGGGGAGGGGAAGGGAAAGGAGTCTGTAAGCCGCTCTGAGACTCCTTTGGGTAGTGAAGGGTGGGGTATACATCCAATCTCTTCTTCGCTTCTTCTTCCTTGACCCCCTTGTACAGTGGATTATATCGCAGTCAGTATCGCCACCACTGTCCTTAGAGACCTGCGATCAATAGGTCCCCTCTGGCCACCAGCAGGGGATGGGGTGTCGGGTTGCCAGATCTAGGTGGGAAAACTCCTGGAGATTTGGGGATGGAGCCTGGGGAGGGCAGAGACCTCAGTGGGGTACAGTGCCACGGAGGCCACCCTCCAAAGCACCCACTTTCTCCAAGGGGGAACTGATCTCTGTTGTCTGGAGATGAGCTGTAATTCCAAGGGAACTCCAGGTCCCACCTGGAGGCTGGCATCCCTAGAAGCTCTGACGGATGAATTTGAATCAATCCATTTCTTGGTTCTCCCATTCCTCTGCTACTCTGTTCCCCTTCCTACCTTCCAGTGCACTTGCTGGTTTAAACATTTATAACCCTCCTTTCCTCAGGGTTCCAGGCAGCTCACAGAAACCATTAAAAACATTCCCAGTTAAAACCAAGAACAGATTAAAATGCAAAGGTTTCCCTTGCTCGAAAGCCAGTCGTATCTGACTCTAGGGTTGCGGTGCTCATCTCTGTTTCCAAGCTGAAGAGCCAGCGCTGTCTGAAGACGTCTCCGTGGTCATGTGGCCGGCATGACTAAACACCGAGGCGCACGGAACGCTGTTACCTTCCTACCAAAGCGGTACCTATTCATTTTTTTCTTGCTTTCGAACGGCTAGGTTGGCAGGCGCTGGGGCCAGAGACGGGAGCTCACTCCGTCACACGGCACTCGGGCCTCAAACTGGCGAACTACATACCTTCCGGTCTGCAGATCAGTGTCTTAACCTCTGAGCCACCGCGGCCCCTATGAACAAATTAGCCAACCTCAAATCTCTCCCCCTCCACCCCTTAAAAGATCCCTCCCAATTCATGCAGTCAAAAGCCCTGGCAAACGGGCCGGCTGTGCAGCGCCTTCGGAAGATCTCCAAGGAGGGGGTGCCTCTCGCCCCTTCAGAGAGCCCCTGGCACAGTATCAGCGGGTGGTTTGTGACCAGCGAACTCAGAGTCATGGCAACCACTTCTCTGGAGCCTTCGATCGCCACTGGTTTTCTCACCAGCTCAAGTGCTCTCTTGTTCAGAGAATCCTCAAGAGAAGACATCGTGTTTTGTTCCTAGGGGGAATTCTTGGTCCTCCTCATCCTTCTCTCATCGAATCATAGAATATAGAGTTGGAAGGGACCTTGGAGGTCATCTAGTCCAACCCCCTGCACTCTGCAGGAGCACAGCCGAAAGACAGCCCTACAACATCCCTGAAAGCCTCAGCTTGAAAACTTCCAGCGAAGGAGCATCCACCACCTCCCAAGGCAGTCTGTTCCACTGCTCAGCCACTCTCACAGTTAGGAAATTTCTCCTGATACTTACCCGGTAACGACTTATTTGTAATTTCCACCCATAATCTTGCAATCCAGAGCAAGAGAGAATAGATCTGCTCCATCTTCTACATGACAGCCCTTCAGATACTTGAAGACTGCAATCATGTCCCCTCTAAGCCTTCTCTTTCCCAGGCTAAACGTACCCAACTCTTTCAGCCTTTCCTCAGAAGACTTGGATTCCAAGGATTCGCACCCTCTCCCCCTCCTGGTTGCCCTCTTCTGGACACGCTCGAGCTTGTCAACATCCTTCCTCAAATGTGGTGCCCCAAACTGGACACAGGACTCCAGGTGAGGCCCCTGACCATAGCAGAACAGAGCGGAATGACCACCTCCTGTGATCTGGACACGAGGCTTCTATTAATGCACCCTAAGATTGCATGAGCACAGCCACATCGCACATCACACTCTCTCTGGAAGCAGCTCAGTTTGAAGAGCCGGAAGTGAGGTCAGGAGCCCGTGGGGTCCAACCAGCAGCTGACTCTGTCCTGGCGCTAAAGTCTTCTGAGCTCTGCACAGAGAATTCACCCCGGTCTCGCCACTGCACTTTCCCCCTCTGCACCGGTCGACCCCGAGGCATGCAAATTTAGTTATTTATTTATTTTTCCAGATTTTTACCCCACCCTCTCAGCTGGAGCTGGCTCAGGGCGGCTTACATCAAAGCAGATAGTTATGTTAAAAACATCATTACAATTAAAACAAATAATGAAATCATAGTAAAGTGCTAGTAGTTGTTGGCGTTCATATGACGGTAGCAGCCAGTAGCCAGTGAAGAAGAAGAAGAAGAGAAGAGATTGGATTTACACCCCGCCCTTCACTACCCAAGGGAGTCTCAGAGCGGCTCACAAACTCCTTTCCCTTCCCCTCCCCACAACAGACACCCTGTGTGACAGAAACTGCTCTTTTCCAAGGACAGCTCTGACAGAACTGTGTCTTGCCCAAGGTCATCCAGCAGGTGCAAGTGGAGGAGTGGGGAATCAAACCCGGTTCTTCCAGATTAGAGTCTACGCACTTAACCACTACACCAAAGTTCTTGCTTAGAGTATGCTTTCAGTGTTCATTTTGAATGTCTTGCAGGGCATGCTGTTCTCTAAGCTGTTGATGGCAATTTCCAGAGTCCACGGCCCTCTCACTTTAACCAACCAATGTTCTTCATTGGTGGTGGCAGCTCCTGAAAGCCTGGTAGAAGAGCTCTATTTTACAGGCCCTGCAGAACTGTAAAAGGTCCTCCAGGAGCTCATTCTACCAGGATGGGGCCACTACCGAAAAGGCCCTGGCCGTGGTCATCGACAGCCTAGCCTCCTTAAGACCCGGGAGGGCCAGCCGATTCTGGGCCCCTGACTGCAGTGCTCTCATCTTGCAACTGATGAGGAAAAAAAATGGAGCTGCTCAGATCAGAAACCAGAGAGGGCACAGACCATTGCCATTGTCGGTTTATCATTAGATGGCTTCCCATGGAAAGGAATTGCATCACGTATAGTGAAAGAAGCTGTCTTTGGTGTCTAACCACTGTTTCACGCATGTGAGCTATCACAGAAGAAGAGTTGGGTTTTATCAGGGGTCCTTTCGTATAAAAAGAGGTGCAGGAGCTCATTAGCATAGCTCATTAGCATAACTTATTTGCATAGGCCACACACCCTTACATCACCGCACGTGTGTCAGAAGGCAGCACCCACCGCTCAGGCTCCACTGGACTGTTTTGGATTGCTAGCTATTGGGAGGGGGGGAGGAACATGCAGATCTGCCCTCACAGAGGAGGGAGAGCTTGTACCTGAATAAAACTTGGTCTTAAAGGTGCCACTGGACTGTTTTGGACTGCTAGCTAGGGGGGGGGACGTGCAGATCTGCCCTCACAGAGAAGGGAGAGCTTGTACCTGTATAAAACTTGGTCTTAAAGGTGCCACTGGACTGTTTTGGATTGCTAGCTAT
>NW_015163247.1:18448-43061 GCF_001447785.1 Gekko japonicus | reverse complement strand
CTATGGGGGGGGGGGACGTGCAAATTTGCCCTCACAGAGAAGGGAGAGCTTGTACCTGAATAACACTTGGTCTTAAAGGTGCCACTGGACTGTTTTGGGCCGGGGGGCGGTGGGGGAGCACTGCACGTTACCTGGCTGCTTCTTGCTCTGACTGAGGGCTGCTGGGAGCAGGGGGTGGGGCTTGTTGCACGTGCCCGCCCCCTGGGCTCTTTACTGCCGGAGCTCCACTCCTGTGTGCTCCTGCAGGAAATGACCCCTGGGTTTTATACCCCACTTTTCTCTACCTTAAGGAGTCTCAGAGCAGCTTACAATCACCTCCACAAGATCATGAACACATGAAGTGGCCTTACACTGAATCACACCTGGGTCCATCAAAGTCAGTGCTGTCTACTTGGGCTGGCAGCAGCTCTCTGGGGTCTCAGGCGGAGGTCTTTCACATCACCTCCTGTCAGGCCAGGATCTGGAAGACTCAGGTTCGAATCCCTGCTCTGCCTTGGAATCTCGCTGGGTGACCTTGGGCCAAACATGCACACTCGGCCTCATCAGTTTTCCTGGGCTGTTGTGGAGATGAAATGGAGCAGAGAAGAATGATCTAAGCTGCTGTGGGTCTCCATTGGGGGGAAAGGCTGGTATAATAATAATATTGGATTTATACCCCGCCCTTCGCTACCCAAAGGAGTCTCAGAGTGGCTGACAAACTCCTTCCCCTTCCCCTCCCCACAACAGACACCCCCTGTGAGGGAGGCGGGGCTGAGAGAGTTCTTGACAGGAACTGCTCTGTTTTCAAGATCAGCTCTTGTCAGAACTACGGCTTGCCCAAGGTCATCCAGCAGCTGCAAGTGGAGGAGTAGGGAATCAAACCTGGTTCTCCCAGATTAGAGCCCGCGCACTTAACCACGACACCAAACTACAAGCAAAGTCAATGAGTGAGTTAAGAATATCCTTGGGGGCAATATTTGGCTTCGTGTTCCGTTTGGTTTCTATCAAAACTCGTTGGCCCCCGATCAGTTCCACTCTGTAATAAAGCCCGTGCAAAGAGATTAATCAGGCGCATTCCTGAGTCTAAATGAACCCTTCTGCTTAATTTAATTCCTTTTTTTTCTGCAATGGGGAAAAAATAATAATTACCAGGAATTACTTTCCCAAAATGTGCCGCGATAAAGACCTAAGCTACGCATTGCCAAATAATCTCTCAGGCCCACTTCTGTGGAGAGTGATAAAGCGCCAGGCGCCCAACTACCTGAGCTCTGGCATCGCCCCAGCTGGCACACGGCAGAGATAGGGAGTGCAATTATTTCCTGTCGTTTCACAGGGGGGTTCCGAATATAAAGGGCAGCAATTTCAAGACACCCCTTGTTGTGTAGGAAATAAAAATGCACTCCAGTGATTGTCTGCATGCTTCGAGAGGAATGGCAGCATGTCGAAACGGAGGGGGGGAAGGGGTAGCGTTTCAAGCAACCGAGAGAAAGAAAGCAGATAGAGCACGGTTGAAAGCGACAGGGGCTTGACTCGCCGGGAAGATCTCTTGTGCAAGGCTCTTTGAAAAGAATGGGATTTTATTTCAGCTCCAGCCGGTATCTGGCCATGGGCAGGGACCCATGTTTCTGTGGCAGAGCACATGCCTTGCATGCAGAAGGGCTCCGTTGCTGCTCCCAGCATGTCTAGGTACAAAGATCTCTAGCTGGAAGGTTAGGAAAAATCCATCTTGTTCGGAGGCATCAGGGAGCTGGCATAGTGTAGTGTCCAGAGTATCTGAATCCTCACCCTGCCATTTAGTAAAAAGCCCAGTTGTGCCTTTAAGACTAACAAACTTTATTGTAGCATGAACTTTTGAGAAACACAGCTCTCTTCGTTGGATGCATCTGACGAAGAGAGCTGTGTTTCTCGAAAGCTTATGCTACAATAAAGTTTGTTAAACGTCCTACGGGGCTTTTTTAATTATTTTGCAACAACAGACTAAGCATGGCTAACTCCTCTGGATCCATCACTCTGCCATGGAAGCGGGCTGGATGACCTTGAGCCGGCCACACACTCTCAGCCTAACCTACCTCACAGGGTTGCTGTGAGGATAAAATGGAAGAGGAAGAGAAGAAGAGAAGAGATTGGATTGGATTTCTACCCTGCCCTTCACTTGGAGTCTCAGAGCGGCTTGCAAACACCTTCCCCTTCCCCTCCTCACAGCAGACAACCTGTGAGGTAGGTGTGGCTGAGAGAGCTCTTTCCAGAATTGCCCTTTCAAGGACAGCTGGTGCCACTTTTCGTCTTTTTAATCTGGACCACATAAAGACGGTAAACTTCAGCAGGGGGAAGCGAGATTTTATTGGATGCCTGCCGCAAAGGCCTGGTGGAACAGCTCCGTTTTACAGGCCCTGTGGAATGGTGGTAAGCAATGTTCCCTCTAAGCTGTGGAGTATGGCTTGCCCAAGGTCATCCAGCAGCTGCAAGTGGAGGAGTGGGGAACCAAACCCGTTTCTCCCAGATTAGAGTCCGCGCACTGTGAGGTAGGATAGGCTGAGAATGTGTGACTGGCCCAAGGTCACCCAGCCAGCTTCCAAGGCAGAGTGGGGATTCGAACCTGGGTCTCCCAGATACTAGTGTGACATTCTTCATCACTATAGCACCAGGCCCCTCCAACACCAGGATGCTTGAATATCCCTCTGTGGGGATCACAGGCTGCTTGCCACTTGCAGTCAGCATCTTCAAATAAATTGACCACAGAATCAAAAAGTTGGAAGGGGGCCTAAAGACCATCCAATTTGCCCCATGTGCTGTGCAGGATGACTTAAAGCATCCTTGACAAATAATTGTTCAACCTCTGCTTAAACACCTCCAAGGAGGGAGGACCCACATCATCCGAAGGCAACCAATTCCACCACTGAGACGTTTTCCTAATATCCTGCAGATGCCGCCCCACCCATAATTTAAGCCCATTATTGTGAGTGCTGTCCTCCACTGCCAACTGAAACAGCTCCCTACCCTCCCCTTCAAAGACTTAAAAAGAGTAATCATATTCATAATAACATTAAAAGAGCACTGCTGGGTCAGACCAGGGGGGTCCCTCTAGTCCAGCATCCCGCCTCACACAGGGGCCAGCCAGTTCCTCTGGAGGGCCAGCAACAGGGCAGAGAGGCCGAGGCCTTCCCCTGAGAAGAACACCAGAAGAGCCCTGCTGGGTCAGACCACTGAGGGTCCATCTAGTCCAGAATCCTGCCTCACACAGGGGTCGACCAGTTCCTCTGGAGGGCCAACAACAGGGCAGAGAGGCCGAGGCCTTCCCCTGAGAAGAACACCAGAAGAGCCCTGCTGGATCAGACCAGAGGTCCATCTAGAGCCAGTTTGGTGTGGTGATTAAGTGCGCGGACTCTAATCTGGGGGAACCGGGTTTGATTCCCCACTCCTCCTCCACTTGCACCTGGCTGGATGACCTTGAGCAAGCCATAATTCTGGCACAGCTGTTCTTGAAAAAGAGCAGTTTCTGTCAGAGCTCTCTCAGCCCCGCCTACCTCACAGCGTGTCTGTTGTGGGGAGGGGAAGGGAAAGGAGTCTGTAAGCCGCTTTCCTCCTCCTCCTCCTCCTCCTCCTCCTCCTCCTCTTCTTCTTCTCATCCAGTCTTACACAGGGGCCAACCAGTTCCTCTGGAGAGCTAACAACAGGGCTTCCTCCTCAACCTCCCCTTCTCCAGGCCGAATGCTCCCAATTCCCACCGCCTTTCTTTGTAAGACTTAGTCTCCAAAAACTGTAATCACAATATTTTTGCAGTTTGACAATACTGGATAATAAATGCATCTCACCGGACTCCACTCCGCCATCCCGTGTGAATAGTCTTTGTCAGAAGTTAATAAAGGAGTGTTTTGGTCCAGCTGAGGTTGGAGGCGGGTCTCTCTTCCCTTGACTAGAAATTCTTTTGTGATCGCTAAACCTTCAGACTAGATATTTGACTCTAATTGTTTTTAGACATAATGGGCATTTGGAACTGGAACCTTTGAGGACTACTCGGACAGCAAAAACCAAGCGTTGCAGGGGACGGGAGTTTCCTCTTGGCTTCCTAAAATGCTTCTTTCATAGACAGAAAAAGTTCAGGCACTTCCGTTCTTATAAACATTTTATTTTTTATAAAGACAAACAGCAGACAAACACACACACATACATAGATGGGGGGATTCCATTACCTCATCAATTTACATGTTTAAGTACCTCATACCATATTTGTTTTCCGTTTTCTTTTGCATATGTTAAAAATACAGTTTTTATGCTCTTTTAAAAGGTTGTATGTCTGTATATTTTAACTATACCTCATACCATACTGTGGTGGCTCAAGTGGTTAAGACGCTGAACTGCAGGCTGTGGAAAGTCAGTAGTTCAGCAGTTCGAGACCCGAGTGTGCTGCAAGATGGCTAGTGGCTAATAGTTCCAGCTCCTGCCAACCTAGCAGTTCGAAAGCAAGAAATTGCAAGTAGATAAATAGGTACCACTTCGGTGGGAAGGTAACAGTGTTCCGTGCGCCTTGGTGTTTAGTCATGCTGGCCACATGACCACGGAAACGTCTTCGGACAGTGCTGGCTCTTCGGCTTTGAAACGGAGATGAGCACCGCAACCCTAGAGTCGGATTCGACTGGCTTTCGAGCAAGGGAACCTTTACCTTTTTACATACCATATTTCTTTTCCGTGTCCCACCTTGTAATGGGTGGAAATTACCAGGGAGTCGATACCGGCTAAATATCAGGAGAAACTTCCTAACTGTGGAACAGTCTGCCTCGGGAGGTGGTGGATGCTCCTTCGCTGGACGTTTTCAAGCGGAGGCTGGACGACCATCTTTTGGGTATGTTGTAGGTATGTAGGTATGTAGGGCTATCTTTCAGCTGTGTTCCTGCAAAGTGCAGGGGGTTGGACTAGATGACCTGCAAGGTGCCTTCCAACTCTTACATTCTATGATTCTATTATTCTATTCTTACAGTAGTCTGTTGCATATGTTAAAAAATACAATTTTATGCTCTTTTAAAAGGTTGTATATATATTAACTATTGTTTTCTTCAATCCATTTATAAAATCTTGATCATACTATTTTCAAAAGTTACCTCTGTTTGTTCTTTCAGGATTAAAGTTAGTTTCTCCATCTCAGCAATCTCAAGCATTTTATTAAAAATTTCTTCTCTCGAAGGTACCTCGTTCCTTCTCCAATGCTTAGCATACAATATTCTTGCTGTTGTTACTATGTGTATTATAATAGTCCTGTTTTTTACAATTTTCTGGTAAAATATTCAATAAAAACAGTTCTGGCACATAAGGTATAGGACTCTTTAACAGGTTTTTTTTGTAATATTTCATGAATCCAAGACTAATATTTTTTAACTCTAGCACAAGTCCACCACATATGAAAGGTTCCGGCACTTCCATGTGGAGGAACTTCCACCATGTGGAGGAACTTCCACCATGTGGAGGAACTTTCACCACCTGAAGGTAAGATACAGCCTGATGAACGCTACTGGCCAAAGAATCCTTCCAGCTGTGAAGGTGCAAAAACAGCACGTGCCCCTTGGAGTAACTGATGTGAAATGATGCAGGGCCCATATCTCGTCAGAGCAAACGGGATCATCAGCACCAGCTAACTGGCCGGTCTCCATGCTGACTGTTGCCACGGTGAGCATGCAAAGCTGCTCGGAGCCCTGCTATTTTTGAACTGTGAGCAAAATGCTGAAATGATCTCCTGCAATTGACTGTGAACATGCCTTGTGAAGGAACGATGTGCCATTTTTGAACTGCTGCTTTGAACGCACAGACATGAAGCTTGGTCCATGACAGCAGTGGCTCTCCAGCTTCTCAGCCAGGGGTCTTTCACATCACCTACTGCTAGACCTTTCAACTGGAGGTATCAGGAACTGAACCTGGGAGCGTCTACATCCCAAGGAAATGCTCTGCTATTGAGCCACAACCCGTCCCCTCCTTCAAAACAGCTCTCCCCACTGTGGAGGGGGGGGGGTCCACCAGGGAAGCACAGAAGCATTTTGGTGGCAACCGCTGGAGACGCATTGGAACCAAGGAGCGTAAGAGTGGAAGTCTCCCTGATGCATCAAACGGGGGATAGCTGGAAGGTTCAGACAGATTCTGCTGGTGGCTTTTTGAGAACATCAGGTCAGCCCTGTCTGCTATTCTAGGCTGTTTGCATTCCTAGCATTCCCCAGTGGTGAAGACAAAGGGCTCAGTCCAAAGCCATTCAGTGCCAGAGCACCAGACACATAAATTCCCTACAACTTTGCCTTAAGAACATAACATAAGAACATAAGAGATGCCAATGTTGGATCAGGCCAAAGGCCCATCCAGTCCAACACTCTGTGTCACACAGTGGCCAGAAATACCAGTGCCATCAGGAGGTCCACCAGTGGGGCCAGGACATTAGAAGCCCTCCCACTGTTGACCCCTCCCCCAAGCACTAAGATGACAGAGCATCACTTGCCCCAGAGTCCCTATCTATACCTTGTGGCTAATAGCCACTGATGGACCTCTGCTCCAGATGCTTATCTAATTCCCTTTTGAAGCTGTCCATGCTTGTAGCCACCACCACTTCCTGTGGCAGTGAATTCCAAGTGTTAATTACTCTATGGGTGAAGAAGTACTTCCTTCCTTACAGCTTTGCCAGTTTGATGCAGTGGTTAAGTGTGCAGACTCTAATCTGGGAGAACCGGGTTTGAGTCCCCACTTCTCCACTTGCAGCTGCTGGATGACCTTGGTCAAGCCATAGTTCTGGCACAGCTGTCCTTGAAAAAGAGCAGCTTCTGTCAAGAGCTCTCTCAGCCCCACCTACCTCACAGGGTGTCTGTTGTGGGGAGGGGAAGGGAAAGGAGTCTGTAAGCCACTCTGAGACTCCTTTGGGTAGTGAAGGGTGGGGTATAAATCCAATCTCCTTCTCCTCCTCCTCCTCCTGGAGACATATGGACTTAGTGAAACTTTGGGCTGTGTTGGAATTGGCCTTTTCTTCTGGGAGCTCTCCAAGGTCCTGCAGCCCTTGACCTGTCTCGCTTGCTACCCGAAATCAGAACCCTTCCCCTGCAACCTGCTAACTGCACTGCTTATGCTGGCAGACTCTACCCTCTGAATCCCCCTCCAGGAGTTGCAGCATGCCACACCGGCTCCCTGCCTTGCCCGCACAGGACTCTGCAGTTCTAGAATGTTTGCACCCCATGCCAGCTGGCCGGACCCATGTGGGAAAGGGATTTAAGTGTCTGTGCTTCTGTGCTGAGCATGAACTGGCAGGAAGCAGCTGTGTTTACATCAGGGTTTGTCCCGGTGAAGCACTCACTACCTGTCTCCCTTCTGTAGGGATAACAAGCAGACTGATGAAAGAAAGAATTACGTGATAAGAGGACGTTCGTGCCTTGTTCGAGGTGTTTCATTACTGTGTGGTTTCGGATTCTTCCCCCCCCCCCCTGAATGACATCAAGAAATACGACTTTACACAGAGAGTGATTAAGATGTGGAACTCGCTGCCAGAGGGTATACTGATGGCCACAGACACAGACAGCTTTCAAAGGGAGTTAGACAGATTTGTGGAGGATAAGTCTATCAGTGGCTGCTAGCCATGGTGACTGAGGGGAACCTCCACATTCAGAGGCACTCATCCTCTAGGTCCCAGGGCCAGGAGGCACCATCAGGGGAAGGCCTCGGGCTCTCTGCCCTGTTGTTTGCCCTTCAGTGGAACTGGTTGGCCACTGTGTGAGGCAGGATGCTGGACTAGACAGTAAAAGTTTCCCTTGCTCAAAAGCCAGTCGAATCTGACTCTAGGGGGGCGGTGCTCATCTCCGTTTCCAAGCCAAAGAGCCAGCACTGTCTGAAGGTATTTCTGTGGTCATGTGGCCGGCATGACTAAACACCGAGGCACATGTAACTCTGTTACCTTCCCACCAAAGCGGTTCCTATTTATCTACTTGCAATGTCTTGCTTTCGAACTGCTAGGTTGGCAGGAGCCGGGACCAGAGACGGGAGCTCACTCCGTCATCCGGCACTCGGGTCTCAAACTGCCGAACTACAGATCTTCCAGTCTGCACCTTAGCATCTTCAGCCTCTGAGCCTAATCCAACAGAAGAGGAGGAGGAGGAGGAGCTTGGATTTATACCCCGCCCTCCACTACCTGAAGGAGTCTCGGAGTGGCTTACCATCTCCTTCACTTCCCCTTCACACAACAGACACCCTGTGAGGGAGGTGGGACTGAGAGAGCCCTGAGAGAACTGTGACTGGCCCAAGGTCACCCAGCTGGCTCCATCTGGAGGAGTGGGGAATCCGACCCGGTTTTCCAGATCGGAGTCCTTCCACTCTGAACCACTACACCAAAGGACCTCTGCTGGTCCTCCCCACACGTACGTTGTCTGCACTGCTCAAAGACACCCTGCAGGATTGTATCCGTGGGCCAGAAGTGGGCGAAAGCAGGAGTAAGAGCTGTAGCAGATGGACCAAGGGCCTGATTCAGTACGTTCCCCCCTAATAGCTAGCAATCCAAAACAGTCCAGTGGCACCTTTAAGACCAAGTTTTATTCAGGTACAAGCTCTCCCTCCTCTGTGAGGGCAGATCTGCACGTTCCCCCCTAATAGCTAGCAATCCAAAACAGTCCAGTGGCACCTTTAAGACCAAGTTTTATTCAGGTACAAGCTCTCCCTCCTCTGTGAGGGCAGATCTGCACGTTCCCCCCTAATAGCTAGCAATCCAAAACAGTCCAGTGGCACCTTTAAGACCAAGTTTTATTCAGGTACAAGCTCTCCCTCCTCTGTGAGGGCAGATCTGCACGTTCCCCCCTAATAGCTAGCAATCCAAAACAGTCCAGTGGCACCTTTAAGACCAAGTTTTATTCAGGTACAAACTCTCCCTCCTCTGCGAGGGCAGATCTGCACATCCCCCCCCCCAATAGCTAGCAATCCAAAACAGACTCCAGTGGAGCCTGAGCGGTGGGTGTTGCCTTCTGACACACTTCCGGTGATGTCAGGGGGTGTGGCGTATGCAAATGAGTTGTGCTAATGAGTTATGCTAATGAGCTCCTGCACCTCTTTTTCTACGAAATGACCCCTGCTTTTACACATACACGTGTTCTTCCAAAGCTCTTAGAGCAGTGTCCCTGGTTTCCCATTCCCCCATTTTATCCTGGTAGGAGCCCTGTGCACGGTCAGTGGTCACCCAGCAGTTCTGATTCCAGGCCGCCCAGCTTCCAGCCCGACACCCTAACCCTGAACGCCACACTGGCTCTTGAGTTCCTTTTTCATTCCCAGGATGTACTTGATGGAAGAGGTCAACACATACTTTCAGAAATCTTAATCTGACACCCCCCACCCTCCATTGCCTCTCGCCCTCTTTCTCTGACCCTTAACGAACCAGAGGTCTAGAAACAGGCAAAAGGCTGACGGTGCAAATCAGGAAGGATATTTAATTATCCAGAGAGAGAGAGGAAAAAACAATTCCCTCCTGACCTTGCATCTTCACTGTAAAGACGGGTAGCCATGTTAGTCTGTTTGCAGCAGTAGAAAAGAGCAAATCCAGCAGCACCTTGAAGACTAAGCAAATTGGTGGCAGGGGAGGAGCTTTTCTGAGTCGCTGCTCACTTTGGTGTAGTGGGTAAGTGTTACGTTTGGTGTCATGGTTAAGTGCGCGGACTCTAATCTGGGAGAACCGGGTTTGATTCCCCACTCCTCCACTCGCACCTGCTGGATGACCTTGGGCAAGCCTTAGTTCTGATAAGAGCTGTCCTTGAAAAAGAGCACTTTCTGTCAGAGCTCTCTCAGCCCCACCTACCTCACAGGCAGTGTTCCCTCTAAGCTGAGTTAGTGTGAGATAGCTCACAGTTTTTTAGCCTCCGGCTCACACACTTTTGTCTCAGCTCATGAAGGAGGGCTCCAGAGCAAACTAATTTATGCAACAGCCAAATGGCTCAGTCAGAACTTTAATGCCAGTAGCTCACACAGTAGAATTCTTGCTCACCAGATTCCACAGCTTAAAGGGAACACTGCTCACAGGGTGTCTGTTGTGGGGAGGGGGAGGGAAAGGAGTTTGTAAGCCGCTCTGAGACTCCCCTGGGTAGTGAAGGGTGGGGTATAAATCCAATCTCCTCCTCCTCTTCTTCTTCTTCAGGAAGTGGCAGCTTAAGAAATTTTAAAAATAAAAATAATAAGAAGTGAGCAGTGAGCAGTGACTCTCAAATTTTTGTTAGTCTTCATGGTGCTCCTGGACTCTTGCTCTTTTCTGCTCTCGCTGTAAAAATATTGAAGAACTAGCAGATTCCCCTGAAGATGCTTTATTGCAAAATGGGTCGGGAATTTGTAATCTGAGTAATGAAATATTCCTCCTCATTTGCAGCATGGGCCTTCTGTCTACCTTTTTATCTCTGTGAGTGGTTCAGCACGTCTGTCTTCCCCTAATGACTCAGTGAGCTCCGCCTCACCCATGTGAGAAGGTCATTTCAGAGGTCATTCATGTTCGTCTGCAATAGGACAGTTAGATTCCAGTGCCCCTGCAGCAGCTGGATGACCTTGGGCAAGCCATAGTTCTCTCAGAGCAGTTCTCTCACGAGCAGTTCTCTCAGAGCTCTCTCAGCCCCCCAACCTCACAGGCAGTGTTCCCTCTAAGCTGAGCCAGCTCACAGTTTCTTAGCCTCTGGCTCACACATTTTTTGTCTTAGCTCAGGAAGGAGGGCTCCAGAGCAAGCTGATTGATGCAGCAGTCGAATCGCTGGCTCACAACTTTAGTGCCAGTCGCTCACAAAGCAGAATTTTTGCTCACAAGACTCCATAGCTTAGAGGGAGCATTGCTCACAGGGTGTCTGTTGCGGGGAGGGGAAGGGAAAGGAGTTTGTAAGCCGCTCTGAGACTCCGAGGGAAGGGCGGGGTATAAATCCAATCTCTTCTTCTTCTCTTCTCACATGAGAAGGTGTATGTACCACTGTCCCGGCTTCAAAACCGTTGGCTCGATAAACCCAGACTTGGATTTTGCTCACAGCCAAAGGAGGGAAAGTTTCCGGCTCCATATCGCCAACGCATCCCTTCCTTCCAAGCCTCTGAGACCTTTTCCCACCCTCCTCCTGCAAGGTGTTTATTTTCCACCCGGAAAAAAAACAAGCGTGAATGGAAGCCGGGCGAGAGAGTAACGATTATGCCCAATGAGGTGACACTTGGTGGTTATAATTATTTCGCTTCATTCATGGAGGCGAGGGGGTGGGCGGGTGGGAGGAAGAGAGAAGCAAGAATGAAAAGAAGCCATTAAATCTCTTTGGTGTTTATTCTCTGTCTGACTGCCTGAGCCAGCGGTTCCATCTCTCCCCAGCTTGCTGTACCTGCAATTCAGGGAAATTGCCTTTCCAAATTACCGTCTTTAGTCAGATATCCACACACAGCTTCTCGGTGAGAAGCAGGTGGAAATGAAATGGACTAGAGCATTCATCCGGCCGGGGGCTCGGGGGGGCTTTTTGAAAGACCGGGGGTCCAGACACCCTCCCCGCTTATTAAAAGGTCACAGAGACTGGTGATTGGGGTGCTGAGGAAGTCCGGGGAGCACCTGCTGTTTGGAGCCGGGGACATTTATTCAGATGTCTTCGGCTGTCCGGCGGACTAAGGCCGTTGTGATTGCCAGGAATATGCCGGACAGCGAGGGAATTAAGTGTGTTTCCTCGTTCCGTGATAATGTTAACCCTGGACAAATCACAGCGGGGGGGGGGAGCAGTCTTTTGCTGCCCTGTTTCTTCAGTTACAACCAGTTTTTCAGGCAAAGCTGGCTTCCCCTGGAGATCTGGAGAAATTTATTATTTCCTTCATCTATATCCCATCTTTCTCCCCAATGGGGACCCAAAGCAGCCTGAATCCTAGAATCCTAGAATCACAGAGTTGGAAGGGGCAACAGAGGCCATCTAGTCTAGCCCCCTGACATCCCCGACGAGTGTTTGTCCAGACACTGCTTCAAGACTGCCAGCTTGCATCATTCTCCTCTCCTCCGTTTTATCCTCACAACAACCCTGCGAAGTAGGTTAGGCTGAGAGGGTCGGAATGGCTCAAGGTCACCCAGGAAGCTTCCGTGACGGAGTGAGGATTCATAAGAACATAAGAGAAGCCAGTGTTGGATCAGGCCAATGGCCCATCCAGTCCAACAGCCACTAACAGCCACTGATGGATCTATGCTCCATATGCTTATCTAATTCACTCTTGGAGCAGTCCGTGCTTACAGCCAAAGGAGTCTCCCAGAGCCGGAGTCTCCCAGAGCCTGGTCCGCCACCCTAACCACGATGCTTCACTGACTCTCAATGAAACGAATTCTGCCACCCCAAGTCCCATCCCATGTTTGGCCTCCCAGGTGTTTCCTCCCTTCCTTTGCAAGAATGGCTAGGGAAGCTACCCAGTTGGGTGGATTTCACCAGCCTGTCATGACTAAACAAACAAGGTAAAGGTAAAGGTTCCCTTGCTCAAAAGCCAGTTGAATCCGACTCTAGGGTTGCGGTGCTCGTCTCCGTTTCAAAGCCGAAGAGCCAGCGCTGTCCGAAGACGATTCCGTGGTCATGTGGCCGGCATGACTAAACACTGAGGCGCACGGAACGCTGTGACCTTCCCACTGAAGTGGTACCTATTTATCTACTTGCAATTTCTTGCTTTCGAACTGCTAGGTTGGCAGGAGCTGGAACTAGAGACGGGAGCTCACTCCATCATGCGACACCCGGGTCTTGAACTGCTGAAGTACTGACCTTCCACAGCCTGCAGTTCAGCCTCTTAACCACTTGAGCCACCGCAGCTCCTCAAAACAAACAAACAAACAATCATTTCGATCTATTTCGATAGTTCCCATCTCGGTGCAAAAATCCTCGTTATGATTTTCTTTCGGCGTTGTGTTAATTGAGCCCGAGGCATTTATTTTTGTCCCCCTCCCTGTTTCTCCCTGCACACCTTTTTTTTCAAAGAAATGTATACAATCATTAGCACTGTTCTTTGGGTTTTTTTCCATCGATTGTGTACAGCAGCATACGAACAGCATGAAAGTAGGCGGCATTTGGGGAGGACTGTGCTTGGCTGTGCTTGCAGTGACAACCCCAAAGGGCCTCTTCCCGCATCCCTTGGGATGACCACAAAGGGGTGAGGACTTAAGAGACAGCAAATATGAATGCCTGTGTGCAAAAACAGTCTTGGCTGCTTTGAATGTCGAGGGCAACACGTCATATCACGAGAAGGAAGGCAGGGAGGGTTGCCTCAGTGCTTAGTTCTCGTGGTCCTTTCTTACACGCCCAGGGAAATGCCAATCGCCACTCTGGGGTCAGGAAGCAATTTTTCTACAGGCCAGTTTGGCCGGGGATCCTGGTTTTGTTTTGTTTTTTGCCATCTTCTGGGCACGGAGTGGGGTCACTGGTGGTATGCAGAAGAAAAAGAGAAGAGATTGGATTTATACCCCGCCCTTCACTCGGTGTCTCAGAGCGGCTTACACACTCCTTTCCCTTCCCCTCCCCACAACAGACACTGTTGGGATTCTTAATTCAAGGTCAATGGTTGTATTGCAAACACAAGAGCCACACTTAGTAAAAGAAAAATATATTTACTATGCAAAACAAAATAAAACATGGGTGTGGTACTTTGGATAAAAGAAATAAAATAAAAGGTTACATACTTGCAGTTACTCTCAGTAATATATGCTAACAGCTACATCTTTCTATCTGTCTTGGCTTCTAGAAGAGGACTACCGCTTTGGTTCACACAAAGGGCCATAAACCTGTGAATACATTAATGCTTGATCAAAGCATTTCTACAAACAAGATGTTAGTTGACCAATACAAAGGTTACAGGTCACTTCATCAGGATAAACAACTCCCACAAACTTTCCCAGCGCTGAATACATTATGTAACGTAACGTCCTGTTTGCTAACAAACAACATTTAACTCTGTAATGGCTGAAGTGTAAGCAACTTGCAATTCCAACAGACACCCTGTGAGGTAGGTGGGACTGAGAGAACTCTGATAGAAACTGCCCTTGAGAGAACAGCTCTGACAGAACTATGGCTTGCCCAAGGTCATCCAGCAGGTGCAAGTGGAGGAGTGGGGAATCAAACCCAGTTCTCCCAGATTAGAGTCTGCGCACTCAACCACTACACCAAACTGGCTCTGGGGGGGAGGTATTTGTTAATTTCCTGCATGGTGCAGGGGGTTGGACTAGATGACCCCAGAGGTCCCTTCCAGCTCTATGATTCTATTATGCTAACAAGCTGGGAGGCTACAGGGGATCTCTAGAAGGGGAACAGTCCAGCAATCCCACACCCCAGATCTCCCCCTCAAACCTTCTGTAGGCTTTCAGGGCCTGGGGTGGACCACTTTTCTCCCTCCTCCCATTTTCTGTCCATTGGTCTCAACCTTTCATGCAACCAAAGCACCTGCAGACCTAATTAAGGCCACTGTACACTGGGCACCACCACCCCGAGTAAATTGAGACACCACCCCACCTTGTCTGTGGATGGACCTGCCATGCTTCTTTCATTGCCCACATGGGGGTTCAGCCCTGCCAGATCCAACCAGTGGCCCATCTGGTCCACCATCCTGTTTCACACCATGGCCAGCCAGTTCCTCTCAAGGGCCAACATAAGAACATGAGAAGAGCCCTGATGGTCCACCTAGTTCACCATCCCGCCTCACACAGGGGCCAAAGAGCTCCTCTGGAGGCCAACAATCAGGGCAGAGAAGCCAAGGCCTGCATAAGAATATCAGAAGGACTTTGCTAGATCAGACCCGTGGTCCATCTAGTCCTACATCCCATCTCACACAAGCTAATGCAATCTTAGGATGAAGTAACAGAAGCCTTGTGTCCAGATCACGGGAGGTGGTAGTTCCGCTCTATTCTGCTATGGTCAGGCCTCACCTGAAGTCCTGTGTCCAGTTTGGGGCACCACATTTTAGGAAGGATGTTGACAAGCTCGAGCGTGTCCATAAGAGGGCAACCAGGAGGGTGAGAGGGTTGGAATCCAAGTCTTATGAGGAAAGGCTGAAAGAGTTGGGTATATTTAGCCTGGGAAAGAGAAGGCTTAGAGGGGACATTATTGCAGTCTTCTAGTATCTGAAGGGCTGTCATGTAGAAGATGGAGCAGATCTATTCTCTCTTGCTCTGGATTGCAAGACTAGATCTAATGAGTGGGAATTACAAGGGAGTCATTACCGGCTAAATATCAGGAGAAACCTCCTAGCCGTAAGGGTAGTTGAGCAGTGGAACAGACTGCCTCAGGAGGTGGTGGATGCTCCTTTGCTGGACATTTTCAAGTGGAGGCTGGATGACCATCTTGTGGGTATGTTGTAGGGCTCTCTTTCGGCTCTGCTCCTGCAAAGTGCAGGGGGTTGGACTAGATGACCTGCATGGTCCCTTCCAGCTCTAACATTCTATGATTCTATGATCTTGGGCCAATCATACACTCTCCACCTGACCTATCTCACAGGGCTTTTGTGAGGATAAAATTGAGGAAGGGAGAATGAAGGTGGAATATAAATAAAGTAGATAAATAAATGTAAGACACGATGGGCAGTACTGTAGATGGCTTTAAAAGGGAATGGGAAATGCCCACAAAGGAGAAGTCCATCCATAGCTGTTAGCTAAGCTATGACGCTAAAATGGAGCTACCATGTTCAGAGGCATTTCGCCTTTGAACACCAATTGCTCGGGAACATCAAGAGGGGGCAGCTTTGACCTCCATGACCTGATTGCTGGCCTTCAGGTGGCATGTTGCTGGCATGCTGGAACGCTGGATGTTGGAGCAGATGGACCTCTTTGGCCTGCTCCAACAGGGTTTGTCTTCTCTTCTGAAAATAGCTCTCCCTCTGCTGGCTCCTCCCCCAGTTATGGGTGAAAAAAGGCAGGGACCCAGAAAGTCCCATATTTTCTTTTTTCTTTTCTGGGTAGAAGAGAAGTTGTCAGAGGCAGGAGAAGCTGAACGGCAAAAGCAGACCACTGGAGAAGGGAGGAGGAGGAGGAGAAGAAGGAGAAGGAGAAGGAGAAGGAGAGGGAGAGGGAGGACGACGAGAAGGAGGAGGAGGAGGAGGAGGAGGAGGAGGAGAGAAGAGAAGAAGGAGATGGAGAAGGAGAAGGGGAGGGGGAGGAAGAAGAGGGAGAAGAAGAAGAGTTGGTTTTATATCTTGCTGTTCACTACCCAAAGGAGTCTTGGAGCAGCTTACAATCGTCTTTCCCTTCCTCTCCCCCGAACAGGCACCTTGTGAGGCAGGTGGGGCTGAGAGAGTTCTGAAAGAGTTATGACTGACCCAAGGTCACCCAAAAGGCTTCATGTGGAGGAGGAGTGGTGAATCCAACCCAGTTCTCAAGCTTAGAGTCCTCCACTCTTAACCACTACACCAAGCTGCCTCTCCCTCCTGACCTGCTGCAACTCCTGTAGTCAAATCTTCAGCCTCGCCAGCAGCGCTCCCTCTAAGCTCTTGCATCTTGTGAGCAAAAATTCTACTCTGTGAGCTACTGGCATTAAAGCTGTGAGTGAGCGGCTTGGCTGCTGCATTAATTAGTTTTCTCTGGAGCCCTCCTTCCTGAGCCAAGACAAAAATGTGTGAGCCGGAGGCTAAAAAACCATGAGCTAGCTCACACTATCTCAGCTTAGAGGGAACACTGCTCGCCAGCCTGCATTCCCTTTAAAAACTCAGCTGGGAGATGGATTCCAGATCTCCTGATTCCCTCTGCGATGAAGCCTTTCATGTCGTCGGCAATATGAAGAGCAAAATTCGGAACACCCTGCCGGGCGGAGGGCTACAGCAAGGTGGGCGAGATGGGAGGGAGACCGTTTGAATTAGCTTTGTGTTTCCTTTTTCTCGGAGCATGTGTTTGCCTGCCTCTTCATGCACCTACTGCTGTGCGGGGATTGCGCAAGCAGAG
This sequence comes from Gekko japonicus, assembly GCF_001447785.1. Taxonomy (NCBI): domain Eukaryota; kingdom Metazoa; phylum Chordata; class Lepidosauria; order Squamata; family Gekkonidae; genus Gekko; species Gekko japonicus. The sequence continues at coordinate 26,209 of NW_015163247.1, read as the reverse complement.
AGAGGCTGGCTCCGGGCGACTCTCAAAACGTCGTCTCTGGCTGAGCTTGAGATGAGTCAGAAATAAACCGAAAGCATCAGCAGATGGCTTCGTGCATCTCATTCCGCCGTTAATGCATTTGGTTGGGAGCATGGGAATGTCACAGGAAGTTGCCTTCGGCTGAGTCTAGCAAGGTCAGTATTGCTCACTTTGACTGGCAGCAGCACTCTAGGGTCACCTGTGAATGCCTTTCCCAATCACTTAGCAGCTACCTGACCCTTTTAACTAGAGATGCTGAATCCTTTTAACTGGAGTTGCTGGATCGGAGACCTTCCGCATGCCGAGAAGACACTATAGCAGTGCATGGGGGGGGGGACAGTTGACACAGAGAACATTCTCCCCCTCCCCCTCAATACTAGAACTCAAGGGCATCCAATTACGTTGGTGGGCAGTAGGTTCAAGCCGGACAAAAGGAAACACTTCTTTTCACAGAGAGTGATTAAAACGTGGAATTCACCGCCAGAGGATGTTGTGATTGCCATAGGCATAGACAGCCTGAAAACGGGATTAGATAGATTCATGGAGGATAGGTCTATTAACGGCCAGTAGCCATAGTGACTGAGGGGAACCTCCACATTCAGAGGCACTAATCCTCTGAATCCCAGAGCCAAAGGGTCACAGCAGGGGGAGGCCTTAGCCCCTATGCCCTCACTGGTCTGATCTAGCAGGTGTCTTCTTAGGTTCTTATGAGGGCCTCGGCCTCTCTGCCCTGTTGTTGGCCATCCAGAGGGACTGGTTGGCCACTGTGTGAGACAGGATGCTGGACTAGAAGGACCCTCACTGGTCTGATCCAGCAGGGCTCTTCTTGTGTTCTTATCAGGGGAAGACCTCAGTCTCTATGCCATGTTGTTGGCCCTCCAGACAGTTGGCCACTGTGTAAGGCGGGATGCTGGACTAGATGGACCCTCATTGGTCTGATCCAGCAGGGCTCTTCTGATGTTCTTCTCAGGGGAAGGCCTCGGCCTCTCTGCCCTGTTGCTGGCCCTCCAGAGGAACTGGCTGGCCACTGTGTGAGACAGGAGGCTGGACTATATGGACCGCTGGTCTGATCCAGCAAGGCTCTTCTTGTGTTCTTATCAGGGGAAGACTTCAGCCTCTCTGCCCTGTTGTTGCCCCTCCAGAGGAACTCTTTGGCCACTGTGTGGGGCAGGATGCTGGACTAGATGGACCTTCACTGGTCTGATCCAGCAGGGCTCTTCTGATGTTCTTCTCAGGGGAAGGCCTTGTCCTTTCTGCCCTGTTGTCGGCCATCCAGTGGAACTGGTCGGCCGCTGTGTGAGACAGGATGCTGGACTAGAAGGACCCTCACTGGTCTGATCTAACAGGGCTCTTCTTAGGCTCTTATCAGGGGAAGGCCTCGGCCTCTATCCCCTGTTGTTCAACCTCCAGAGGAACTGGTTGGCCACTGTGTTAGGTGGGATGCTGAACTAGATGGGCCACTGGTCTGATCCAGCAGGGCTCTGCTTAGGTTCTTACGTTCTTAATTCCTCCCCTAAATGGGCACTGCGGTCTTGTCTGTCTAGGGATAGTTCAAGATATTTTATTTGCTCCTGGAACATTTTATCCATTACCTCTTGGGCTGCTGGTGGTCTGGTCCAAGCCACACCCCCACAGGGGCAAAGGGTGCTCATTAACACTGGGTGCAGCTGTTCATTGGCCCAGAAAGTCCCGCTTAGCAGCAGTCTCTGGAGACATTCAGGGTCTTGTCTGACTCACTGCCCATTTTAAGCTTACTGCAGTTACGTTTTGCTCAGGACATGAACTGCTCTACTCAGTAGGGGGGGGAATAGAGAGGGAAATTGCCCAGAAGGTGACGCCAGCCCCCTCTTGTGTCTCTGATGTGTCTCTGATGCCTGGGAGCTAGCGGGGCTTGTGCAGAGCATGAGTGCACTCTTTATTGCTCTGCCCCCAACAGTTCCTTGAGTGGCTTCACCAGAGAACCAATTCTTCCCTTTATGGAAGGCACAGCTGCCTGCTGTTCATGCCCTCAGTTTTCACCACCTTGGTATCAGCCTGCTGCTAAGGCCGGGGTGGTGGTGGCATGGTATAACCCAATCTTGCCAGATCTGGGAAGCTAAGGTACTCGGAATGGAGACCACCCAGGAAGGCTCTGCAGAGGAAGGCAATGGCAAACCACCTCTGCTTCTCACTTGCCTTGAAAGAAGACCCCTTGGTAGGGTTGTCGTAAGTCTTGGAGACCACCCAGGAAGAGTCTGCAGAGGAAGGCATTGGCAAACCACCTCTGCCACTTGGCGGGCTCCAGGAAAGGTGTCCACGGGTACCGAGCGGCACCATGTTGGCAAACTCTACTCTAGAGGAGCAAGGAGGCTTTCTTTTCTCCCACTTGATCAGTGCAGGTAAAGGTAACTATAGGAGCAGAGGTCCATCAGTGGCTATTAGCCACAAGGTATAGGTAGGAACTCTGGGGCAAGTGATGTTCTGTCTTCTTGGGGGTGGGGGGCAACAGTGGGAGGGCTTCTAGTGTCCCCACTGCTGGACCTCCCGATGGCACCTGGCATTTTTGGCCACTGTGTGACACAGAGTGTTGGACTGGATGGGCCATTGGCCTGACCCAACATTGGCTTCTCTTATGTTCTTATGAGGGATTCTAGAGGGAATTGGATAAACATCTGGAGCAGAGGTCCATCAGTGGCTATTAGCCAGAAGGTATAGATAGGAATTCTCAGGCTGGGGCAGGTGATGTTCTGTATTCTTGGTGCCTGGGGGGGGGGCAACAGTGGGAGGGCCTCTAGTGTCCTGGCCCCACCACTGGACCTCCTGATGGCACCTGGTATCATTGGCTGCTGTGTGACACAGAGTGTTGGACTGGATGAGCCCTTGGCCTGATCGTTAATGGGACGAGTGGTAACCTTATCACTCAGGGTGGTGGACCACTTCTGTCTCTTTTTTCTCCTAAAGGCCACTTCCAAATGGCATGCCAGAAGCCACGAAGAGACCAACCCCACAGCTCTTCATACAACACAGTCCAAATGTTGAAGCTTGGCAGTGTCGACCCCTGGTAGCAGAAGCAGAGAAAAAGTGCCTCGAATTAGAGCCACTTAAGGGACTTTTCCCAGTCTGAGCATTCATTAACAATGCAAATATTTCGAGCCGCGGCAGGTACAGAACTGTCTTGACAAGTCCCCTTTTGCACTTCAAAGGAAGTATTGACAATGGCTCAAACAGCAGGGGGGGACGGCAGCCGAACAATAGACCGGGAACCAAAGCCTAGGCTCGGTCTATTCTTTCAGCTTCCTGCCACAATTGCAGAAGAAGAACAATATGCGGGGATTCTAATTTGCATGTTTTCTGCTGGTTTCTCTCCCCTTCTCGCGTCTTTCTCATCCCCCTCAAGGCTCCTCTTTCCTGCCTTCGTTCCTCAGAGTCTTGCATGCCACCCCCCTCCACCGGCTCTCCTCTCCTGTCTTCACCCGTCTCTACCACCTTTGCTGTGGGCTCCAGAGACGCATGATGCCCCCCCCCCATCCCCATCCCACATGCATTCGGAATATCACCATTCAGAATCTGATTCAGTGAACCTCATTTCTTAACTTCAAATGAAATCACCTCTGACTTTCAGCAAGGAACCGAATAGACCACACTGAATATTATTTTGACAGGTTACACAGTGTCTGCCCTTTCCGTTTCCAGCACCTCAGGCAGCCATTAACTTTCCCTTTCCTTGGGGACAGTGAGGAGAGGAAGAGGGGGAGCAAAGGACAGAGAGAGACGGCAGCAGGCATGTGACTGACAAGCACCTTGTCCAACCAGAACTCCGAGCCCATGTTTATGCCAAACAGGATTGTCTCAATTAGTGTTCCTGTCACAGTAAACACCCTTCCCTGTAAGCCATGTTCTGGGAATTGATAATCTCCTCTTTGAGAGTCAACCCTTCTCTGCGATCCTTTCCATCTCCCTGCCTCCAAAGGAAGAAATCGCTTCCTAGCTAATTTGACTTTCTCAGGTCTGTGAGGCGTGACACTCTAGCAAGATGTGAGATGGTAAACCTTTTGTTCTTACTTTGGCCAGAGCCATTTGCATTTCTAAACACCAAGTTACCCTGTGGTTGGGGCTTGTTGTCTCACCTCGAGCCCACTCCTTTCTGGCAGCTACGAATTTGCATCTGGGTTTTAAGGGCTCTTTTTGTAGCAGGAACTCCTTTGCATATTAGGCGACACACCCCTAATGTAGCCAATCCTCCAAGAGCTTACAGAGCTCTTCTTACAGGGGCTACTGTAAGCTCTTAGAGGATTGGCTACGTTAGGGGTGTGTCGCCTAATATGCAAAGGAGTTCCTGCTGCAAAAAGAGCCCAGAATCAGAGTGCTATCCCAACGTCTGAGTTATCGGGATGGATTCTATGGTGGAGGGCATTTCTCCAGATCTTAAGAAGTGAGCTGTGACTCATGAAAGTTCATCCCCTACTACAAATTTTGTTAGTCTTTAAGGTGCTACTAGACTCTTACCCTTTTCTGCTGCTGCAGACAGACAGACTAAATGCATCAGTGATGCAGTTTGGTGATTTTAGACACCGATGGGAGCCTCCCTTTAGGCAGTCATGTGTATTTCAGATATGAACTGCAGAATTAACATTCCACAAGCTTGTCTCATCCTATCCTTTGGTCTCGACAGGTAATTTCAGACGACGTATCCTGATTCTGTCCTGGATTATTTTTTTTTGACAAAGTGAGCTTCGACTCATGAAAGCTTATACCCTGGACATTTTGGAGGGGGAGTCTTTAAGGTGCTACTGGACTAGGGCTGGGGGTGTGGGATTCCCTCCCCCCCGCTCCTGTTGCCCACCAGGGCTCTGAGCAGAGGTGGGAGGGAAAAAATCAAAAACCGCAATGTTGGCTGGGGCATCAGGTCACTTCCGGTGGAAAAAATTGGAAGTGACATAGGGTTACTCTAGGAATTGCTGGGAACTCTGTGGTTAGAGCAGGGGTGTCAAACATGCGGCCCGGGGGCCGGATCTGGCCCCCGGGGGCTTCTATCGGGCATGCAGTGGAACTGACTGTCTTCTGCTTCTTCGTCCAGTTCTGCTGCATCATTGTAGGTTTGCAGCTTAGAGATACACACCTGAACAGCATACTCAAGATTGCAGCAGCACATACATTTTGATGCCATAATTCAGAGGAAGAGGAGGAGGAGGAGGAGGAGGAGGAGGAGATTGGATTTATACCCCACCCTTCACTACCCAAAGGTGTCTCAGAGTGGCTTACAATCTCCTTTCCCTTCCCCTCCCCACAACAGACACCCTGTGAGGTGGGTGGGGCAGAGAGAGCTCTGGCAGAAACTGCTCTTTTTCAAGAATAGCTGTGCCAGAACTATGGCTTGCCCAAGGTCACCCAGCAGCTGCAAGTGGAGGAGTGGGGACTCAAACCCGGTTCTCCCAGATTAGAGTCCGCGCACTTAACCACGGCACCACTACACCAAACATTCAGAGCAAGAGGTGTCAGTTATCAGACACTGTTAAATAAACAAATTATTGCAAGAGTGCTAATGTTTTAAGCACGATTTTAAGCAAAAAGAAACCCCTTTGTGTTTGTGTCCTCTATAATGTTTATATCTCCACTACCTGGCATTACATTTTATGACACACATGGCCTGGCCCAACAAGGTCTCATTTATGTCAGATCCGGCCTTCAGAACAAATGAGTTCGACACCCCTGGCCTAGAGCCTATAGCATTGCCAAAGAGTCTGTGGCAATGCCCAGCGCTGTCTATGCCAATTCCATTATTTTTAAAACCAGAACTGACATGGCACTGCCACCGGCACGGCACGCACACACCCCGATAACCCTGCCAGCACTCCTCACTACCCGGCAACCCTGTTTCCATTTTTTGTTCTGCTATGGCAGGCTAACACGGCTACCCACCTGAAAACTGTCCTAATTCCACACGTTTTGATGCACTGGGATTTCATGCATATGATGGGGCTTGCTGCTGTCTCCAGCCTACATTGGGGGGGCCTCACCGAACCCGTGATCTGGGGCTCAAGGCACCCCCTTCTCAAAAGCCTTTTCGGGCTCTCCATTACCTCCTCCCCGCCGCTCCCCGCCTCAAGTAGATGTGATGCAATTTGATTCCCTGCTCCCCGCGAGCTTTTGTGCTGTCACAGCCACCGCACATTTGGCCTTACGAAGACAGAAGAGGAAGAGACGCAGGGCTGTAGGACTCGGTGGTTGAGGTGTTCTCACCACTAGCCAGAGACGATGAGATCATGGCTCCTGTGCAGAGCTTATGGCTTCAGGAAGACTGGAACCGGGACAGGGTTGCCAACTTTGGACTGAGAAAATTCTCGGAGGTTTGGTAGTGGAGCCTGGGGAGGGCGAAGTTTGGGAAGGAAAGGAGGGCCTCAGCAGGATGCCATAGAATCATAGAATGTTAGAGTTGGAAGGGACCTTGCAGGTCATCTAGCCCAACCCCCTGCACTCTGCAGGAGCACAGTCAAAAGAGAGCCCTACGACATACCCAAGAGATGGTGGGCCAGCCTCAGCTTGGAAACGTCCAGCGGAGCCTCCACTACCTCCTGAGGCAGTCTGTTCCACTGCTCAACCACCCATACAGTTAGAACGTTTCTCCTGATATTTAGCTGGTAACAACTCCCTTGTGATTTCCACCCATTAGATCTAGTCTTGCAATCCGGAGAAAGAGAGAAGAGATCTGCTCCATCTTCTACATGACAGCCCTTCAGATACTTAAAGACTGCAATCATGTCCCCTCTAAGCCTTTTCTTTCCCAGGCTAAACAGACCCAACTCTTTGAGCCTTACCTCCTAAGATTTGGATTCCAACCCTCTCATAACAACATAAGAGATGCCAATGTTGGATCAGGCCAAAGGCCCATCCAGTCCAACACTCTGCTATCACACAGTGGCCAGAAATACCAGGTGCCATCAGGAGGTCCAGCAGTGGGGCCAGGACACTAGAAGCCCACCCCCCCAAGCACCAAGATGACAGAGCATCACTTGCCCCAGAGTCCCTATCTATACCTTGTGGCTAATAGCCACTGATGGACCTCTGCTCCTTATGCTTATCTAATTCCCTTTTGAAGCCGTCCATGCTTGTAGCACCCACCACTTCCTGTGGCAGTGAATTCCATGTGTTAATCACTCTTTGGGTGAAGAAGGACTTCCTTTTATCCGTTCTAACCCGACCGCTCAGCAATTTGATTGAGTTCCCACGAGTTAGCGCTTTAACCTTTCCTCATAGGGAAAGTGTTCCAACCCTTTTATCATTCAAGTTGCCCTTTTCTGCACTTTTTCCAAAGCTATAATATCCTTTTTAAGGTGTCTCACCGTCCTGGTTGCCCTCTTCTGGACATGCTCGAGCTTGTCCACATCCCTCCATGCCATAGAGTCCACTCTCCAAAGCTGCTGTTATCTCCTCAGGAAAAGGTCCATGTCGTCTGGAGATCCGTTGCAACTCCGGGAGACCTCCAGGCCTGACTGGGAGGTTGGCAACCTTAAAGCGGGGACTTCGAGATCCACGGGGTCACACCCCAGATGTACTCAGAAGCTGCCACACCTGTCATTTGAAAGGCTATAAGGAATAATAACTTTTAAATGGCAAGCTAAAATATATTTTTGGGCCATAATGAACTTTCCCCACTCGCTCACCAAAGGATTTAAAAGAAAGAAAGGAAGGAAGGAAGGAAGGAAGGAAGGAAGGAAGGAAGGAAGGAAGGAAGGAGGGAAGGAAGGAAGGAAGGAAAGAGGGAAA
>NW_015163247.1:10900-18208 GCF_001447785.1 Gekko japonicus | reverse complement strand
GAAAGAAAGAAAGAAAGAAAGAAAGAAAGAAAGAAAGAAAGAAAGAAAGAAAGAAAGAAAGACCAATCATTTAAAACATTGTTTGCATTGCCGATGTTGTGTCGTGCCTTTCCCTGGGAGATCAGGGACTGTCCTAAGTACAACGTGTAGCAAGTGGTGTTGTGTCGACACAACTTTTCCTCTTCCGACCGCCACACCCCTGCCTGCAGTCTGACCCACCAGTGAAGCCCTCGAGCAAATTAATTCAACAATAAAGAAAATGCTGTTAACATCACAGTGAAATTGGTGGGTGAGGGCTGATATTGTTGCAAACAATAGATAACATTTTGATTTCATTTGACTCCATATTTGAGACCAGGATATTTCCTCCCATCCTTCCCAAACCCTCTCATGCAAGATAAGGCATGGCTCACTTGCACGAGTCACACACCAAAGCTATGTTTGGGGTACACCTGCTCTATCCTTTGAGCACCCTCCAGTCTGGTTTGCATAGGTCGGTCAAGGCTGGTCAGGGAGGGGGTGTGGTTCAGAGGAAGAGCCTCTGCTTGGCGTGCAGGCCCCAGGTTCTATCCCCAGCATCTCTAGTTAAAAAGGACCAGGCAGGAGGTGATGGGAAAGACCTCCGCCTGAGACCCTGGAGAGCTGTAAAGAGGGGCTGTGGCTCAGGGGCAGAGCCTCTGCTTGGCAGGCAGAAGGCCCCAGGTTCAATCCCCGGCATCTCCAGTTAAAAAGGACCAGGCAGCAGGTGATGTGAAAGACCTCCGCCTGAGACCCTGGAGAGCTGTAAAGAGGGGCTGTGGCTCAGTGGAAGAGCCTCTGCTTGGCAGGCAGAAGGCCCCAGGTTCAATCCCCGGCATCTCCAGTTGAAAAGGACCAGGCAGCAGGTGATGTGAAAGACCTCCGCCTGAGACCCTGGAGAGCTGTAAAGAGGGGCTGTGGCTCAGTGGAAGAGCCTCTGCTTGGCAGGCGGAAGGCCCCAGGTTCTATCTCCGGCATCTCCAGTTGAAAAGGACAAGGTGGGAGGTGATGGGAAAGGCCTCCGCCTGAGACTCTGGAGAGCGGCTGCCAGCCTGAGTAGACAAGACTAACCTTGATGGGCCCATGGTGGGAGGAGCTGCAGCAGGTGGAAGGAGTCTCTTGTTGCTCTGCTGGCTGTCTCTCCATCCCTGACACTTTCTCCTGTAAAATGGTGGCGGGCCATGCAGAAGGGCTGTGGCTCAGTGGAAGAGCAGCTGCTCGGCATGCAGAAGGTCCCAGGTTCAATCCGTCCATGCTTGTAGCACCCACCACTTCCTGTGGCAGTGAATTCCATGTGTTAATCACTCTTTGGGTGAAGAAGTACTTCCTTTTATCCGTTCTAACCCGACCGCTCTGCAGTTTCATGGAGTGCCCACGAGTTCTTGTATTGTGAGAAAGGGAGAAAAGTACCTCTTTCTTTACCTGCTCTTTCCCATGCATAATCTTATAAACCTCGATCATGTCACCCCTCAGTCGTCTTTTCTCCAAGCTAAAGAGCCCTAAGCGCTTTAACCTTTCCTCATAGGGAAAGTGTTCCAACCCTTTTATCATTCGAGTTGCCCTTTTCTGCACTTTTTCCAAAGCTATAATATCCTTTTTAAGGTGTGGTGCCCAGAACTGCACACAGTATTCCAAATGAGGTCTCACCATTGATTTATATAGGGGCATTATTATATTGGCTGATCTGTTTTCAATACCCTTCCTAATAATCCCCAGCATAGCATTGGCCTTCTTTATTGCAGTCACACACTGTCTCGACATTTTCAGTGAGTTATCCACTACAACTCCAAGATCTCTCTCTTGCTCAGTCTCTGCCAGTTCAGACCCCATCAATGTGTATTTATATTTAGGATTTTTGGCTCCAATGTGCATCACCTTGCACTTGGCCACATTGAACCCCATTTGCCATGTTGACGCCCACTCGCCCATCTTTGACAGATCCCTTTGGAGTGCCTCACAATCCTCACTGGTTTTCACCACCTTGAACAACTTTGTATCATCCGCAAATTTAGCCACTTCACTGCTTACTCCCATCTCCAAATCATTAATGAACAAGTTAAAAAGCAGTGGACCAAGTACTGATCCCTGCGGTACCCCACTGCTTACCACCCTCCACTGAGAAAATTGCCCACCTACACTCACTCTCTGTTTTCTATGAACTAGCCAGTTTTTGATCCATAAAAGGACTTGTCCTTCTATCCCATGATTTTTGAGCTTACTTAGGAGCCTTTGACGAGGAACTTTATCAAAAGCTTTCTGGAAGTCAAAGATGCCGGGGATTGAACCTGGGACCTTCTGCATGCCAAGCAGAGGCTCTTCCACTGAGCCACGGCCCCTCTTTACAGCTCTCCAGGGTCTCAGGCGGAGGTCTTTCACATCACCTACTACCTGATCTGTAACTGGAGATGCTGGGGGTTGAACCCGGGACCTTCTGCATGCCAAGAAGATGCTCTTTCACTGAACCATAGCCCTTTTTTTTTTACACTGTGCGTTGCTGCATGGCCGACCACCGCCCTACAGGAGCAAGTGTCGGGAGGCTGGAGAGACAGCCGGCAGAGTGACGAGAGAGACTCCATCCACCCTGCCCGGCCTCCGGCTGAATATTTCATCCTGCCCCCTTTTCTCCGAAAGGAAGTGCGCCATAAATATTCATCCCGCCAGCACTTATGGGTCTATTAAAAGCCGCCTCTCCTCTCCCCGAGGTGGCTTCATCCATTCTGATTATGCTAACGGCCTCCCGCTAAATATGCCTCTGTCCCCAGTGACAAACGCCGCCCGCAGAGAGGGTCCATCCCAGCATTAATCGAAGGCCTTAATGAAGTCCGCATGTTGCTCGTGCACATTTGCGAGATGCGCTGGAGCGGGCCCAAGTGGCCTTGTGGCGGCGGTGGAGGGGTGGGCTCAGTGCGTGTGCACCAGGGGTAAAGAAAGCACTTAAGGATTCCTGCTTTGGAATGTGAACATGTAATGGATTTTTTATTGCTAGTCAGCCTTTTAGTCTTGTTCTTCCTCCCCCCCCCTCCACTCCAGGTATTAATGGCCTTTCGTTCCCCCTGCCCCCCCCGCCTTTCCTTTCTAGATGTTGTGGCTAAAATATCGTCTGTTTGTTTTGCTTCCTCTGATTTCTGAAGCATTCAACAGCTTGCTTTGTTGGACCCGTGCCCACCTGCCCCCACCTCCACATACACCTTCTAATTTCCGTGCTGAATTTGCTCTGTTTAACAGGGCGGGCGGTTTTGCACGGCGAGGTGGGTGTGCGGCAGGGTATGCAAAAAAAAGGAGAGGAAGGGGTTTCTAGGATGGGGTAGCTTGGGCTGCCAACTGGGGCTGGAGAAATTCCTGGAGATTTGGGGGAGGAGTCAGAGAAGGGCAGAGTCTGGGGTGGGAGTTCAGCAGAGATGTGATTCCATAAATCATAGAAGTGTACAGTTGGAAGGGACCTCCAGGGTCATCTAGTCCAACCCCCTGCACAAGGCAGGGATTCCACAAATATCTCCCCCTCCACATCTGCAGTGTCCCCTGCTCCATGCCCAGGAGAAGGCACCCCCCCCACCCCATCCAGGATCCCTGGACAAACTGGCGGGGAGAACAATGGCTTCCTGACCCATAAAGTGGCCATCAGCATTTCCCTGGGCGTGTAAGAAAGGGCCACAAGAACTAAACACCGATGCAACCCTTCCTGCCCTCCCTCTCATGATCTGCCCAAGTTCACACAATCCATAATGCTGTCCGTTTGACAGCCTCCAAAGAAGGAGAGCCCACCACCTCCCAATAAAGACAGCCGTCAAAATATATTTAATCAAGGGAGCTTTGACTCACAAAAGCCTACACCCTGGAAAGCTTGTTATTTTACGTTATTCATAGTCCACCTTTCTCAAAGGGACTCAAGGCGGATTACACAGAGTGAGCCAGTACCATAGGGTTCCATCTCCAGGTTAGGACATACCTGGTGGTTTTGGGGGTGGAGCCTGAGGAGGGCGGGGTTTGGGGAGGGGAGGGGCTTCAGTGGTGTATAATGCCACAGAGTCCACCTTCCAAAGCCGACATTCTCTCCAGGGGATCTGCTCCCTGTTCCCTGGAGATCAGTTGTAATAGGGGGAGATCCTCCCTCAGTCGTCACCTGGAGGTTGGCAAAGTGGGAGGGCTTCTAGTGTCCTGGCCCCACTGCTGGACCTCCTGATGGCACCTGGTATTTCTGGCCACTGTGTGACACAAGAGTGTTGGACTGGATGGGCCACTGGCCTGTTCCAACATTGGCTTCTCTGATGTTCTTATATGGAGCAGAGGTCCATCAGTGGCTATTAGCCACAAGGTAGAAACTCTCAGTCTGGGGCAAGTAATGCCCTGTAATCTTGGTGCTGGGGGGGGGCAACAGTGGGAGGGCTTCTAGTGTCCTGGCCCCACTGCTGGACCTCCTGATGGCCCCTGGTATTTTTGGCCACTGTGTGACAGAGTGCTGGACTGGATGGGCCATTGGCCTAATCCAATACTGGTTTCTCTTATGTTCTTATGTTAACCCTTGGAAGGTCAGTAGTTCAGCAGTTCGAGACCCGGGTGCCGCATGACGGAGTGAGCTCCCATCTCTAGTTCCGGCTCCTGCCAACCTAGCAGTTCGAAAGCAAGAAATTGCAAGTAGATAAATAGGTACCACTTCAGTGGGAAAGTAACAGCATTCCGTGCGCCTTGGTGTTTAGTCATGCCGGCCACATGACCACAGAAACGTCTTCGGACAGCGCTGGCTCTTCGGCTTTGAAATGGAGATGAGCACCGCAACCCTAGAGTCGGATTCGACTGGCTTTCGAGCAAGTGAAGCCTTTACCTTTACCTTTTTACAATCACAAAAAGTGGATGTTCGGTAGCCAGGTTCTTAGGACGGTAGAAGTCTAGAACCATCAAAAAGAACTGAAGCACAGAGTAAGCATTCACATGACACATTTGGCGGTACAGAAATTACATAAATAGGATCCTACTTACAGAAAGCTAAGTGGAGCAGTACAGAACACAGTCCCTCATAATTTATCCAAGCAAGTTTGCAGAACCCATTTTGTATGGTGGCTACCGTATTACCTGCCCAGAAAAGCCCTTTTGAACAGTTCAATTTTGTAAAGTTTCTGGAAAACCAAGAGAGTGAGAGCTTCCCTGACGCACAGAAAGACTCGGTATACTTCTTACTATTGCAAATTCACTCTTGTAAGTTTGACCCCTGAGGAAGATCTGTTGTTCAAAGTAAGAAAATGGAAAATGACACCCAGCAGTGTAGTTGTATGGATCTTAACTTTGCATATGTGCCAAGAGGGTCTGAACTGGCTATAAATATCCAAGCAGAGGCCAGTAGATCACAGTAGACAGTCAGAGAAAAGGTTGATCCGGCACAACAGTGTGTGTGTGTGGGGGGGAGGAACCAGTTTTGTTCTTGGAAGGGAATGAAAAGGAAGAGGTTGGAGTCATTATAGAGATCTGTGATCTGGAATCCTGAATACAGTTTGATGTATATACCCCTCCCCATCTAGTGTACCGGCTGAATCACACACACGGTTGGGCCGCCATGTGGCCTGACAAACTAGCGAAGCTTCGATACCAGGGACAATAGAGCCGTCAACAGTGGGAGGGCTTCTAATGTCCTGGCCCCACCGCTGGACCTCCTGATGGCACCTGTTATTTCTGGCCACTGTGGGATACAGAGTGTTGGACTGGATGGGCCTTTGGCCTGATCCAACATTGGCATCTCTTATGTTCTTATGTTCTTATGTTCTTATGTATCTCCTTTTTTTCTGAAATCACTAAGGAAAGTATGGGTTGAAAATCACTCAACGATGCGTCAGTCTCAGTACTTTTCACCATCTTTAAAGTGAGTCCGAGGAAATAAGGTGGGAGAGAAATGTTTTAAATATACAGATTAAATAAGTCATAGCGATGAAAAGGGGGAAGAAGCAGGCAACTAAAAAGTTCCAGGGGTTGGAGCACTTTCCCCACAAGAAAAAAAAAACACAGACCGATTTCCCACAAAGACCGATTTCCCACAAGCAGCTGCACCGCCCTCGCTCTTCCCTTTCCCCTGATTGTATTTGTCGATTTCCCACTACTTGCTGTGCAGCCGCATTTTGACCCACAGCTTCACCCAATTTCCCCTGCACCTTTTCGATCCCCAAAAACAGGATCGAGAAGTTGCGGGGAAAATCAGGCAAAGCTGTGGGTCAAAATGCGGCCACGCAGCAAGTAGTGGGAAATTGACGCTTAAAATCGGGGGGAAGGGAAGAACGAGGGTGGAGCAGCGGCTTGTGGGAAATCGGTCTCACTAGAGTTTTGAACTGTTCTAGTTTAGAGGGGGAAAAGATTAGTAAAGGAGGACATGATGTTTATTACTTTATTTAAAGCATTGATTAGCTGCCTTTCTTCCTTACAGAGCTCAAGGTGACTTACAACATAGATAAAACACATGAAATAATATTCATTAAAAACACATAAAGACCAAAATTTTAAAATCACACTCAGGCCTGCTAGTCTAGTGTTTCCCGACCTCTGGGTTGGGGCACAAAAGTGAGTTGTGATTAACAAGTACATGCAGTGGCTCCCAGCCATTTAAACCAAACAGCTGAGCTGTTTTTCGTGAAGAGCGGAAATCAAGGGGTTTTTCTGCTCTTCACGAACCACTACAAACGACATCAAAATTTGTGAAAGTTCATGGCGGTTCTGTCAGGCTTCCCAGTCAAGACACTCAACAATGTTCCTTCACAAGTTTCAGTTTATTGAGAGCTAGTACTCAGGACACCATGAACACTTGTGGCAGGAATGGCGGGGCTAATGATTTGAAACTTCAGATATACCCCCTTCATACCCCTCTCCTTCATTGGTGTATTGTAACGCCAGGTCTATTAACAACAAGACGATGGTCCTTCGGGACTTCGTCATGGAACAGCAAGTAGACCTGGCGTGCATGACCGAGACCTGGGTGCGGGACGGGGAGACTGTTGCTCTCTCCCAACTTGCCCCACCTGGGTTCTCGGTCGTACACCAATCACGGACTAAGGGGCGGGGGGGAGGAGTGGCGTTGTTCGTTCGGGAGGCTTACTCCTTCAGGGCCCTCCCCTCGGCGGAGATCGCGGGCATGGAGTGTGTCGGCCTGGTGCTGGAGACTGAGGAGAACTTGGCCATCTGGCTGGTGTACCGACCACCTAACGCACCGACCAGTGGCCTGCCATCCCTGCTCGAGGCCGTGTCCGGCTGGGCGTTGGAGCACCCAAGGCTTTTGGTCTTGGGTGATTTCAACGTCCATGCTGATGACGCGGCCTC
>NW_015163247.1:9015-10696 GCF_001447785.1 Gekko japonicus | reverse complement strand
GGCGGCACTGGTGTTGTTAGATCTGTCGGCCGCGTTTGACACGGTCGACCACCAGTTGTTGACCCACCGCCTCGCCGACGTGGGGATACGGGGGCTTGCCCTTCAATGGCTTGCCTCTTTTCTCCAGGATCGAGGACAGAGAGTGGTAATAGGGGAACAGCAGTCCCGGTGGCGCCCGCTTGAGTGTGGGGTGCCGCAGGGGGCAGTGCTTTCCCCGATGAGAGTACCACCCTTCTTTTGTGTTACAGTGCCAGCAATTAGATTTCATCCCTTTTATCATTGCTTTGTGAACCACACACTGCCAGCAATTCGTGATGGACTGCCATAGGGCAGACTGTATGGCCTTGTACCCCACAGAGATTCCTGTCCTCCCCAGGTGTCAGCAAGCTGCCATAAGGTGGTGTGTTCTTTTCTGTATATTACATCAGGTTGACTTTACATAGCGCCAATGTTCCCTCTAAGCTGTGGAGTCTTGTGAGCAAAAATTATACTTTGTGAGCTACTGGCATTAAAGCTGTGAGCGAGTGATTGGGCTGCTGCATAAATTAGTTAGCTCTGGAGCCCTCCTTCCTGAGCTGAGACAAAAATGTGTGAGCTGGAGGCTAAAAAACTGTGAGCTAGCTCACACTAACTCAACTTAGAGGGAACACTGCATAGTGCTGCTATTTCCCCCCCCCCCGTATCTTTTCCCAAAAATCTGTCACCTTTGGCCATTCCCACCATAAGTGAGAGTACCACCCTTCTTTTGCGTTACAGTGCCAGCAATTAGGTTTCATCCCTTTTATCATTGCTTTGCGAACCACACACTGCCAGCAATTCGTGATGAACTTTAGTTCATCAGCTGATTCATGCCTATCCATAGGGCAGACTGTATGGCCTTGTACCCCACAGAGATCCCTGTCTTCCCCAGGTTCCATCTCCAAATCTCCAGGAGTTTCCCAACCTGAATCTGGCAACCTGACCCCCATCCCCCACCGGTGGCATGGGGGGACCTGACAACCCTATGGAACACAGCTGAGCGACCCCAAGAAGACCAGGCGACATCTAGAACAAAAAGCTTGGACTAGACAAAGAGATGTATAAAGCTCTTTGGAAGTCCTGCAACATGGCATTGAAAGCACAAAAGACATTCTACTTCTCTGCTGCCATCAGCTAGTCCGTGTGCAGCTTGGCTGTTTAAAGTGTTTTGGCACTGTTGACTCCAAAGCCTGAACATTTCCATTCTGAGGACCTGATCATTAGTTGTGAAGCTTTTGCTGCATAAAAGAACAAATGGGCATATATCTAACCTCAGAAATCACAGCACTCACAAAGCAGTCGGAGAACATTTTCATCTTCCAGGACGTTCCATTGATGACCTAAGCCCTTCATAAAGAAATTGAAACCCAACTTTAAAAATTGCATAAACAAAGTTTTTCACAAATTCATAGATTACAAATAATTAAGAATTTTATTCTACCTAAACATTTGTTCTTATTTCGTGCTTTGCCTATACCTATTCCAAGAAGAAGAAGAAGAAGAAGAAGAAGAAGAAGAAGAAGAAGAAGAAGAAGAAGAAGAAGAAGAAGAAGAAGAAGAAGAAGAAGGAAGAAGAAGAAGAAAGAAGAAGAAGAAAGAAGAAGAAGAAGAGATTGGATTTATACCCCGCCCTTCACTACCCAAGGGAGTCTCAGAGCGGCTT